>NC_066316.1:51770993-52079993 GCF_022539315.1 Serinus canaria | reverse complement strand
CGCTGGCACGGGTGGCAGGCCGGCAGGCGCACCTTCCCCACGGCCGCTTACAGGCAGCAGCCGCTCGGCTTTGTCCGTGCCTGTCTCCGTTCAAACCACCCGGCTCCGCGGTGTCCGGCCGGCTCCTCTCACGGCCGGCCCTGCAGCCCCAACATGTCGCCGCCCCGCTTTAAGGTCACCGCATGGCGAAGCCGTCGAGCGCCGGGGGCCGCGATGCACCCGGGCCGCGGCCGCTCCACGGGCAGCCCGAGGGAGGGGGCAGGGCCACGGCCGCCGCCGGGGGCACTTACCAGGTCTATGAAGGTCAGAAATTTCCAGCTGCCTCCATAGGTCTGATGCGCGGGCATGTCAATGGCCTTGTAATTGCACAGGATGGAGCAATAGGACAGGAGGATGGCGGCGCGCAGCACCTGGCAGGGCACCAGCGCCATGTTTGCAGCGCGGGGTGCGCCTCCGTGTGCCCGCGTCTGTGTCCCAGTGCCCCGCGTGTGAGTGTCCGTGTGTCCCGGTGTGTGTGTGTGTATCCCTGTGTGTGTGTGCGCGCCGTGCGGGCGGGACTCCGAGCGCCCCCGCGGCCCCGGCCGGGGCGGAGCGCAGGGCCCTCGCGGTGCGGCGGCGGCTGCGGCGGCAGCAGCGCGGGGCAGGGGGGCCGCAGGGCCGGGCGGCGGCGGCAGCCGGGAGGGCTCGGCGCGCTCCCGAGCCTCAGCTCCGCGTCCGGGCCGGGCCGGAGGAGGCCGGGCCGTTCCCGAGGGAGGGGAGGGACGCCAGTGTGAGCACGAGTGAATTGCAGGACCCGGCTGCCCGCCGGTTTTCAAGCGGGAGCTACAATGAGTCAGCAGTTACGGGTTATGACTGCCTGGCTCGGAGCAACGCCCCGGCTCGTGTGTGCCCCCGGAGCGGGCGTCCCCCCCCGCGGCCCTTGCTGCCAGTGGGCGGCCTGCTGCCAGTGGGCGGGAGCGCGGCCGGGGACGCCCGGGAGAGGCCGCGGAGAGGGTGCGGCTCTGGCTGAGCGCCGTGCCAGCCGATTCGGGGCTGCCTTTCGTGTGTCCGTACCCCGCTTGTGTCCGTAGCCTTCGTGTGTCCAGCGGCCCAGCCGGACTGCGTTTGTTTTGCCCTCTGTGTTCCTGAGGAACCTTCAGGTTTCCACTCGTCCCACACAGACGTTTGCTAGAAGTGGGCTCTCCAGTGCCTACAAGCCTGGGAGATGGGAGCCTCCTGATCCCTGGGTTGAAATGAAGTACCAGCATTGTAAGGCATGATGCCCTGGGACATCATACCAAGGGTGTGGAGCGTGTCTTACAAGAAAGGTTCAGGGAGCTGGGCCTGTTCAGCCTCGAGAAGTGATGACTGAGAGGGAACCTCATCCGTGTCTGGGAATATCTTAAGGGAGTGTGTCAAGAGGATGTATTCAGGCTCTGCTCAGTGGTGCCCAGCAGTAAGAAAAGAGGGAACGGACAGAATCTGATGCACAGGAAGTTCCACCTGAAGAACTTATTTACTGTGCACTGGAACAGGTTGCCCAGGGAGGTTGTGGAGTCTCCCTGACTGGAGATGTTTGAGAACCATCTGGACACAAAGCTCTGTGCCATGTGCTCTAGGATGGTCCTGCTTGAGCAGGGAGGTTGGACCAAATGATCCGCTGTGGTCCCTTCTAACCTGACACATTCTGTGATTCTGTCCTGTCAGCAGAGGTTTGATCAGCACAGGGATCCTTGATACTAGGAGAAGTCAAGGGGGGGCTCATGTTTTGGACTCCTACACCTTAAAAAAGAAAGCTCTTAAGGTGCTTGATTGCAGGGTAAATATTAAATTGCTCCACTATCTGGAAAAGTTATTTTAAGTGGGAAAAAACCCATGAGCAGTGGTGTTTGGGCTTGGGTAGATAAATCACTTCTATAAAAAACCATCTCCATACATCTGTCTTATGAAATAAATATTTGAACAATAAGGTGCTTTATCATAGTTAAGCTACTGGAAGGCAAAAGGAATCAATGATTGTGCAATGCATTCCCTGCTTCTATTCCACTAAGTAAAGTCAAAGCCTTTTCATCTGATATCACCTGTGCTCAAGTTCTGCAAAAATAAAGGGCTCTTAGGAGAACACGTGCTAGCAGCTATCCTCAATTAATTTAGCACTATTCAAGGTCTCTGCTTATGGAGAGGAGTTGTATGTCATATGTATGAATGTATAAAGAATCCTCTAGAAGCACAAAGCATGGATTTAGCACCAGATGCTTTAGATAATCTTATCCATCAGTTCACAGACCCAGCAAGCCCATTGGGCAATCATACCCTTGTTTGTGGCATGTGTTTTAGTCGTGCAGGCTGAAAGTCTTGCAGTCTCCCTGAAGCCTCAAGGTGCAGTGTAAGAGTCACCTGAGTGTAATGTAGTGGTCTGGAATACAACAGGACACCAGACTAGTGACATTATCAGTGTGACCCAGCAGAAGGGAGTCTGTAAAGAAGCATAGTTGCTGGTGGGGACCTGATATCTGTTCTGTATGCATGCAGGAGGTTTCACTTCCTTGGACCTGTGAATATTCATTAGTGGCTGAGATGCATTGAGTGAAATCCTGGAGCACATCTTCTGTTTTGGTTTTATTCAAAAGGAGTCCAGCTTGCTTTCTAAAACTGTGTCAAGTTGCAAAGGCTCTCAAAGGAAAGTTACTCTGTGAAGAACTCTATAGTGTTGTAATCAGCCTCTTGACAGCCAGGGTTTGGTGCTGTCTGAGCCTTAGGCAGCCCATCCCCTAGTTTTTTCCTGCACCACCTCCTACAGTATACTCACTCCTTTGGTCATCTCTGTCAATAATAAGGCACTAACTCTCACTGAGCATTATAGGATAGCCACCTTTAGCAGTTTGCATTTTAGTTGTGTGTAGGTTAAACAGTCTCCAAGGTTACAGCACCCTCAAAACTTTTTTAAAACTGAAAAACCACGCAGGCATTTTGGAGCCCCATTTGAACATTCTTCAGTTTTACTCTCCACCCTTCAATAGACATCTCAGCAAGGCTCACAGAAAATCTTAACCTCATTAGAAAAGCTTTCACTAAGCCTTGTAAGTCAAGGTGAAAGTCTAAATGAAGCAGAATGTTGTACATAATAACACTCTTGTTCCTCTTTTTTTTTTCTTTCAGTAAAGAAAATCTCAAGGCAGGCTAACTATCATGCCAGGCTCAGCCAAAAACTCTTCTTTATTAGTCTTTAGTCAAGAACTCTTTCTTCTTTATTATGCATTTCTAATTTCTACCTTTGAAAGGAAGCATAAGTATATTGTGGGTATGTTATTTGAACATGTGTCCTTTCTAAAGGAGTATCTGTTGACTCTGTACAGTGTCCGTATAAGGACTAGATTAGACTGGAGCCTGCCATTAGTCTGTATGTGCTGCTGTGGATTTCATACTCTGTTTATTGAGAGACAAGCAGCAAAGTCTTTTGTGACTGCTGCTGAAGTTGGTCTGCAAGGGATTTTATTTTCCTTTGGATTTGGTCTTAAATAGTTTCCAGCAAAGTAAAATTTAGAAGTTTACTGCTTTGACCTTTACATTGCTGTATGTACTTTTTGTACTTTGGTAAAATGTTTACATTTCAGGTTTTGGATTAAATGTTTAAATCACTGTTAGGTAGATTTTAACCATGTAAACTCTGATATTCAGGGCTACCCTGTCATTTTTCAGATTCCAATGATTAAATACTTGTTTGTATGTCAATTGTGAAAAGACTCAATTGTCATAAGCCACATACTGTAAATTTACTTGAAAGTGGGATTTTGACACAGGTCATAGTTGTCATTCAGTTGAGATGAGGGAAGGCATTAGAAAGGAGAAAGAGTTCAAAGGCTGGTGTGACTGGGATGGGAGATGTTAGTAAGGGCTGTCTACTACAGGAGAGGAAGCAAGATGCCTAAAAATCTGTCAGAGAACTGAGTGGGGAAAAAAAAAATGGGTGGTGGGGGGTTTCCCATCCAATTATATAAAATGAGTAGCATGGTGTTCTTTCTACTTGGCACCTTGACAGAATAAAACATAACATCTTGGAGTCCAAGTTTTGATCTTTTCTAGGCAGGCTAGCAAATTAGAATGTTGAAGGAATATTTGGTGGATTTTTTTTTTTTTGGGGGGGGGGGGGAGTTTGGGTTTTTTTGTTATTTGTTTTGCTTGGGTTTTTTTTTATGGCTTTGTGTTTTGTTTGTTTTCCATTTTTTATACAAATGACATTTGAATTTCTGAACAACGTTTTATTTTATGAATATCAAAAGATATTGGTAAACTATCTGTGAGAGAGATTTTGAGACCCATATTGGGCCTTTCTTTAATTGTTTTAAATGCAGATTAGTTGTATACAAGGAATTATGCCACAAACACTTCCCTCCAAAGTAGTAGTAGTAGTAGTAATAATAATAATAATAATAATAATAATAATAATAATAATAATAATAATAATAATAATAATAATAATAATAGTAATAATGTTTGTACTTGTGGAAATTGCTTGTAGGTAATACTGCCTCAACACAATGTGCTCATGATGATGTACCTGATACTGCAATTTCTAATATCTGAAGCACAGAGTACAAACTGTGCCAAGGTAAGTACTTGGATGTGTGGGAGTGTGACTCTCACATAAGCAGACATGCAAAAATTAAGCTTTCTTGTGAGGAACATAAGTGAAATTTCTGGAACGCAATGCAAGTTAAAAATCAACAGGAAATTGTTGAAAAACCTTCTCAGTGCCTAAGAGAAGAGTTTTTAGAAATGTTCTCAGTTAATATGTATATGTTTAATATGTAGCTCTTCAGTTTAATAAAGTACCACTTGGGTAGGAAATGGCCTCATGTGTCAGGGGAGGATTCAACTCAAAATGTTTGGTAAAGACAGATGCTGTAACTAGGCCTGTTATCAAAAGTACTAATAAAGTTTAGGCAACTTTTTATTTCTTCATTTACTTTGAATAGGTATAAATTACCTATATAATAAAGATTGAAGGGTGGAGGAAAAAAGATAATAAAAATTATAAGACTGCATTCATACGTGGTATAAAGAGCAAAGTATCTAGATTTATGGAACTACTTCATCTTCCAATGACTGATTATTGCCAATTTACCTTCACATTTATGTTTAAGAATTACAGTGAAGTTACTAATTTGGCATATTTTGTACTGCATATTGTACTGTATATCTATCTATATGTATTTCACAATGGAGAAAAAAGCTGAAGCAGAGATGACCAGGAGATTAGTGAAATAAAGCTTGGGGCAGATAGAAATTGAGTTATCTTCCCTGCAAGTTAAACTTGGCTTTATCCTGAAAAAACATGAACTTTCTTGCTATAAAGATGAAATTAGTGAAAAAACTCATTATTTCACCTTCCCTCTTTAATTGTAATGCCCCAAAGGGATGATTTTTATAAAGAAAAGGCCTTATTGTACAGGTCAGGAATTTTGAATGTGTAAGTGATGCAGGGACTGTGTGAGCAGATTAGCTTCTCTCCACGTTTGGATCAGATAGCTTGTGTGTTATAAAGCTGTTTCTCGGTCAGGATTTAATATCTCAGTTTCATATACTTTCTGTTGAGTACATCAGACAGCGTTAGGGCACAAAGGGAAGGCAGGTAGCAGGCCCTGAGGCACAGAAGTGTGCTGCTGACTGGGAGTATTCCACCTGCCCACAGATCATATGGCCCTCTGTAAACCAGAGCAAATATTCTCCTGCTGTAGCTGCAGTCTCACAGAAGGATGTGGCTTTTGGGAAATGGTTTAGAAACATGCAGTGCACAGTTATAAATTATCTGCTGTCATGTTTTAAGGGCTTATCCCTTACATTGCATCTAGCTATTGTCAAGTTCTTGGAATGAGCTGGATATTAGCACCATGCTCTAACTAACTGAGCTGATCTTGGAGTCAAAAGATTCGCAGAATATTCTGAGTTGGAAGGGACCCCCAAGGATCATCGAGTCCAGCTCTTAAGTAAATGGCCCATACAGGGGCTGAACCCACAACCTTGGTGTTAATTAACTTTGGTGGATATGCATTGCTGTTTAAGAATATCAGTGAACAGTAAAAAAGCAGAACTGTTTGCCATGGGGAAATATGACTCAGCTTCTTATTCATTAAAAATGTACAAATGAAGACAAACCAATTTTCCACAAATAATTGTAAAGCCAAAAAAATTAACCCTGTGTGGAACTACACACTAAAGATCTGCCTTCTCTTCTTTTGGTAGAAGACAATCCTGGCAAGTAAATTTTTACTAGTTACCATTGAAACACAGAAAATCCCATCTGAACATAAGAAGATGCTGTTTACTCTCAGATTGGTTGCACATGGGAACAGGTTGTGTGGAAAGACTATGGACTCTACATCTGTGGCAGTATTCAAAACCCACTTAGACATGGTCCTGGGCAAACTGGTGTACCTGACCCCACCTAAGCAGGGGGATTCAACAATATGTTCTTAAAAGGTCCCTTCCAACCTCAACAGGTTGATGTGATGTGTTAGTGTAAGTGGAAATACATTTGCATTTATACTTAGTGACTAACACATGGCTCACCAAGTCTGCCTGAACTTTCTATATTGAAAGTTGTTCATTTGTAATTTTAACAAATAATTTAAATTGCCGACTTTAATTATTAATTTAAATTCTTAGATTTAACAATTAACAATAAATTAAATTGTTGATTGTTAAAATAATTTCTCTGATGGCTTAAATCCTCTAAGTTGATCACCATGATACCTCCTCTGAGCACCTGGGCAAAGGAGTTAGTAGGATAAGAAGGAATGGGAGTGGTGCTCCACACTGCTTTTGTAGCACTGCTTGCCTAAAAAAAGTTATGTAATTGTTAAGTTGTGCTGGAGACTTTACATGTGTATTTTATTAATTGAATTGGAACAAATGTCTACCTGAAATTGCCCATCAGAAGTTGTAGTCTTATTTGCACCACATCTATACCCCAAAATCGGATTCATAATTCTGGACTAGTAAAACTTTATGTCTTTGTCCTGATTGAAAGCTCATCTCAGCAAGAGCTATTTCTTAATTTATTTTGAAAATATAAATATGTAACTGTACTTTATTCAGTTACATCCTGGACTTCTGAGGAAACATGAAATACTAAAAAATATGGAATTTTCTTAAACAAACAACGTTATTTTTTCTGTGACAACCAGCTCATAGGCAGTCCTGGAAAACAGAGTAAACATAAAATATCTTCTATTGTGAATGACAAAATTGTCTGGTTCAGCTGCAATAAGATTTACCTGATCAAGGGAGAGCAACACATCTAACACAACAGCCAGGACAGAGAGAGCATGTTTCATTCAGTAGCAGAGAGACAGCAGTGGCTAGCAAGGACAGGAGTGACTGAATACCTATCTCAAAGATTTGGCATGGCCAGTTTGTTCAACTAGTTTTGCTTTGATGCTTTTGCAGAAGCTTGTATTGTGTTTGGGCTGCCAAGCAAACCTGGAGGTGCCTCCCATCATCTGCTAGCCCCCCTGCAGGGAATGCTGATCATTGCCAATTCCTCCTCTCTTGGTAGGAATGACTCTCAGCAGAATGCCACACTTCTGGCTTTTTGCTATCTGCCAGACAATACAGCAGCAACCAAGCTCTTTCTGTCACCAGCTGGAAGCTCTTTTTCTATCTAATTTTTTATTCTAGTGCTCATCCTCAAAATGTCTTTCACACAACTTGTGGAAACTGTCATTTTTCAGTGTGTGTCCTTCCCATTGATACAATCTGCTGCTGAAGGCTCACATTTCTCTGGGCTAACAATGGCAGGGGGTCTCCATCTTACTGTGATGATATTGCACCACAGATGGTTCTGTAGGATGGTTTTCCTGGATACTGATGCTTTTTTTGCTTGGTTTTGTTTTATTTTTCTTGTCTGTGTATCAAAAACATTTCATATTCTGGAAAATAAGAACATGATCAAGAAATCTTTGGGCAAGGTATCTTCATGCCTCTGGAGCATCTTTTCTTTTCCTGCCTTTTTAATTCAGTCCATGGCTATGCTGATGGATTAAACTCCTTCCCTGTTCACTATTTTACACTCTTCCAGCCTTCTTTCAAATCTTATTCTTAGACACACAAAGCCACTGTGGAAATGGTAGACAGAAAACTATTCCTGTAATTTCCTCACTTATTAATCTGCCATGTGTCTGCATCTCCATAACTAAAAGCCTCTCTTAAAATGAGCTTGAAAAAAAAAAAATCCACAATAGAAACCTCAAAATGGAAGTAAAAAGGGAAGGAAACAAAGATATTAATGTGACACAAAAAGTGAATTGCAAACTGGGTGTAGGGAAACAACTATGAATAACTTTCTCCACTGTTTGTTCAGCTTTGTATGTTTTTATAGTCTGATGATCATTTGAGATTAATTGCAGAGGATGGAAAGATAATGTGTGTTAAAGGAGAAAATGAAGGGAGAAGCAGGAGGTTGAGACCAACCTGCAGAAAGAAACCAGTAATTGCATATTTGAGCTCTTAGGTAAATTGCCACAAATGCAAATGGGAATAAATGAACACACTGAAATTACTTCAGACTTTCTCACAAATACCTTTTTTCGTGTTATGATTATTGCTACCCACTTGCTAAAACAAAAATAAAAATTAGAACAGTTTAAAACTATTCAAGCTAAATCATGGGAATTTCTCTGAAGGTGAATGAGGTAATCATAATCCTTGTTTTCCTGGATGACAGCAGTGTTGCACAATGTTCATAACCACTGAAGAGTGCACACTGGAAAAATGGGTGTTTGCAAAGAAAAAGTAGTTCTTAATATCCATGGGAAATGTTTGGCTGCCAGAGCTCCTGCCCATGAATCTCAGATTTACCAGCTGAACAGACTGGCCACCAGTCACTTTGCCTTTTTTTTTCTGTTTATGGAAGGAGCACAATTGTGTCCATTTCACATCATCATGAAGAGACAGCAGTTTAAGCAGATGTGGAGCAGCATTACTGTAAGTCTTAGCAGTATAGTTACTAGCTAATAAAGTGCAACTGGATGAACCAGGAGAGGTTGAAATAGGATGTCTTTGCTGAAAGTAACCCTGGAGACTGTAAATATGATGATTAAGATACCTTTGAAAGCCTTTAGGAGCCTTTTTGGAGTATATTAACTGGTAAATCTGACTAGTTATGCTAGTAATATACAACTGCTAGGGATAATTGAAAATGCACAGGACTGCAATTTTTTAACCAAAATATTCATGTAATTGAGGGTGGAATAAATCCTGTTTATGAACATTTTGCAAAAAATATAATCTATTCTCAAGCATCTTCAAGCCTTGCATGAACTTATGCAGCCACTGGCCTAGCAGCTTTATAATTTATGAGCAGCCCAGATGGCACACTATGATTCAGAACACAATCTAAATCTTTGTAAGACTCCATTTAATTTTGGCTGATTTAGATTAATCACAAAACTGTCCTCTATGTTTTCTTAACCTAGGCAATTCAAGGTTTGAGAGGGTTTTTTATTTTGGTTTTGTTTGTTTGTTTGTTTGTTGTTGGCATCTTAATATAACATATATCCTTCTTATCAGAGCAAATTATATCATGGATATTTCCAGAAATGATTGGATAGGGATTTTTAACATTTCAGACATTTCTGATAGCAGCTGAGGAAATTTTATGTTTTTCACTTTGTCATGGAAAATATCAATTTTCCTCTTAAGGGATTCACTGCAGGACAACAGTTTGGTGCTTGTGAAAGAACTGACCAGCTATGATGGATTCACATGGAAGAAATACACAGGTTTCTTTCAGGGCCAGCATACCTAGTTAAAAACCTTATCAACTTCAAGATATAATGATTTGTCTCTTGGGAATTCCTGGTCTGTGGTGAGGATGGACTGTAATGTGGATGAATGCAAATAGCTAACATTTAGCATTAGTATAAATTTTAAATGGTTACCTATGTCTCTAGGAACAAAATTCTCCTAATGTAGAAGTCATCTTCTTATAAGATATTTTATATAGTGGGAACACTTAAGGGTTTCTTTTTCACTTATTTGATATCATTCTTCTACTCCTCATTAACAAATTAGCATGCCTAAAAAACCTTGTGCTACTTTTATTAGAATTAAGCTCTAAAGGCTCCTGATTCAACTAACCATCTAAAACTTTTATCCAATTTTAACACCGCCAGTAGGTCTTAGGTGAAAATTTGACACTTCTTCTGAATGTAGTGATGCAGCTTCCACTGATAATGATACATGATCAAGCCTGAGCTCATGTAACTGACTTACTCAAGGCCAGTGTTCTGGTGTCATTAAAATATTAAAAACAATGCAGAGAGTGTGGTTTCTATGCCACAACTGGAACACAGTACATGGTGAGTAACAGAATTCTTTTCTCAGTGTGAGTAGATATTCTTAGTTTTCACTAATGTACCAGTAAGTTTAAAGGGAAAAGAAATAAATGAGCAGAATATTAAAGCAAAACAAAAAGCATCTCAGAATGAAAAGTATGCATGCAAATGAAAGTATGTGATAGTGGCAGGAAGTGATTGCATCCTGAGTCCCCTATCTTTTTCCCAGATTTTGCATTATTCTTTAAACTCTAAAATTACAGCGGTGGATCAAATAATTTTCATAAAACCAAACCCAAACCCACTGTTATTAGTTTGTGCAGATATACCATGTGGAGTTTGTTACCATTTGCTAATTTTCAATTCACTTATTAAGATCATCTCTCATTTTTTAATTTTCAGTAATCAGTGTCATTCTAGTTATGAAAGCACCTCTGCAGTCTAGACAGTACATACTCATTTACGTGATAAATAATGGATAAATACTGAGTGTGCCATTAGCCGTTAATGCAGTAGATTGATTCCCTGCAGCACACGCTCTCCATCCTTGTTTTAGCACTTATGCCACCTGTCTCTTGCACTTACTGTATGATGCTTCAATAATGTGAATGGGCTTCCCTGATCATTCTTAATTTAGCTCATTTTATCATCTCATAAGTAGGCTGGCATTGCTCTGACAGATGTGCAAATCACAAGGTGCCTCACTACTGCCTTTATGATCGTTGCCATTACCCTGCCCAGTGATTTTAGCACAATGCAGATTGCATGAGGGTGACTGGATAGAATCACTAGATCTGTTTTCTTTCCACAGATTTCCATTTTAACATAGCACTACTGCTTTGACTAGGTGGCTGGGACAAAGACAGTTTACTTCAAGTCCCTGCTCCCATCTCTTTCAGCTATAGGGACATGGATCCGAATGGAGTTAAATCAAATAGACAGATATCTGTAAGTCACCAGGGCAGGCTGGCATTCAACCAAGATTTTGAAGGAACTCAGTTGTGAAATTGCAGAACTGCTGGCCAACTTGTCTCACAAATCTAGAGAAACAGCCACTATGCCAGACTGCCAGTGAAACTTCCACTTACAGTAGAAATTTGTGATTGGAATTCATCAGTACATAAGGAAGATTATGGAAGATCAACAGTTTAGATATAGATTTGTTCTCAAATATGTGCCTATAGTTTACATATAGATTTGTTACAAATCTATGTCTATACTTCAGTGAAATAAAATTCTTCCGTTGTAGGTTCTATCAATCTAATTAATAATTTATTTCTCCTTACATAATGCCTTTGTTTTTACTTTGATGCTCCTAAGAGCCTTCTTACTTTTGATAGCCCATTGCATTTAATCTTTATATGGGTAATACAATATTCAAGTGCTGCTATCCTGTTTTGCTGGTTCCCTCATTTCCTGGTGTTCAAAGTGAGAGGTCTGTGGCTGCAAGTGGATAGAAAATTGCCATCAAACTGTTGATCTATAAGGGCATATGCAAATAACTTAAATGTGAAAAACCTTTTTTATGTGACCTGAAACACTATACTGTGAGAAAGATGGGTGAGAGAGAGCAGAGAAGGAACAGATACAAGAAACTGAAAGGGTGGCATTTTTCCCCAAATAATGCAGGAGTTAGAGAAATTATGAAGTATGTGAGAAAGTTTCTTTTAGCTGTGCCACGTAGCAGAACAGACTATAATTGCAACTTCCACTTCTTGTTCTCTCTTACATCTTAGATAATATGCTTGGGTTGGGAAGGATTCTAATTATTTTTGGTGGCTGTATATTTTGCATAAATAATAAAATACTTTATTTTAGAGATTAATGTTCAGGTTTCATCTCTGAAGCAGGACTGAGGATTTATTGTGACCTTAGCTGCTGACAGCTTGTTTTATGCAAAGGAAAGTGTCATCTTTAGAAAATTTAACTGTTTATAGCTTAGCCTTTAAGGTGCTCATGTGATGATAATGAGGGAGCAAGTCTGATTCTACTCTCTGCCACATGTCATGTTAGTCATGCTCATCACTTGCATTAAGCCAGGGAGAAAAGATTTGGGTTCCCATTAATAATAATTTTCTTCCTTGGTTAAGAGGAGTCCCCAGACGTGTATAGGGAAGTTGATAGGTGACACTATCTCCTCTCTCAGTAACAAAAACCTCCTTGTCCAGAGAAAGTTTCTCTTCTCATGAAAATATAGACTGGATAAACTGGAAAATATGCCACATCAAGGCTGTTGACAGCACTGAAAGCAAAACTTCTGTCTGTTCAGATCAGCCAGAAGGTCCCTGGTCTGGTTGCAGCAAAGTTCTGCAAAAGATGTTTCCTCACCATCAGGTCAGGCCTGTGTCCAGCTGGCTGTGTCTGCCCCAGCCTAGATTGCTTCTCCCTCAACTGTGGTCCTGCATGCCTAGCTGAAAGTTTGGCTTCCCCCAGAACAGCTCCTCTTCCATGGGAGTCTGGGCTTGAAGTGAGCCTCAGAGTAAGTCACAGGGGCCAAGATCCTGCCTGCAGTAAATCAGGGGAAAGCCAGTGGTCCCACTGTCCCCTCAGCTTTCTCCTTTTCAGGAGGGAAGAGGTGCAGGACCACACTGTGAGCCACAGCTTACAGGATTCCTGCTTGGCCCCTGTGACTTTGAGGCTCCCTGAAGGAAACCAGGGAGCATATTTAGCTTTGCTGCATAGATCATAAAGCATATTTAAATATTGTAATTCAGTTGCTCACTGAATATGCTTTTGCTTTAAAAGAAGACTAAAAGAGGAACAGTAAATGAAGTAGGAATGTCTCTGTATTTATAGATGCATAAACTGCTTTGACTGTAGTGAAAACAGCCAAAAAAGATCAGAGTGCAAGCCCGTTCAGTTTAACCAACAAAAACTTTCTCTGAAGGACTGTCAGAAAAGGATTCCTTTCTGTTTAATCTATTAATTTTGTGGGAGAAAGCTACATCTCTTATCCCCAAATTAAATTTATTTACCCATGCATAAGGGAGAAACAGTGAGCCTGAGAGATGCCCTGTGATTTAAAATTCAGTAGATTTTTCTTCTGATTCCATTAGGTTATTTCCTTCTTGAATTTCAAAGACTTTTAAGCAACTGAATTATGCTACATTGGAAAATCCCACAATCTGACTTTCAGAAGAGTGATTGTTATGGCTGAACCTTGGAAAAAGGAGTAAGAGGCCAGCTTAAAATATTGGGCGTATCTTATTGTCAGCTTTATGACACTGAGCTACATTCACTCTACTTTTCTTGGCAGGTTTTTGCATTCAGGAGAGCAAAGTTGTTTCAGGCTGAAAAATATCAACAACTATTCATGTCCTTCAAATAACACATCCCGTGTATCTTCACTGTCAACTAATCTGATTCGTGTATATAAGTTATTGCCCTGTCAGTTTGTCAGAAAAGACCCAGTCATATATTTTCTTACTTCAGGTGAAAATCACAACAGCTTCAAGAAAAATCTTGTGCTGAGTACCAAGATGTGTCAGATAACAGAGAAATGGAAGCAACAGGAAAATGAAAGCAACACAGTCTCCTTCTTCCCATGCCAACCCATCAGTGCTGCAACTTAGTTTACTCCAGTAGACTCCTGACATCCTGAGAACCAGGGTATTTGTTCTGGTTCCTTGCCCATAATCCCACCAATGGAGTAAGTTACTGGACTGAGACTGGGGACCAGTTAAACCTGATGCTGGTCCTATCACATTCATTTCCAATGGCATTAAAAAAGTTCAAAGCGGTGATAAAAATCTCCTGTCAGTGGGATTCAAACAGCCTATCCCACATTTGTCCCTGTGAAAGCATAGCTCTACTGCATGAGGAAGAGCGCTGGGAAATAATTTTTTTTACCTGTATGTCTCAAAATATATATGGGATGCAATCGCAGACAATGACAGCAATTGCTTAACATCTGACTTCTGATAAATAGAATCAAGTTCTTGATTCTACTTGCTGCCCTATATACAGCCCCATCAAACTGTTTGGTGGAAATGCACCGAAAGGAAAGACATTGTATCCACTCCATAAAAAAAGGTCACAGAAAGCATCAGGGAGGTCTGCTCTTGCTGATTTTCTTGCCTAGCAGTGAAGAGTGAAGTAATCTTTTACTTTCAGCTTCGCATCTATAAAAGAGGTCTGTTTTCTTGCTTATACAGGAGACTGGAAAGAATAAAAGTTTTAGAAGCAGTCACATGCTACAGCAGGAGTGACTGCAATAAAGAGACAGCTTCCATTGGCAAAGCCTTTGGGGAAGCCTGGAGTTCCTTTTAACTCACCCCTACATTTTACCATGCATTACATATACACAGTATTTAGCATATGTAACATTTACAAGAAATAGCAGGTTTTTGAAATAGTTGGACAAATAATTTAAAATTAATGGACAAAAACCATGTCCATATCCTTAGCAAGAAAAGATATATGTTTCTATTAAATAGTTAAAAAATAAACTCCCTACCTCTCTTCTTAAAATTTTTCTTAGTGACTTTATTCTGTCCCTTCTAAATAGCTAAAGTATTTTTTGAGGGGCAGTCTCAATCCTAGTCTGTCCCAACAGACTAGCATACCCAGTGTGCTGTGCTCAGCCAGTGCTAGCAGCGCTCCAGCTCTGTGGGAACAATGAGAACATGTTAGTCTTGTCATCTGGAGTATCCATTTAGCATTCTGGTTTTTTCAAGTATTTTAACTTTTGTCTTCATTGCTATTTCCTTTAACATAAGTCCTGTAAAATCTGAAGGAAAAAATACATAGGTTTCATATTGATCAGGGATTGTCTAACTGATGGAACTGTGATATGGTAGAAAACGCCTTTTACCTCTAAAGAGAGAAAAAATACTGATCACAGAGCCTATGAAACCATTCTAACTATTCTAAAATGTTTAGCTGTTCTACATGTTATGAAAGTCAGTTTATCAGAGTTATAAATAACAGTACAGCCCACTAAAAGTCAGATAATTGCATAGCAATCCCAAAAGCATTCCATCAAGGAGTGCAGTCATTTGGGTAGATGGCTTAAGTCAGTTTATTACTAACCTGATTGGACACTCAAGATATTTATAATGGATTTAATTTGGTAATAATAAATTATTGCTTATGCTAATGGTGCTATCCAGATTAATAGGTTTTAAATGGTTAGAGCTGTTTTATTGTCTCATCCTGACTAATGAACTAGTCTATATCTGCACTGTACATTGAATGATGGAGACCAATAACTTGAACAGTATCACACAGTGGTGTCAGTATGGGACATCAGAACATTTTTTTCCTTATACATTGAAAGGTAAAGTTGAATTTTATGAAATATTATGAACGATGGATGTGTGCAACAGAAATTGTAAATAGCTGACAGAACACTGGGAAATTGGTTTAAGTGCCTCACCACTCCTCACTCAAACCATCTGTCAGGCACTTCTCCAGTAAAAAAAAATAAAACAAACAATTTTTAGAAATGTTTGTTCTGCAAATGCAAATTAATACTTTTTCATTTCTTTCAAATCATGTAAAAGGATATGTATCTTAAAACATGTCTGCATGGAGATATGATGCCCATTTAACCACTTCAGAAAAAGGTTGCAAAGGCCCAGGCAGGCAATCCAAGATGAGTTTGAATTCTCTGTTTGCTTTGCTAAAAGAGGAGTAGAGTGGCTGAGGACACACAGAGGGTGGTTTGACAAGTGTCTTCAGCTTTTGTCCAGCTCACCTGCATGTGCAGAAAAAGCCAGTCTTGCCCTCTCCCTACTTGCTCTTTTCCTCCACCCCCACTGCAATTGCATTGCTAATGCTGCTGACAGTGCAGCTCCCACAAATTCTAGTGCCAGGAGGGGAGAGGTGGTGGAACTGCAGGGCTAGGGACATCGGGAAGGGGAGGTTCACTTCTCTCAGTGACACCACAGACTTCTATCACTTTAAGCAGCTCCTGAAAGTTCACTGCAGAGCCCCAGCTCAGCAAGATGCTCAAATATGTGCCTAACTTGAGGCACACAAGCTATTGATAAGAAGATACTGAAGCATATGCTTTATTTTTAAACATATTATTAAGAGCTTCCTGAATTGAGATAATTTCCTTCTCAGTATTTCTCTTCCCATCCAGCCTAACTTTATTTTTTCACTTCCTGCCAATATGTACTTCATTTCCCTCTGCACATTGCCAGCCAGCCCTCAACTTGCTGGTTGGCATCTTTTCATTCTCTTAGGTGGAGGGTGCGTGTGGTGCCGTACTATTTCAGGAAGGCATTAAAGATACAGGGCAATAAAGATACAAATCCTCAGGCATGGGCCCTGGTTCATTGACTACTATAGCAATAGCTTTGTTGTCTTCTGTGTTGTATGAGTCCTGTAGAAAATTAAAGAGAACCTAATTAAAAAGCCTAAATATCTTAAAATAAGTTTGGATTCAGACTTCCATACCAACCTCTTCTGTTAGCAGAACCTAGGGTGTGGAGGAAAAATCTAGTTCTGCACCATTTCTCATTGCTGTCCTGTCTCCTGTGGCCTTGGAGAGGTAGATAAGGGATACAAAAAGGCTTGTGAGTACTGCACTGTAAGTCAGCTAGTAGGTCCAAGACTGTGTAAGTGAAGATCCCAAACTGTAGACAAGTTGAGTTCACCAGCTACCTGATTTGTTTGCCCTAAATATTTCTTTAACCAGAAGATTTTATTCATGATTTCACTAACATCATTTCACTGAAGCAAAACTTGAAACTCTGTTTTCTCAGTACTTACAAGTTTGTCAGGCATTCCACAAACCTTCTACTTCAGTTGTGGGATCTTGAACAGTACAGAGTATGTAGACAATATCTTGTTATATTAATGTAAATGGCTAATACCTCTCAGTCTCTGAAGTTCTGCTGGGATGATAACAGATGACCGGTACTGAAGAGGACTGGCCAATCTCTTCTGTTGGTTTCAGTGATTTTTTTTTCCCCTCCATGAGATATCCTACTTCTCGTTGTATCTGGCTGCTAGAATATTTTTTACATTGTATCTTTTGACCAAAATCAGAGTTAAATTACACTTCAGAATATCTGTTGCCTACAATCATCAACTATCTTTAGTCATATTTTGGTTTGTGCACAGAAGCTGAAGATGCAATTTTGACTTTTTAAAAGAAAAGAATTTAACCTAAAATATTTAACAGAGCTTCACACCTACCTGCAGCAGATAAGTTTGTTTTTAATTTATTATATGGCCGCGAGTGCCTATTGCTCATAGCACACAGGGTTGCTGCCAACTTTTCTGCTGCCAACTTTTCTGCAGTTTCAAAAGTTTCTGGATTGTTGAAATATAATTACAGTTTAAGTGAAAATTAGAACAGAACTTTGAATTTGCTGTTTTATTAATTTCTACAGTCCACAGACCTTGAGCCAGGATCACTGCTGGCCATGCTGTAAGCCCAGGAGTGAATCTCTTTTTATACATATCAGTATCCACCAACATACTTTTCCCAGGCTTCATGCTAGTTTCTTGACAAAACATTGTAATTGTGCTGACAATTTCCATTCTTAGTTTTTGGGTAAATATGCTTCTTAAACAGTCGGACAATGCCAGGAACACAATTCGACTCTTTACCCCCCTGCCCTTCCGTGCCCCCAGCAGTGATGCAGTGGTGACACATAGTGAGATTACAACTCAAATTGTTAACAGACAACCTCCAATGAATGTAACCTGTTTGAATTGAATAGTGTCCACCCGCTGTAAAAATCCAAAACTTTTCAAAATGTAAGAAAACCATGTACTTGCATACTCATAGTCAACTAGAGATAGGGCCAGATTGTACATCTTCTCCTAGAGGTGTGCAAGAAATGTCAGTGTCTGTGAATAAGGATGGAGGGCACAGGATTGTGAAGTCTAGGACACTTAAGCATTTGTTTAACTTTAAGCCCAAGAGAACATTCCTGAAATCACTAGGTTTACTCCTGCACCTAACAGTAATTATGCCTTTACACACCACCTTGACTTCAGACTTATCTGTACTATACTGACTATGCAATTTTACCCAGCTCCCATTGATCAGAATCATTGTGTGGTTCTTAGTGGGTCTTAAGTGATCTTAGGTATTCCATTAGAGAAACATTGTTTCCATTACCATTTACAATTTGAACATTTTAAAACTATCATTAAAATATGTAGCTTTACAACATACTTTTTTTTTCATATATGTAGCAGATGGTTACTTACTGGCAACTGGTCATGTATTAATTTTCAGAAACCTGTTTCCTGAATATGATTAATGACTCACATCCCCTTCATATCTCTTTACTCCAGATGAATGGTGTATGGATTCTGAAATGCAAGACATATGCTGAACACCTAATTGGGCTGCCAATGGCTCAAAAATATTATAACTTCAAAAAATCAGGTAATACAAAGTTTGCTGCCTGGGTATTTCCCATTTACAAACTTGTGTTATTCAGGAAATAGAATTTATATTTATATTTTAGCTATTAGAATTGGTTACATTATGACAAATCAGTAATTTGTTAGAGATCTTTAATTCATTTTGGCTTTTAAAGCAGAAAATACAACATGCTCTGCAATGTCTCTTCCATTATGAAGAAGAAAAATAATTCAAGGATGAACTGAAATTTTCATTGAATGCTTCTCCATACAGCTTTGAAACTGAAAATAATTTTAAAAGCCGAAAAATTGTCAGACATTTGCAGAAAGAAAGGCCAGTTGTGACTGGAAAAAGCCCCCTGAAACAACCCACCATAAATTAGTAGGAAGATAAGAGCTGCCATTATTTCAGCCAGATGAGAACTCCATGTAATTTGTTGTCCTCAAAGAGTGGCCAGTTACACCACTTAGGGAAAGAATTTCCTCTTTTTGTCTCATACAGTTTTTCCATGATACACCCATTTCTGCCAGTCAGTGAGTGGTTTAGGGACTGACCCCTAAGCATCTACACAAATATGAGCTTTTCTTAATAGCCAGTAAGGGATTCTCTCACAGCTAATGAGGTCAATCTTGTTTTCAAGACATTCATAGTCAGGCATCCCACAGCATTCTTCTGCCTCAGGTTCACACTTCTGCCATGTGCTGTGTTAAGGGGTTTTCTGCTGAACCTCGTCATTTTCTTGATGGGAAAGAAGAAAGATGAGAAAGATGGCACCATGTTATTTTCCAGATTGTGCCTGAGCAGAATACTCATTTGGTGTGTGCCACCTGCATCTATACAGGTGTAACACTTTTTTATCCCTTTTGTTTCTGAATTACTCCTGATAAAGGTGCTTTCATTGGTCACTGGGCTGATAGTTTTGCTGGACTGTCTGCAATGACTGGCAGAACTTTTTAAACTGATAGTAGGTATAGACATGATGGTGAGTCTAGAGTTAGATTTCTCTGTTTTGTGCTTGCTGACAATGAATTTTATTTCCCTTCTATGTCCTACACATGTGAAACCCTGAGATTAGCAGTTTCAGGTATTACACAGATTTAAATGTATTGTATGACAAGTTGGTTAAGACTGATAAAACTGGTAGAAAGACTTCAAACTTTTATTTTACATGTTCTCAAACTGTTAATCCATTAATATATTTATTCTAAACTGCATATTTTATTTCTTACATTCCAGCAGAAGTTTTGATGACATTCTTACCGAGAATTGTTGAGAACAATATATCTTAGGAACAAATCAGTCCAGTACAGAAGTGTGAGAAACTTTAAAGGCATATATTATCTGTTAATTCAGTGAATCACAATTTTAGACGTTTTGATCATCTACTGTAATGCACATAACAGAATTTATATTGCTGACTCAAAAGTGAAAGGCTCTGATGAACCTGAACGCTGAAAATTTTTCAGTTAAGAAGTTTCATAGATATTAATAAAATAAATTGGTCTTAAATTATTTATTTATGATCTGATATTACAACACTTGAAACAACACTGACATCTGTTTCAACTTTTTTGGTAGCCAAAATAATGCATTACTGTGCATGAATAACTCAGTGGTGTAAGGCTCAGGTAACCAAAGGACACTGTCTAGGTGTGTCAAACAGCAAGTTATGACAGCAGCTGTGTAGAGTTTGCTTTGAGCTTGTTCAAGCAAATGATTATTTGAACCAAGTGCACCCACCATCAGAGGCAGCTACTGCCTGGCAGTGAAGCTGTTCACTCATTTGTTAAAAATGCCTAACTAACACCTAAACTGCAAATACCATGTATGTCAGTACTGCCAACTCATCCGTGTGTTTTACTAATTATCTACAAATCTAGTATTTTCTTACTTTTGTATAGAAAATTCTTGATGTTTATCTCATTTCTGGCAAAAAGTGGCAATGTAGGTGTAACTGCTTTAAGATGATTTATCAAATTATGCCACTTACACGTGAATTAGATAGAACCAGCCTGGAGTACATTTGCTCATGTCCATATTCATGACCTTCCAGTTGCTGAGTTTATAAACTTTCATAAACCAAAGACTAATTTCTAATTCAAATCAGTAGTGGGAAGGCCTGGAAAGTTCAGAAATGGGAAAGAACTTTAGAAAGTCCAAGACATATAGAAAGTGGCTGAGGTCCTTCAGTAGGTGGCACACTTCCCTCTCCATCAGTTGTGAAGGAAAGTATTTGCAGGATGCTTGGGGCGCTTGCCTGTGGGAAGATTCCAGGGATGCAAAACCAGGAAGGTAACCAATGTGGTTAGGAAGATTCCCATGACATGTGCCAGAGGAGTTATGAAGATAGGATAATGTGAAATTCTAGACAGCTGCAACTTAATTAATGCAATTTTTCTTATCCAAAGTGCACCCTGCCATTTTGAGGTATCTTCTTTACTCTGTTTTCAAGTTGTCACTACTCACTGTTAAGAGTAGTCTGCCCCTCTGCTCTTTCCAGCCCATACATGAAATTCTCTATGCATGAAGCACTGGAGGTTTCCTTGAATTGGAAGATGATGCAAAAGAGTTGCCTGTTTGAGAAGAATGCTAAACGAAAGGCTATCAGGACTAATGGGAATAAAAATAGGTAAGCTTTTAGAAAATTAAGTCACTTAATAGTTCAGGTTATATATAACTCAGAAGTTGCTAAATCATGCCATGCTTTTGGCAGGCTCTTCCTTCAGTTGTTCCTATAAAAAATGGGGCAGGGTGAGGGGGAGAACTGAGTCCAGTATACAAAATTGCAGGAGCTAATACTTTATATTTAAAGAGAAATAACCAGTGCTTGGTAACATGTTCCACTTGTCAGCAAGGCAAAATATTTTTTTCAAATGCCTAAAAGTCTTTCAAAAACTTAATTGGATTGTGATGTTAAAAAGGACAAGCAAAGAGGACCTGGCTTTGGAACTTACAAGCTTTATTTATCTCACACGAGAAGTGCACAAAATGCCTTGCCTGAGTTTCAAGTCAACAGTGTAGATTTTCCTATTCAGCTAGTCAATTAGCTATGAAAAAAACATTAAAATGAGTAAAAGTAATCAAATTTTATTTAAAAAACATTTTCCCAGGATTCACGGGCTTTAAAAAAATGTTCCCATGAAAGGGCATAATTTCAGAAAATTCTGCCTTTTTCATTTTTTCACGCTCTTCCAAGGTCAAGTGATGACACGTTATTATCAAGTTGTTGATGCACACAGCATGTTAGTTCTGCATCTGGAAATACTTTATGTGGAGAAAATCACTTTTTTTTTTTTTAAAGGAAATCTCAAGATAGCAGAAAAATATTTTTCCTTCAGGAAATACAGCCATTTGTTCATTACCAGGCAAACAGGACTCCCCTTCCTTTGGGCCCTCTGCCAGAGTTATTTACACACAGGCTTGTTCAAGCTAACCACCTTGGCTTCGTGCTCCTTCACACCATTTGATACTGTATGAGATTGGAGCTGTTGTGGATAAAGAAGTGCTTCACTGTGACTCCTTTGTGTTCTGTGGAGGAGTCATGGGCACATTCCCTTATGAGGAAAGATTACCCTTGTTTACGTAGGAGAGTAGACAAACAAGATACAGCAGCCTGGATTCAAGGAACACATAGGAATAGGTGTTGAGAGGGTGAAATGGCAGTGTCTTTTCCTCTTTTCTCATATGATAAGATGGCACTTGAGCAAAAGGAAAGCAATATGTACAAATTAGATAGTGGAATACTGTGGCTGGAAATGCATTTTATGGTATTAAATTATTAAATGATATGTGAAACTCATAGCTGCTAGTTATCTCTGAGAAGAGCTTGAGATGGTCAGTAGAAGGTCAGTATATCTTAAAATAAAAAAATCAGTTACCTGAATTAGTACCGCTCTTCAAATGGATTTTGTGATGTATTTGACATCCTAAGTAATGCCAGAGGCAAATGCAGCCCTTTTAGTACTCTTGCCAACTCTTCTGATCCATCTGCGTCTCCCTTGTCACCCTCCTTGCTGGCCCCAGAGCCACTGGGTGTCCCCTCTCAGACTCGCCATGTGTCCTTGGGAGGGACTGGTGGCTGGAACCCTCACTCTCGCAGGCTGTTCATCACAAGTGGAACATGTTACCCAGCTCAGGGCCCTTCTCTCCCTGATGAGCAGAGAAACAGTAGGTCAGAAAAATGGGAGAAGGAATATGGGCGGTAACTCCTGTATAAATAAGGACAATGTGTTTTAAACAGCATTGGTAGGAAACCTCTAGTATTTTTGATGAGGAAAGCCATTCACAGGCAGTTTCCCATAGATTTTCTAATTTAATCAAACCTTAAGAAAGAGGATCTAAACAGCAAAATAACGCTACTAATTTTGTTTTGCACTCCTACCCTCCAAGACTTTCAGAAAATTGGATACATTTGGTCCATTTTGCTTTACACTGCTCACAGTGAAATCAATAAAGAGGTATCAATGCCTTATATAAAGGAATTGTCCCTTTTGCTGCAGTTCTATCTGTAACAACTTTGTGAAGAATAGCAATGAGCTTGTGGGTACAGGCTTGGGGATGAAGTAATTTTTTCTTAAGAAAGGATGAATTCTTTTAAAATCATTAGCTATTTTAGGAATGAATGGTTGTTTAACATTTCAATTCAACCGCACTATTATAGAAAAATTATGTAATGCTTTCTATTATCTACTTTAAGAGCAGCACAGTTTACAAAACTGATGGATTCTGTGTGCTCTAAGATCAAACCAAATTTTCAGAATAATTTATAGCATTTAATTATCTGTGAACATCATTGCTGAATATTATCATTGTATGTTGTGTTTGCTGCGAGCTGCAGCTGTGATGGCCAAGGTGCTTTCCAAGCATCAAGAATAATTTATTTTTTGATGAATCTGCAAAATCTATATTTAAATAACAGCTGTAAATCTTACATCTGAGAGCTCCCTTAGTTATCTTCTTTGTTAGAGTGATAGTTTTGTTAAATGCTGTGTGCAAACATAGAAAAAAAAAATCTAGAGGGAAATGATAGGATGGTATGAAGCAAGGACATCATTATTAAGTTATGTTGTTGCCACGAGTAGGCGAGAGAGTGATTCAGATGTCTGATGCCTCTCTGCGGAGTCAGTGGCAGGAGCCTGGGAGGAAAACTACCCCAGCATCCCAGCTGCAGTCCCCTGTGGGCCAGTGCTCCTGCCTCATGCTCCCCGTGGGAGGGCAAAGGGGCATCAGTCAGGGATGAAGGTCAGTCTGTACTCAGTTACACCAACTCCCCTACAACTGTGCACAAAGAGGGAGAGGGCTGAAGGAACCCTGTGAGGATCTTTGTGCCTCTTTGGCTGGGGAGGTCTCCTCCAAGCTAAGGACCCTTGCAGCTGCAAGTTGTGCAGCTTGTCAAAACCTGCTCTGGGGCTGGAGCCAAACAAATTTTGCAGAACAGTGAGGGTCTCTCTCTGAGCACAGGTATAGCTTCACTCTCTCCCCTGGAAGCACCAAAGTGCCAAAGAGTTGTAGCTTCAGCACGTAGCTTGTTGAGCCACAGTGAAGGAAATGGCTGTGGCTCAGATGGTGCAATACCATGAGAATGGGGGAAAGCACACACAGTATAGCTTCTTGAGGTAACCAGTGTAATTGGAAAAAGACCCTTATTTTGAAAGGCATTATGGTGAAGCATTTTTTTACTTTGCTTGGAGACTGATTGTAAAAAAACTCCTATTTTGAACACTGAACCTTGTTGCAGTACCTTCTGTGGGCTGGTCTCTGTGACAGTAAAATGAACTTCTGAAGTCTTGCAAGAGGGAGGAGAGAGGATGACAACGCTGGGCATACACAAAGAAGTCAAAGGTGCTGGTCAGGAGTCTGCAGCCTCCTGGAGGGGAAGATAGTGGCAGCCATCATTTGGATGCAGACATAAATGCTACTGTTGTAGAAAACAGCAGGATGGGAAAACTTCAATTTGAAACAAATCCTAAGCACTCCCATTTCCCATTGACTTATTCTAACATGACATCAAATAAAGATCACAAGCCCAAAGTCAATATGTTTGCTCAGACAGAATAATTCCAGTCAAACAATACTTAGTGTCAGGAATGACAGTATCACTTACAACAAAATCAGGAAAACAAAGACAAACATGCTCATGGACCTAACAAGGAGCAAAACCCTCTTTGTTCAGCCCTCTCAGTATTGGACATGCTTGTACGAGTAAGCCTTATTTGTAAAAGAAGTCATAATTTATAATGAAATTATGAAATTATGGTCACATGATCTTGTGCCTACATAACTTGAGGGAAACCCCAAGAAATCCCAAGACTCTCCTGCACCTTCTGGATTGAGCAAAATGAAGCACTAGGAATCTGACTAAGAGATCACCAAAATTAATATGGGCCAAAGACCACAGCAGCATGAGAAGATTTTTAATAATGGATTCTATGCCCTTTTATGTCCCTGTATTGCCAGCTCTGAGCACTGAATTGTTATTAGTCCCTCAAAGATGCAGGAAGAAGTTAAAATTCTTAGCTACTAAAATTATGAAATAATGGTTTTATTCACTCTGGTATCTACCATAAAAAACATTGTTTTCATGATTTATGTATAAACTTTTTCCTTTTCATCCATGAGACCAATTTTTTTCTTGATTTCAGTCAAAAGAATAATCTCAGATGCCAAGTATGACTTTCGATGTCACCATGACGGTGCTGCGAGTTGGCATCACTTCGAATCAACTTTCAGTAACCTATAGACGCGGCTGAATAGATTCCCCAAAAGAAAATTTGCTCTGAAAAGTAAGTGAAGACCTGCTGTCAAAAACCCAGCGGTCGCCGGTGCCACGGCAAAGCCAAACCAGACGAGGCCAGGCAAGGGACCCCCGCACTGCCTGAGCGGCCGGGAGGGGGAACCAGCCGGTTGAGCTTCACTCTCCGAGCAGCCGTGGCAAATCTCAGGAATACAAACGCTGTTCCCCGGAATCGCGCTCAGGCTTAACTGACTCAAAGACAGTGTGAGCGGCAGGACCCGGGGTGTGTGTCGGTGCCGGACCAGGGCCGGGTCCTGCTTCGGCGAAGGTTCCGAAAACCCGTGGTGGGCTCCCAACCACCGCGGAAGGGCGGTGGGATGTCTCAAGGAAGCACGGGCACCGCCTCGCCCGGCCGGGAGGGTATTTCCCCTGCAGCGCCTCTCTGCCCCGGCGCCGTGGGCTGCTGCGGGAGAGCGACCCCGCCGCCGGCCCCGGCCCGGCCGAACCCCGCCCGGCCGCCCCGGGCGCTGCGGGCTCCCATTGGCCGCGGGCAGCCCCGTGAGAGGCGGCGGGGGTTGCGAGCCCCGTTACCCGGGGCGGCGCGGCGGCCGCCCGCCCTGCCGGCGGCGCGGGTCGCTCGCGGGGCTGGCGCTCCGCTCGGCCGCGGCGCTGGCGGCGAGCGGGTGTTGCAATAAATGCGTATGTCTGCGGCACAGCTCGGGGCGGCGCGGCGGGCTCCCTGCCCTCCGGGGCGGCGGCGAGCCTCGCGGGGCCAGCCCGATGCGCGCCCCTCCTCCGGGGCCACGTGCTGAGGGGTGAGCGAGGGTCGGGGTGCTCCCCGCCCGGGGGAGACCCGGGTTCGGCTGGGCAGCCAGGGCCGACGGCCGGCACGGGGAGCCCCGGCGGTGTATTGTTCTCCTTGACAGATAACGCGATCTCGGCCAGGCTAGAGCGAGGGGGTGGAGGGGCCGGGGGAGGGAGAGAAAGGAAGCGGAGGGAGGGGAGGGGGCAGGAGATCCCGCTCCTCGGAGGAAATTCTCAGGCCGGGAGGACGCGCGGCTTGCGCACGGCAAGTCGGGACTGGCTCTCCTGGGAGTTCCCTCGGCGGGGAGGGGGAGGGGAGAGGCGATCTCCGCCGGCGAGGAGAGGCCGCGGCTTCGCCCTGCGAGGCCCTGCCTCCTCGGTGCGCGCCCTCCCCAGCGCGGAGCTCCCGCGGCTCCCGCCCCGCGCAGCTCCCAGGGCGGGCAGCGCCCAGCACCGCGCCCGGGAGCGCTCCCGCCGCCGCGCGGGGGGACCCGGTGACGTCACGGGCGGCGCGCTCCCCGCGCTCGCTCCGCGCTCGCCGCCCTGTAACTTCTGTTCTGGGAAGTGGTGCCAGGAATAGCCCGGCGGAGCCGCCTGCAGCGCGGAGCGCTCCCTCCCGCCGCGGCCAGGGCGGGCTGCGGCTCCCGGGCCTCCGCCTCTCCCCCGTGCAACACCAGCCCCTCCGCCACTGTCAGGGAGATGGTGATGAGCCTTTCCAAAAAGAGGGAGAGGAATGACCTGCCTTAAGATAAACGCGTGAAGCGGGCGCCCCTTGGCCGCTGGAATATCTCTGTCTGTCTTTATATATAAAGAAGCACCGCGAGCCGCCTCACTCCGGGCGAGCCCTTAGCAAAGGAGCAACACGAGCGCCCGGCGGGATCAGCAGCAGCAGCAACAACAACAACAAGGGCACTGGGAGGGCTTCCCTCCTTCCTCTTCGGTGATTTCCCAGGTGAGCAGCACCGGCTGCTGCGGGCAGCCCCCTCCTCCCTGCCCGCCGCTCATTCCCTGTCACCGGCACCAGCTGACAGCCGCGCCGGGGCGGCGGGGCTCGGGTGCGGGGCGCCGCGGGGCTGGGGTCGGGCCGCGGCAGGCAGGGCGCTCAGCGGAGCGGGGGGGTCTGTGGCCGGCGCTCCGAGTGCCGCCCGGGGCCGCGGGGGTAAATGGAGGGCAAGGCGGCGGGAGGGCGCCGGCGGGGGAAGCCGGCGGGGCTGTAAAACCGCCGGACCGGTAAGTCACCTCTGTGGCCGCGGCTCCGGGCGCTGGCAGGCACCGGCACCGTCCCCGGGGCACCACGGCCGGCGGCCCTTCCCGCTGAGCCGGCGCAGGAGGGGGGACACGGCGGGGACAGGCCTTTGTCGGTGACACGCCGTTAGGAAATGTGGGGAATACCCGGCTTGTAAGTGTATGCAGATGAGGAGAAGGCTGCCTTGCGTAATCCCCTCCTGCGGCGGGGAATGGGCATGGTCACCGACGGGGAGAGGCGCCCGCGGGGGGGCCGACCCGACGGGGCACTCAGCGCGGCCTCCGGCGCCCCGGGAGCGGATGGGGGGGGCACCGAGGCAGGGGGGGCGCCCGGGGCCACCCGGCGCGGCGGAGGGCAGGGCGCCGGAGGTAGCGGAGGGAGAGGACGTGCCCCGGCTGCCAGCGCGTCCCCGCGGGGGTGCCGGACACGGGGGAAGTGCGTGTGTGTGCGGGGACACCCGGCACCGCGCCGGGGTGCGTGTGCGCGCTGCGCCGCGGTGACTGTTCCCTGAAGTGGGTGGGACGTTGGCCCGTTCCGGGAATGTTCCATGACGTGTAAACGCCACAGGAAGGGGGTTAACGAGGGGCTCGGCCGGGGCCGCCGCCGGGTCCCTCCCTTTCTCCCTCCCTCTGTCCCCCCGCCCGCCGGCGGGGCTGCCGCGGGGGCCGGCGGGGGCACGATCCCTTATGTAATGCGGGGTACGTGTGCGGCCGGCGGGGATTATGTAAGCGGCACATCCGCGCCTGTCGCATAGGATATCGCACAGGATACACCACCGCACGCCGGCTCCGCGTCGGGAGGCGGGCAGGGGCGGCGAGCTGCCCCGCCGCGTCCCGGCCGTGTCCCCGCCGTCGGGGTCAAGCGGCGGGGGGGAGGCGGGGGAAAGCCCCGGGTTATCCCGGGTCATGCCCCGCAGCCCGCCCCGACCTTCCTGCCGGGGGCTGGCGCGCCGCACGGCCTTGCCCTCGTGAGAGGGAGCCCGAGGCGGAGGGGAGGGAGGGTGGTGGTGTCCGGGCTCCCGGTGCTGGGTGTCCCCAAGAACTCCGGGCCGCGGGTGGGGAAGCCGGGGGGAGGCCTCGCCGCCCCAGCGCGCCTGGCCCGGGGTCCCGGCCGGCCGCCGGCCAGCACATCTTGTCTCCCTGGGCAGGCGGCCGGGGCTCGCCCCGGGACAACGATAAACCTCCTCAGAGCTTAATTTCCCGGAAAAGGGTTCTGTTTTTCTTATTAGTTGGCACTAATGGTCAACCTTTTTTTTTTTTTTAGTGTTTTTTTTTTTTTTTAATATGATAGTTGCAGAAATGAAACTTCTGAAACACTAAAGAGTTGGGGTTTTTTAGGCAATAATTCTTAAAAACCTTTTTAAAGTAAAGTAATCGAAATACTAATGAGTTTCAGCAGAACTATTTGGCTAAATAGTTTCTCGTCTCATTTTAAAGTGAAGCCTACTTTAATATTAAATCTGTCTGGGTTTGTACATTATTAAATAATTGAGGGGGCACTAAACGTTTTGTGCTGACTTAGTCAAGGGTGTCACTTTTTCTTTATTTTTTTCTTCTAATGAATTTATACTGAGAGCTATTACGAAAGAAGTAAACAAAGTGGTCAGGGTGGCAGAAGGGGGAAGCATTGCTGGCTAGGTCTCTATTTCTCTGCTTCCCGGAGCTGCGGGCGCGTGTTCGTGCAGCTCCCAGCGCAAGGGGGCTCCGGTCATCATCGTCAGGAGTTCTGGGGACACCGGGTAATTGGAGTAATTGCTAGATTAAAGGTACTTCTGGTCTAACGAGGTACAAATTCAGTGGGCCCAGTTTTAAGTTCTGTTGTTGTTGTGGATTACCACTGACTACCAGAGGAATTTGATCTTCAGGTTATCAGGACACGGTGTGGAATCCTCAATATTTTGATAGTAAAGATGATATACAGACATGCTGAAAAAGTGCATCTGTTTTTCAAAGATAGGAGAGTCTCAGCCTGTTGGATTTGCAGCACGTGGACATATTTAGATAGATGCAGTATATCCTGGGGTTTACAT
Organism: Serinus canaria; assembly: GCF_022539315.1. Classification (NCBI taxonomy): domain Eukaryota; kingdom Metazoa; phylum Chordata; class Aves; order Passeriformes; family Fringillidae; genus Serinus; species Serinus canaria. The sequence goes on along the minus strand of NC_066316.1, from coordinate 52,050,530 downwards.
TTATTTACACTTGCATGTAAAATCTTTCCTGATCCTTCCACTCAGGAGATATTTCTGAAACTTCAGGTATGGATTATCTGAAACTTTCTCCATTTTTTTTTTTTTTTTGCTTTGTCTCATTTCTCAAAAAGTTAAGTGTTGTAGAATAGGCTGAGAGGGTTTTTTCATGTGAGTTTTAAGTACTGTCATCTGCAAACATATTGAAGATTGCTGTGGTTTTCAGCTGTGCAAAGGCAGTCATGATACAGTTCGAAATCAGTGTGTCATTACTTATGTTGCTCAAACAATCCGCATTTTTAATAGCTTGTATCTGTTTTGTTGATGTTATTTTCCAAAGGCTGTTGGGTATAACAGTTCTGTATGTCCTGACTGGGGTGACTTCTTAAAACTTTACCGCTATGGATTAGGATAGAATCAAGCAGCACTTGTCCCAAAGCACAAATGTAGGGGTCTTTTAATTGTGTATCTAAGTCCAATTGTGTGGCAACAGTGCAGAATGCTTCTTTATAAAGGCAGATTATTAGATTCTCAAGTGACTAGATTGCCTCATATGTGCGATCTGTTTACAAACCTTCTTGTTACTATGAAGACAAAACAGAGAGCCATATGCATTCATGTGGTCCTTGCTGAATAATGGTACATGTGTCTACTTGAGTGTTTGGCAGTATATCATGTTTAGTTTATGTGGTGGCACCCTACAAGGCTATTCTTTTTTGACTTTTAACTATTTCTAATACCATTGGCTGTATTAAGTTGTGTGAGCAAATTTATGACCGTGGTCTGCATGTTTGTAACTAAGCTGAACATTTTTAAAGCAGGACATTTGTTGTTGAGCATTTTGGCAAACTTCTTTGCTTATTCATTTATTTAGGTGCTTTTAAAAAAAGAATCAAGGTGAATTTGATTTAAACAGAAGTGAAAGTAATGAGTACCATTTTGTATGTTCCTCTGCTCATCATTTTTGGTCAACTGCAGGGGCAGTTACTGTTACTGCTTTTGTAGTTTAACCATATTGTGTAAGGTAGTGGGAATATAGGAGCTGTGTGCCTGGCAGAAGTGGTTTACTTAGTGAAATACTGCAATAGTTACCCATCAAAGAGAAAAGGCTTGCTATTTAAGAGTATTCCTGTATACAAGTCATAGTAATGTATAAGTCACAGTAATATGACTTGGATTATGAAATATGACTTACCATCCTTCAAATTTATAATAAGCTGTGGTTGGTTATACTGATAGTTACCTGTACAGCTCAGCAAGTACTACCTGCTTATAGTTTATTCTACCTAAGGATTGCAGGTAAATTGCCAGAGCTGAGTACTGGCTTCCTCTTGTCCCATCATGAATCAGGCCCATGAAAAGTTGGTTCTTCACGTCAGTGGTCTTCACGCAAGGTAAAGAGAAGATGATTTATCCGTTTTACCTCAGATTGTCAGTATGTGGTTTTAAATTATTGGTCCTCCAAGCAGGAGGAATGCATAATTATTATTATTCTTAGAGGTTAAAGGCTTCAGGAAGAGTTAATTGTTAATACTTTTGGGAGTTGAACAGGAGTGTTGAGTGCAGAGGCTGCATACCTTTGTTATTTGAAAAAGGTCTGAAAAGTTATGAGGAAACTGCTTTAAAAATTCTTTTTTTTAAAAGAGGAAGGGTTATTTTCTCAAGATTTCTTAAACAGCATCTCTGCAGTAGTACGCTACAGATTAAATATTTTTTAAGTTATTTGGCTTTCTTCTGTAGTTTAACCAGAGATTTTGTTTGAGATTTTTTTGTTTGCTTGGGTGTTTTGGTATTTGGTTTTTTCTTTTATTTTTTTTCCCTTCAATAGAATATCTAGCAGTTGCTAAAAAAGTGAAGAAACAGCAAGGGGAAGTGTAAGCTAGATGGAAAATAGAGAATGGTATTTTTCACACATTCAGACAGTAATTTGGGATGCTACATTTAAATAAAGCAGCACAGAATTATGATAGAACAATGAAAGTTTCAAGCTGGTTGTGCCATTCTGATACGAAATAGCAGCTTTGTACAGCCTTGTTTCTCTTCTGGGTACTTAAAAATTTTTGTAAGACTTTGCAACGACTCCCCTATTTCAGCAGGAAATATTAAAAAGCAGTTCATTGCAGCCATATTTTTAATTCTCAAGTGAAATTGGGACTTGTGGAAATGCTGGTCTGACAGCCTGAGAGAAAAAATCCACTGTAAATCGAAATGTTAGAAGTCTTTCATGACAACCAAGTAGCAAGCCCCTGTTTAGACTTCAAGAAATCATTAGTGAAATTAAAGACTATATTAATGTCTGGAAACATCTGGGGTTTTTAATTTTTTTTTCTTTTTACTAAAATAGAAGTGGGAGGTATCATGGACGTCTTATTTCACCATTCTGCTTTGTTCATGAATTAAACGATTGGCTTTAGCCTCCCTACTCATTTGTCGTAGGTTGTCCCCAGTAAGCTTTGTCCCTGAGAACTCTTTCCCAAAGCTATGAGCCTGGAATAAGTGCAGGAGGATATAGACAGGGGGAACAATCTTATATAGTATTTCAAAATCCCCAGTGTAGAATAAGACATTAAAGTACCATATGCAGTTTTGGCTGTCAGGAATCGCTTGCCTTTTTTTATTGTCTTGTGATTAAATTCTTGCCATCATTGATATGGTCTAAACATAAAAGCTTTTTCTTGCTCTGAGGAAGTATTGTGGATTTGGGGTGCTTGTTTTCATTTGTCTTCCAGGCACATTCTGTACATCTGGAAGATGGTCACTCTGTTCTCTGTATGCCAGGGTAACAGCAGTGGGGTGTGGACCCCTCTGGTTTTGGTTACAGTATTGCTTATGTTTCTGTATTTCCTTGTTCTGCCCTGGATGTGTCTCTTTTACTGTTTTTTGAACCTGGATATTGCCTTTTACTTGAATAAGCAAAAACCTGTGCATGCTTTTTCCCCCCTTCACTTTCTCTGGGTGGGAGTCTCAGGGCATACCTTCCCAAAAGTGTACCACTGGAGTGGTTTTCTGACAGTAATGCAGGGCATAAACATGGATTTAATTATCTGATGTAAATTCCCCTGGTACATGGTGATACTGATATGTCCAGTTTGTATAGTGATCATGTCCCCTTTTTCTGAGTTTGTTGATGCACATTCTATTGCTGTCAGTGTAAACTTGGTCTCAGCAGAAAAGTTCCTTCTAAGTATGACATGGTAACCACAAGTCATGTAATAATGTAGTAAGTAATGAGTTTATGGCCACTTGATGTACACATGGGTTTGTTTTGTTGCACCTCAATTTGTGTTTTACAGAAAATTATTTTCTTGTTTTTCTGTTTGTTTTTTTTTTTTCCTATTAGTTGGTAGTTCTGCCCTAATACACTTACAGAGCCTGAAAAATACAACTCATGTACAAGAAATTTGATCCTGCACACCCAAAAAAAGAATAGTAAAGAATACATCTGTTCTTAAATGTGGAAGTTCACTTAATTTCAACTAAAGTAACTCATAATAAACTGCTGCAGCTCTTGCTAAAATCTTTGATTTATGAAAGTTGCAAAAAAGGCGGGGAAAAGAATGTACAGTGTTTTTTGAAAGGCTTAGCTTAATTGCTGTTGCGTCATACAGGAGAAATTCAAGGTTTGACTGCTACAGAAAGTTTCTCTTTCAGGTAGTAGCTTATTGGAGATTTCATACAAAGAAAAGCAGTTAGGTAATTTGCATGTATAGTTCAGTTTAATAGAACAGTGAAAACTAGAGGAGGGAACGGGAATTGAAATTACAGTGTCAGGTGACATTTTAAAAGTAATGCAATAAAGTAGAGTTTGACACTCTTCATAAGAAAATACTCAAAAAAAAAAAAAGGAAGGGGAAAAGTTCCAAGTTGTTTTCTGTAATTTACGGTGAAGTTTAGACTTTTGTGGCTACAGAGAGTAGTATTGCTAAAGAAATGTAAAAAGCTGAAAGAAAGTTCTAACTGCACAGTGTAAGATATAGAACATCAGAGAATTTTGTTGAAATAATATTATTTATTGAGCAGGTTTTCCATAGACCAACATCTGTGCTTAGCAGAAAGGAGCTCTAAGTTTAAAAAATCTAATGGCACAGGATCAGGGTTATCAAAATTAGTCTTATTAGACAGTGGGGTTTTGTTACATGTTGGTGTGGTTTTTTTTTTTGTTGTTTTTGTTTATTTTAGTAAGATAAAAGTCCCAGTTCTCTGTATTTATGTATTTTGTGTTTGTGGCTTGCATTAAAACAAAACATGTGTAGTGTGTCAAGAAAGAATAGTATGAAATAATAACAGAGGTTACCCTTCCTTGACAACAAGACGTGACACTATTTAGTTAGAGCAAAAACTATTCAGTTTAGACCAAAGTCAGTATTCAGCAGAGGCGTAAGTTGCTGGCATCTATTGCCAGTCTCACAGGTCAGTGTAGTTCATTTTGTGTGTAGCACGCTTATAAAAGTTCTAGAAGTGTGTGGAGTTTTATGTTGCTTGTCTCTCAAAGACAGCTAAAATAAATAGTTCAGTTAGCTGAAAAATAGTATCCTTATTTGCTCTTAACTGTTGTCAATTTTTCTGAGGACTGGATGTGATTTTCTTTCTTCCTGCACAAACCTTAGCAGTGGAAGAGACGCCCTAGAGCATCGTGCAGGCCCGTGGTTCACTGACACCTCTGCGCGCTGACAGTGTTAGCTGAGTCCTGTGTGGCACCTGTGAAACACTGATTCATCTTGAGAGCTGAACTTCTAAAACTGCTTTGTTAATGTTTTAGAAAAGAAAATCAAGTACAATTCATGGTCTTCTGTAACAATAGAAATGGACAATTTTTTACTTTTTCCCATTTAAAATCAGTTATGTTTATGAATTCAATTTCTGAAACTGTTTATGAAAAGCCTTTTAAGTGCATTTGTCTGAAGTAAAATAGTTCTTTAGTAAAAAAGGCATTTATCTTTGGCAGGACATTCATAGACTCCTACAGCCAAATTCCCCGTCCTGTGTAACTCAATAAAAGTTTCTACAGTTTGGTAAAAATTGGATTAAACTATCAACTATGAGACTATAAAGTTGGACATCTTCCTGCTGTCTTGATATGATAATCTGTTTTGATCACCAGGTGTGGCTGTAATACTAGGCTCTTTGAGTAAAGAGATTTTTCTTTAAAATCTCTTCAAAGCTATGTGAATTTAATTTCTTCCAACATTCTTAGTAAATTTGTGTCAAACAAAACTTGCAATCTGTTCCATCATTTTATGCTTGGTCCTGCAATAGTAGCAAAATCGCTTTAAAAGTTAGTGAATATTTTCACAGAGCTGCTTGGCTAGAATATTTGATTTCTTAAGGTTTAAATAATGGATAAGCTACATGTATTTAATTTGTGAGGTACAGTTGAATTTTGATACAGGCTTAGCAAGATGTTACTGATACATCTGAAGAAATTTGTGGTAAGTGTAAGGGTAGGAGTCATTTATATAATACGCTTAGGAGGAAATGATGTTAGTGAAATACAAACTGACAGAAAGGTATTTGTCTAGAGTGATACCAAATGCAGTGTTGCTACCTCTGCAGTTGGTTTTTATGGTGGAAAATGTTGGGATCAAAAGGACAGTGAAGTTGGTTCTGTCATGTTTGATATATAATATATTTTTAATCTCTGATTTACCTGATTACTAATTAAATACACAAATTGTGCTCATCTTTGACCTAATTTATTGTAGTGAGTAATGTTAATTATTGGTGAAGGATTTTAGAGTCAGGCATGCATTAGTAAAACTACTACATGATTTGGAGTAATTAGTAGAGCAATTTTGAGTCAGCTATTTTTTTTCTAAACAAGTAAGGTTGTAAATTGGAGCTGATATTCAGTAGTATGACAGCACCTTTATTTGGTCTGACAGGACTTTGGTCCTGTCAGAGGCAAAAGGATGACATACAATATGTTCATTTTCTCTGCTTTGTTTTTTAGCTCAGCTCATATAGTTGTTCAGTGATTCTATTAAATTAGTGATCTCTTAATGGAAAAAAAAGCAACCACTCTGTTTATTACCTATGAACAGGCTTGAAGGAGAGGTGAGAAAGTAATGGAGAAGGGAATCGAAATGTCAGGTCTTCCAAATTTTTCTTTTGGAGCAAGGACAGGATGTGTTTACATGTCACCTTGGAAATGCTTGTTTTGTTTCTGGGTTGTACAGATTTCCTCATGCAAGGCTGACAGACCCAAAGCCTCCATGGTGGGAGGCTGGACTGGACACATTCACTTGTAAAAGATGAGTGTACAGGAAGAACCTTTGCTTTAGTTTTGGTGTATGTCCTCTGTGTGATGCTTTATAGTGGTGTGTTTGGGGTCTTGGCTCATTCTTCTGTAGGAGCAGTGAAGTAGCTTGCAGTAGATGTACCCTGACTTCCCTTCCCCTGCTCCCCAGATCAGCCTGTGCATGGCAGGAAAGAGAAACACACATGGGACGATGGAGTTCCTTTATGCACACCTCTTCAAGACTTCAGTGTAGCTTATTTTCCACAAATGGAGGGAATATGAGAGAAACCTTTTAATTTTCTTTCTCACTCACTTCCTTATTAATTATAGAAGAAAACAGGGGTGTTAAATACACAGTTTTGGATGTATGCTGGTTGAGGATGAGGCTTTGAGGGAAGATCAGTAAGATGGGGATGGGAGGTTTGATTGTGATTGGCAGGATTATAATTGCCTACTGGAAGTTATTTTTAGCAGGTCAAGTGTCCCTCTAACCTACAGAATTTTAGTAATACAGTTTTTAGAATCCCTGTCCCTTCTCTAGTCATACAGGCATGTGTTGCTGAGTAACTAAGATCCTATGGAAGGCACATTCAAGGACACAGTGGTAACATCCTCTAACTTCCAACTTTGACGTCTCCACAGGTAGCTTGCACACAGAATATGAAGCTTCTTATCTCGCTCAGTGCTTGAAGGTATTTGTTTTTACATTTGCTTATGCATGGTTTTGATTTAATTTCTTTGCAGTATCATTTAATCCCTATAGTTCAACCCACTTAACTAGCAAGCAGGGGAATAAATGAAATCAATTTTGATTTTCTTTTTCTCAGTCAAGTGGGTTGTCTGGTGAGCCAAAAGTGTAATAAATACATTTGATGGCTGTTTACAGATTCACACACTAAAAAACAGCCATGTCTCAATTTTCTTGCCTAATTCAGTGTCACATGCAGGTGATGGGATTATACTTGTCTTTTTATCTCAGCCAAAAATGCCCTTTTTTTTGGCTCCTGCTTTGATGATTTCCCATAAAAATGAGCATATTACAGCAGAAAAGGGAGAGGGTTTGCCACATTGTGTGAAGAAATATTTAAGAATGCATGTCTAAGTATATACATCTAGGCTCATGTACATATATGCGATCATAGCTTTTACCTCTAGTCATGTCCTGTCTCCTTCATAGACCAGTATAACTGGAATAATTTCATGAGAGCTCATGCTTGGACATCTGGCTTGTTTGTCACTGGGAGGAAGATTTCTCCTGGATTCCATGTAGGTTCAACTTCTGCTGTTGGTTGACTATCAAAGAAAATATTTAAAATAAATAAATTTATTTGAATTATTAATGTATGACTGTTAGCATTTATTTCACAAATGTCTATACAGATGCATATACACAGCCACATTTTGTTGAAAGGTGAAAAATATTAATTGTTCTCAGTGAGGAACTTCGGTGGTCTCACTTGGGTGAGTGTGTATCAGAGTCAGTCTGCCCAGGGTATCTTTCTAAAGTGTTATCCACTGTTCCTGTGCCAGGGGGATGCAGCAGGATCAGTAAGTGAGCATGGCCCCATTTAGCTGCCAGTGACTGATTCAGCCTAGGCCATGTTTTGTTGGACCCCATAAAGATGTTTGCCTTTAAGCCGAAGCACTTTGAATTCCTTTTACATCCTCATGTTTCTGAAGGACATAGTCACACAACACTCTGCTCAGAAGATGGAAGGGTCATTCCCAGGCCCTGTCATCAGTGGTGCCTTAGCACACTTTCCTTGAGTGGGGTGCTCTCTGAGCTTTGCTGCTCTGGTGGGACGCCCACCTCCCCTCTGCGGCTGAGCTGGTGCTGCCAGCTCTCTCGGTGCTAGGAAAGTGACCAGAAAGTCAATCCATGAGCAGACTAACCATGCAAATAGATGGTGGAAATCAAAGCTGTCCTAAAAAGCATCGTGCCCACACGGATCTTGTTGCTGGAGTTTCACTTTCTCTGGAGCCAACACAAAACCGTCTTGCCCTCATCTCACAGTTTTCTAATTAGTGCCCCATATCTGAGAAGATGACACCATGTGAACTGCCTCATTTCTTGTGAATATAATGAAAATTCTGTCATTTGGGATTGTGTCCTGACCAATAAAAGTGCAGAATGGGAAGTTATTGATTTTGATTTTTTTTCATGAGGCCAGGATTTTGCCATCAGCTGTAGATAGGACTTGTACTGCTGAAATAGTGCTCCTCGTGACTGCCCCAGCCTATAAATGGAATCCTTCAGCATGCAAGGTTTGCTTTTCATTGAGTATAGTAACACCAGGTGAGGCTGTTGGAAAAACTGTCTGCATGGAATCAGCCTCTGGATACTTCAGGCAGAGAAGACCTACAGCGAAAGTCACTCTCAACTGAAATGATCTTTTCATTGCCAGATGGTATAAGGTATTTTAGAAAAAAAATTATGCATTATATACCCCAAGGTGCTTTCATTGTGATTTGAATATAAAGTACATGAAGTTGGAGGTGAAAGTGTTGCAACTGACTGTTTTAGAGCAGTAGTTTTAGCTTTTTTTGGTTATTTGTACTTATAACCCAGCTGAAAAAGAAACTTGCTTGGAGCCAAGGCTGTATCTTGTCCTGTGTGCTTCTCTCCCCAGTGAAATCCCATTATTTGGTTTTGAAATGATTAAGATGTGAGAAGCTTGCATTTTATTTTTTTTTTCAATGAGGTCTGATGCCTGCTTATTTCAAGTGGCATAATTTCAAAGGTTTTTTGGTGGGGCTTTTTTTTTTTTTTTTGTCTGTTTCTGGTATGGTTCAGCGTAAAAAGAAAGATAAAGCAATCTATACAAAAGGTTTGCATGGTTCTATTGTAATGTTTCATTTTGGTGTATTTCATAATGTTTCATTTTGGTGTATTTCACCTGCCCTATGTATCTACTTATCCATCTGTAGCCCAGTAGCACCAAAGTGAATTAGGTTATCCTTGATAATGGAGTTTTTCTTTGCAGTTCCCCATACTTGGATGGAATTTAAAATAAAATCTTGCACATCATCTGATGGGTGGATTAGAGGGGAGATGAGCTTTTTTATTTTTTTTTTAAACAGTATAAACAAAATAAAAAAGGAAGAGGAGAAAAGCCTAGTTCAATGAAAGCTTATGACATGGTTCTAGAATGTATAACCCTGGGCAAAAAGGGCCAGTTATTGGAGTAGTTCTTGAGTAACCTAATTGTTTGATAAGGATCCTTGCCTGTTTAAGTTGTTGGTTGTTGGAAATACTCCATTTCTAAATTTGTGCCTTATTGCATACCCTAAGGTATGTGTACAACCCACTGTAATTGCACAGTTTATTATTTTATTAATGAGAGCTGTGATAATGTGCTGGCTCACAAATTCCCTCCAGTCTGGGTAGGGTCTCCTAATTGCCCAGGGTTCTGTGATTCCATCGTTTGTTCTGGGGTTGGTGACAGGGAACACAAGCAGATTCTCTGTAAGCATGGTTTACAAAACTCAGACCTTGCCCTAAAGCCTGTGTTTGGTGTGATAATGCAACCAAAGTCTGGAAAGGCCGGATACGTTTTTTAGCACACACATCATGAATAACAATAGAAGCGGCAGAAGGAAATTCTTGCTACATAATCCTGAGTACCTGAGACTTTGCCAGCTGGAAGGAGAGGGCTGCACACCTTACTTGGCCTTCTTAACCATAACAGAGCACCCCTTAGCACTTCTTTGATCTGGGTCTCTCCTGCCTGCCTCCTTGCCCAAGTGGCTGGAAGACGCACGCTTTATTTGCTGTAAGGCACACAACAGTGAGCAAGCACCTGGCATGCAGCAGCAGCTCCAGCTTTTCCTGTGCCTCAGGGGCAGCAGGCCTACTAGGGTGCCTGTTCCCATGTTCTGGAAGCTATTTCTGTTTGCTGATCCTAGATCCACGGTACAAGAGAAGGGAGCAGCAGCAGTGGAGGTGTGGTCTGTGGATCTGTGGAGTAGACGGGGAAATCTAGTTTACTGTGTCTGTAACTCTGGAGACAAAACTTTCCCGTAAAAAACTCATAGCAAAACACCACATCCTCAAACAGCCAGTGCTTGCTCCGCAGCACGGCCCAGCTTTCCTGGCACGCTGTGAACCTCTGACCCTGGGGTTGCTCCATCTGGGGAGCTCTCTGAGGACCTTGTGGCAGCTCGGGTAACCCCAGCCCACAGCACGGGGGGATGGCGATTCCCACCGAGCGGATCACAGGCTACCTCCTTACTGTGGTGGCTGGTACAGTGCTCCACAGCTTCTGAAACTGCTCATTACAGAACTTGGCTTTTCTACAAGGGCTTTTCTTAGCTGTAGCCCCTGTGGCTTGATGCAGCATGCTTTTCTGGAGGAACAGATGGTATATTGCGTAGAAAGTTACTGTATTTTTGTATCGCTGGTTTGTATTTATTTATATTGCTCTTCATCTTCCTCTCTTTTTTTTAAGGTGTGCATATAGGCCAAGTGCAGTACTTGGAATCAGTATGAGGTTTGCCTTGGGTATATTCAACTTTATATTTGTGTAGGAGTGCAGTGTTTTACACTGAGTAGGGTGTGCTCTCTGCAGTTTTAGGGAATGGAGTTTCATCGTTTGGATTGGAACTAGTTCAAAATAACTCAAGGGGAAAAAAGCATTTTCCCCTTAGAAGTAAGAAGACCTTCAAAAGAAAAAGTCAATATCTTCTTAAACAAGTTTTGTGCTTACTGAGGTGCAGTTTACTTTTTTTAGTCAGTAGATGTGTTTTCTGTATCTAATCTTTGGTTTTTTAATTGATATCATCTGGTCAATTTGAGTGAAAATGCTATTCCCATAAGAAAAATGTTTATTCTAAATATTATTGTTGCCTAGGATCTTGTTGAATTAATGGAATACAGAAGCAGTCAAGTTGATTTGATGTTTTTAAGTTTTTTAAAGTGTTTTCTCTTTGTTTCCATGAAGGCAGTTAAATAAGTATTTTAGCAATTGATTGTGGTTTCTGGAAATTAGGTTACTTATTGTTGAAAACTTCAGGTTCCTAAATGCGGGTTTCAGATCTGCTTTGTCTTGATTAGACATATGAAATAAAATATGAATACTTGATACAACAAACTGAGGGCTTGCCTTTTCCCCCACTTAGCCTCCAGGACTTGATGTGTTTTGCCCAAAGAATCTCCATAAGCCATTAATTATAAAAGATAGTTACAATCACAGGGTTTTGGTACCACTTAGCTAAATCACTTTATATATAAACTTCGAATGTGACTATAGATATAATTATATATTTAGATGTCTACATATTGTTTTGTATCTATACACTCACATGTGCACAAGTGTTTATGTAAATGTGTATAGAGACACCACAGACACAAATACACTCCCACACTTTGTCTCTACAGACACTCACACACATCTACCCTATATGGGATCATCCCATTTCAAGTTTAATGTTTTCATCCTAAACCAAATCCTTGCCATATAATTGGAATGTTCCTTTTGGCAATGTAGCATTTTCCCAGTAGCTTCTGAATGGGAGGGAGGCTGCTCGTCCCTGTGCCTGAAGACTCCCTCAGGTACCTGGCATGAGAGACCAGTGCTGGTGGCAGTGTCCTCCTGGGGCAGGAGAGCATGGCATGGGGCAGCTGAGTGCAGTAAATGAGGAGACAAAATGGTGGGGAATACTTTGGGAATTTCTAGTTGCTGCCACTGTGTTGGTGGTTGGATAGTGCCCTTCAGCAATGGGCAGACTCTCCTGCATTCTGTACTGCTTATTTAGGCTGAACACCAGGTTCACAGTGAAAAATAATCCCTCCCTGCCCCCATTTCTGTATTTTGCCACACATATTTTGAAGATAAATAATGACCTGCTATCAGGTATTTTGGCAGCTTGGACTTTGTCATCTTTGCCTTGTTTTCATTATAAAATTGGTGCAGGATACTTTAATTATCTGCTTGTAGGATCGTTTGAGAGAATTCACTTCGTGATGTGACAATTCAACAACAAAAAAATTCAAGATAATGGCTTTTTCACTTGCACTTCTCTTAAAATGGAAGTGAAAGAATTAGAAAAACCTTGTACATAATTTGAATTCCTAAGTGATACACTATAGTGGCTTTGTTAGAAGTTGTACGGATGGGCTGTAAAGAGTGAAAGTGTAACTGAGTTTGTGGGGATCACTAAAGGTGTTAGATACTTTGTAAGTAGACAGCTTTAAGAGTGGTTTTCCAGATGTATTTGTACCTACCACAACCAATACCTGCTCTGGAGTGAAAAGGTAAGTGTTTTCATCAGCGTAGCTAGGGCACTGCTAGTGGGATCAGGTCACAGTTTGCATCTGTCTCTTTGCTGTAAGCTTCAACCATTTCATGAATAAAACCCAATACAACACATACAGCTCTTTTAAAAACATTAGGGTCGTATTTGGATATTGCAGAGACCATATTCCACTTTTTTCACCTCAAACCATGGCAGAGATGGCTTAATACTCTTTGTATACTAATGGGACAGTAAGATGTAATTACATGAAAGTTAACTCTCAGGACATGGATGGGTGTGTGAATCCACTGCTGTTCCTTGTTATATTCTGTGTTCTTTAGCAGACCCTCTGTTGCAACAGGCAGCCGTAGATGTGTGGCAGAAACCTGTTGTGATACGGTGTGGTGGTGCCTGGTGGTTACACAGCATGGCCCCGTGCTGCTGCTGTGCCCTGCACCAGCTGTCTCAGTATGGTCAGAAGTACAAATTGTTGGTGCATTTCCTTCATTCTTGGACGTGAGTCTAAAAATAGTTGGCCAAGTTTGTTCTGAGTGAATGCGGTACCAAGTGGTTGGATTTCAGAAAGTCGAATGGCTTTTATATGTGGTGTTTAGGATGCTGTGCCCAGTGGAAACTTTCTTACAGTACTTCTGAAGGTTCACTCCCTTTGTCCTTGTCTCGGGAGATTGTCACTACTTGCACCCACTGCTCTGTATAATATGGGCTGGATTCTGTTCCAGCAACCACAGTTTTATGGGTGAGATTCTGATCACTTTGCTCTGACTGGGCTAATCCAAACTGTCTTCACTGCCTGTGTACTGCAAATCATTGTCAACACCAAAGACTAATTTCTCTGCTTATTTTTTTATATTGAAAAGAGTCCTGATTTTTAGTGCCAGATTGACAACCTTCAGGATTAGGTTTTCAAGTTAGTGTCAGAACAAGAAGTAGTAGTACCTGGCAATGAATCCTAGAGATAAGTTACTTTTGAAAAATTTAACTTTAAAGGAAAGAGTAGAAAACAACCAAACCAGCTTGTATCCTTGTAGAATAATGTGTTTGAAAATATATCCAAAATGTTTAGTAAAATACTATATCTGACCTTATTTTAGTAAAATGATCAGTTTTGGTTAGCTAGTGACAGTCCTTATGTCCCATGAAAGACACAGTATATCCAAGATGTACTGGTGATTGCCTAGTTTCAGCTCTATTATGCTGAATTACTAGGGCTGAAAACTGACTTCACTTCCCAGTGCGACCACAGGGTGGTTATTGCAGAAATAAGGCAAAAATACTCTCTTCAGCTAGTGATGATGGTGTGAGAATTCAGAAGAGCATTTTCCAAACTCCTTGTAAGCTTTTTCACTGAGGTTTGTTAAGTACCTCTATTTGAAAAACAACTTCTATCAAGTGGAGCCCTGCTACCCAATCTGTCACACTCGATGTATGCTGGGACACGCTTGTTGGGGGATGACTGCATTTATCACTGTGTTTTAAGTCGTTGTTCAGAGACTGTCAAAAATGGGTCTAGAATATGTCTCATGAGTGAGAGTGTACTGTAAGCCTGTGCATCCCTCTGCCCCAGGAGAGGATCAGCTATAACCAAAGCATTTCCTACAGGTAGTTGTTCAGACTGCACTTTAATGCTTCCAGTGGTTGGTGGAGACTCTGAAACCTCCTGGAATTCTGACAAGAATCTCGTTTGGATTCTTGTCAATGCTTTCCATTTCAAAAGTCTTTCTAATATTTAGCTTAAGAAGGCAGTAATGGTGGGTAGGACTGCAATCCAGATTCCCCCTGTGCTTGCCAGCTCTACTGATTTTCTTAGATTTAGATGGACAGCCTGGCTGACAATCAGTTACCAAATCTTGGACATCCACATGCCACTGTCCAACTCCTGCATCCTCACTGTTTTCCTTAAGGTGGGACCTTACCTGCTTCAGAAAGACAGAGGCAAATTTGAAAAGAAGCCTCTGTATTCACTCTGCCAGGATGCTGGCCATATCTGTCAAGGGAATCTGGGAGTTTTACCCACTAGTGCTCTGATGGATTTACAAAACATGTTTTACTTCATGGGATCCAAAGCAACGTAAGACTTGATTTCCAGATGCTTACAAAAGTATGGGCTGCAGAAAAAAGCTTAGTACATTTTGATACTGTAGTAATATTTCATTCTACTTCTCTATTGCAGTAATATTCAATCTAACAAGCTGTACAAGAAAAACAAGAGCAGCACGGCTCCTGAGCAAATATTGTTTCTAGTCACATACGATACTTTGCAGCTGACTGCTTAGCTGTTTTGCTATGCAAGTGCAGAGAACACTGTTAGCAATAAAGCCACTGCTGGTTTCTCCTCCCAAACCTCCCTCCTTGCAGTGCATTGGAAATGACTGAACTTTGGCCCTCAATCTGCTGACACCCTGAGGGAGTGTAAGTGTAATGACGTCTTTGCTTGTTTCAGCTGCACAACAGGAAACGCTCGTGGCCTCCCCTTCTTCCTGCTCTGAGAAAGTGCTGCTGCCTTTTTTTTTTTTTTCTCTTCTTCTTCTTCTTCTTCTTTTTTTTCCCCCCCTCCCTTCCCCTGCAGTCGAATGGGCTGAGACCTAGTTTCAGGTCTGGGCTTGGCAGCCAGCTGGTGCTCGCACAGGCCCCCGCTGCTGCTGCCTCCTCCCCGGGGCAGCCAGTCACCTCCCCATTGCTCTGCTGGGGAGGTGATGCCAGAAATATGAGCTTTGCAATTTTCTTTTTATTTTTCCTTTTGTTTTACCTCCTGGAGAAATGACTGAGAAGAGAATACAGTTATGTGGCAATGGCTTGCTCCACAGAGCATGTCACTGGACACAGCTGAGCTGCAAAGACCAGGATGGTCAGGTGATTTGCCTTGGGGAGACCATAGCACTGCCTTAATGCAGAGGACACACTGTCAGGTGGGCATTGAGGGATCCTGGAATGTGGTCCCAATAGTGCTGAATAATGCTGAATATACTGGGCCTGAACAGATTTCTATGCCTTGCTGCAGTACGGAGGCTGGCTTCTTGCAGAGCATTGACAGGAAGCCTGTTTAACCCTCTCGGGCTGCTGCCTTTACACTTCATAACCAAAGCCAGGATATGACTAAAAAGGGTTATTTGCAAAACACAAGCATTTTGCTGCTAACTCAGGGAGGAGGATTTTATCTCAGCATAGTCATCCAGAACATTAAAGCAATACAGCATTTTTGTGATTGAAATGGACTGATTTAGTATTCAGCTGTTATTCTCTGATGACTGGGGAGGGACGTGGATCACTTTTAAAAACTAAAACACACATGCACTAGGGAGTTTGCACATAGTGGCATGAGAAGTGGCACTGAGTAGCCTAGAGTACAGGATCCTGAATTTGAAAGATTTAATTAACTTTGAATGTAAACAGTGCTGGTGCAGCGGCTTATTCATTTGTTTAAAGTTGCATAGGCATATTATTTAAGGAGCAGCTTTTGTCTGGGTTCTGTAATAAGCGACTTCTGGATTTACCTCATTAATCTTTCGTACTACCTAGCTGCATAACTGTTGTTTTTAACAAGCTGGAGTTATGTAACATGAATCATGCCTGGCGAGATGCTGGCTAGCAGCAAAAAGCAAGATAGGCAAAGAAGTAACGGCACTCAACCTTTTGCAGAATAGGTTGTGGCTCACTTTTGAGATGACAGGCTGTGTGTTGGTACTCCCAGCTGTACAGACAAGGTCCAGCTGTTCATTAGGAGGATGTGTCTTGAAACACAGTCTTGGGATGGGAATGTTTAACAGACAGAAGAGTGAATTTGCTCAAGCATGCACAGTTTTTGGAGGGTTTTGTATATGTGCACAAAAAATTCCCCCCACCCCACCCCCCACCTTCTTTTTCCTCTGGGGTGAAAAATGGGAAAATTCCCTTAAATGGGCCTGATTTCACACAGAAAAATATCTTGATGAGCTGTGATTGTCCCTGTAAAGTGTTATATAAATCTTTCTCCTTCCTTTTTTTAATAGGCCGTTATAGTATCATTAGGCATGTATGCAGCGCAACAGTTCCTCTGTCTCAAGAGATTTTACAACCAGTTTATAGAAAGGAGAGGCAAGTGATTATATGAATGCATTAGAATAAAAGCAATTGATTTTAAGCTAATTTTTCCTTTAATAATATTTCCTCGACAATTTTCTCTGCTGTTACTTCGGCTTGATCTTCAAAGCCATGCTGAGTTGTTAAGCCTGGGATGACTTCTTGCTTTAGTGGCACGTATACAGATGTTAAATAATAATGTCAGAAGATAAAGGTGCAAGAATATCTTTAGGTAAGGATTAGGAATAGTGACTATTTTGGAAAGGAATGCTTTAGTGCTCCTGAATTCCCTTTCAAACTGTCCTGCTCTCCCTCATTTTGACCAAATAATTATATATTTTTCCTTTTTTTTATCTATAAATGAAACATCTGTAAACTGTGGCATAGGGTTATAAACTCCTGTACTTTTAAACTTTATTGTTGTTAACAACAGATGGCCAAAAATGAGTGCTGATACCGATGGTCTCCTGCGCTGCCATGTGTACATGAGCACAGTGGCTGATGGCGCCTTGGCACAGGTGGCAGCTGAGATGTTACAGTGACAAGCAGCCTCTGTAAGCCGCTGCTGTAGCCAGCACCAGTGCTGATAACCTCAGCCCAGAGACAGGGGATGAACAAGCACAGACGGAAATGAGAATTTTCTCACACTGGAGGCCATCCAGGTCATGGCCAAGGGATGTCGAAAAGGCACTATAAGGAAGTGAACCACGTTGCTCTTGGTATGTCCTTATTTTCCAAACAAATGAAGGATTTCTCTTGGACTGTCAGTACAACATCCTTCAGAAGAAACTTGCTTTTTTTATGAAAACTTAAAAATCAGTCTACTGGAGAATTTTCATTTATTGTACTGAATCGACTTAGTTTTGTATAGTCACGTTTCTGTTGGAGCAGCGGAAGCTTAGAGCTGGGAATCCAAGCAGTGGCACATGAGGGCACCTTGGCTTTGTAGGTGGAGAAAGACATTTTCCTGAACCTGCATGGTGAGAACCAAAATTAGAGTTCATCAAATGCTTTCTGTTTCTATCAGCTCCAATATTTATTACTTTTGACTCTGTAGTGAGTTTTGTGTGACTAATGGTCATGTCCTTTCTGCAACTCCATGATTTACTTGATACAGATGGACATTGTGTGGGGACATTGTATAAAATTGTTGGAATTTTTGTTGGTGCACTTTGCTGTCATGGCTACTTAGGAGGGTTTGAGTGTCCTTTACTTGGGTGTACTTTACTTGAGTTTCCCTTACTCTTTTGGATGAGAAGTCCTTGTGGCTTTGTTCAGAGCCACGACTTGTAAAGCCAGGAGAGTCAGAGGGAGCATCAGGGGACCCATGGGAGTTTCCACCCCACGTTTTGGTGGGATCCTTGAGATGAGCATGGCTGCAGAGGGGGTTGTTGTTGTTGTTGCTCTCTGCTGCCTTATCTTGTCAGGTGGAGAGCCTGTGCCTGCTGGCTTTTGCTGGGGTGCAGCCAGGGGTGGGCTGAGGGCTCATGGGGAGGTAAGCTAGGGGATGAGCTGGCGGGTGAGCTGGGCTGTGCTGGCACAGGATGGTGCCATGGCAGGTGAGCGTAGCTGGGATCCGTGCCTGTGAGGAGTGAGAGTTGTTCAACATGTTTCTTTTGAAATCTGTGAGCGAGCAGAGTAGGGTAAGCATGTGGCTGCTGGATGGAAGAAAGTACATTGCCATGAGTGGCAGTGATGCATGGACAAGGAGGGGGTGTATCTCTGTGCATGAGCAGGCAGTGGCTTGCTCAAGAGTAAACTCTTACATCCTGAGGTCTTGGAATAGATCTTCAGAGGTTACTACTCCAGGTCATAAGGCTCTGCACGGAGGGATTTCTTGCCCTTCAAGTTGCTGTACAGAGTTTAATTTTCCTTGCTTTTGTGTATCTTGTTTTTTCAAACCCTTAAGTGTTGTCAGGTTATCAAGTTGTTTCCATGTTGTGGCAAAACTTGAAACAATTACCAACCCAGTTTCACCATTTTTGCCTGTTAAAAAAGGTGAAATTTAATTTACACTAATTATTTAACCAAATGAGATGCTCAGCATGAAAATGACTAGGTGCAAATTAAGATGAAATAAGTAAAGGAAAAAAATATGCTGTGGATTAATTTTTTCATATTAAGCATTCTATTTGTATTTCATTACCAGTCCATCTGCAAGAAGACTTTTCTTAGCAGATTGAAGCATTAAAAAAAAACTCAAACAAATTTACAGTAAGTCTGATAAAAATAAAGAATAGATGGGAGAGTTTTAAACAAATTTTCTCATTACTGCAGACTTATTTTCTTTTAACTCTGGTTGTACTGTGTGCCTTGTACTGTGTCGGGAGCCATGCAAAGGCCACCCTGTTTCCACGTTGTGTTGCTGCAACACAACCTCTGCAGAGCTGCAGTGTGTGTAGAATTGGAGCCCAGGTAACACTGAAATTTGTATAATATGTAGCCTAAATGGGTGTGTGGTCATGGCTCCTTGTCACAGGGATGGATTTGAGAGCGTTAGCCTGGTTCTTGTGATTGTGCTTGTTGCAGTCCTCCTGCCCCTCAGCCAGTCCCTTGTGACCCTGCCACTGCTTTGGGAGAGACAGATCATAAGTCATGATGGTTTCCCTGTTTGTGGGGATGAGAAGCAAAAGCTTTTCTTCAGTTGTAGCCAGGACTGGCTGTAGGATTGTGTTGATTACACCATCACTCTTACCAAGGCGAGTTCAACACCCTGGTGATGTTGCCATGGTGCATGTTTCTTTGGAAGCACCAATACAACACCCTTCTCTATTGTAGAGAACAGGTTTCACCCTGCAAAAATATGTGCTGTCTTTCTTTACCTTGGCAGGCTCTGGTTTTGAACCTTCCCAAACTTTGGAGATGTTTGTCACAGGTTTACTTCAAGAGTGGAATTGTTTTTTTGAGTGCATCATGCAAGATTTGGT
Source organism: Serinus canaria (assembly GCF_022539315.1). Lineage (NCBI taxonomy): Eukaryota > Metazoa > Chordata > Aves > Passeriformes > Fringillidae > Serinus > Serinus canaria. The sequence goes on along the minus strand of NC_066316.1, from coordinate 52,031,057 downwards.
TTAGCTGCTTGGAGCATGCTTCCTTGTGCAGTTGCTTGCCACAGTGCAGTGTTTGTAGATTAAAATCCTTTCTGTTGAGTTTGTGCCAGTTCAACTCCTCCTGCAGCAAGTCTGTTTTCCTGGCATACTGCATGTAGTAAGGTGCCTGGTTGCAATAGTGGGGAAGAAATCTTTTTGTTTCTGCTGACATGTCATTCTTGCAGATTCAAAATGGTAATGACAGTTTTTTTGCAACCATTTTGCAAAGAAACCCTGAAAACTAGCATAACACTCACTGCTTCAATGTATACTTTATTCCATCTGAAAACCTGCTTTAAATGCATGTGTTTGCACTTGGAATTTGAATGCTTTGCATCAAAACTAGAAATGGCAACGTCATATGCATGGAGTAGACCTTTGAGTTTATGGTGGTGGCATGTTTTACTGTCTATGATGTGTGATCACACGAGCTCAGCAGTACACAGCTGACTTGGTGTATTTACTGTGATCCTCTACCCAAGGAAGTATGGTCTAGTGACTAGCAGGCTGTGTGGGGACTCAGCCCCCACAGCTTCAATTCCTGGTTCTGCTACATAGCTCATGAGTTTGGGGCAAGATTCACACTGCCTTACACTGATTTTCATATTCATCAATATGAGTGAGGGACAGCACTGTCACTGCTGTGCAGTGTTCTCTTCATGTCCTTGTCTTACAGAGATGTCCTGTAGAAAAGATGCCATTGATCCATAGGGACCCAGCAGGGGCTTTGTGCTAAAACTGACTGCAGGGTTTGAACTTAATTTTTGTTTTTGTTTGTGTCTGTTTTTAAGTGACCATTCTCAGAGTGACCAATAGTTGTGCCATTTACTGTGGGCACCTCTGCTCATACTATTTATGGTGTTAAAAATAGAAGACATTGCAAAAGTCAGGCTGCATGTGGCTTTGGAGTGCAGTTCAATCTCCTTTACTTAAGAGGAAAAATAGCCTAACTAAGGTGCAGTCAGCAGCCAAGGCATGAGAGAAATGCAGCCCAAATATCTGCCAGATGAATCTGGTGTTTCATTAGCAAAGCCCCTAAGAGAAACTTTAATTTCAGACAGATTCCTAAGCTGTAGTGAAATCACTGGGTCCTACACATTCTCCTGAAGTATATGGTTATATACTTTGTAAATAGGAATGCTTATTGAGCTGGAGCCAGCATGGGGAATTTTGGGACTCCTGCTGTTCTGCTTACAGTATTTTGCAGGAGAATTTAAGAGTGCAGAATGACACCAACTGGATTCACAGAACAATCTGCTCCTGTTCCCGTGAACTCCAAATTATTTTCCTTCTCACATGCAAAGTTGTATCGAGAGCTGCATTTAAAAACCCATCTGTTGTCCATATTATATCAATATGAAGAAAAATTTTAGACTTCTAAAATATTCTGTTATGTGTTCCATCCTGCTATCATTTGTCTTTCAACTGCAAGCCATTTCTTGTAGTTGCACTTACTCAAATCTTTTCCCTCACACCAGCAGATGAAACTCCGAGTTACTAAACTGCAGAGATGGAAGCAGGATGCTACAAGCTGGTAGTGGAAAGAAATGACCACTTTCAGAATATGATGCTTTTGATAGCCTAAAATAAATAAATAAGTATAATATTCGTTTTCTTATCAAGTATGGGAATGAGTAATAAATGACTTCAAAAGTAATTACTTCAAAAGTTGTTTCATCATATTTTTTATTACACAGTATATTTGAAGTATCATCAACATCTAGATGTGTTTTGATATAATTGGCACAAATATGTATCCTTTAAATTTTTTTTTCTCTTTAGTTTTTACAGCAAAATAAGATTACAATTTCAGTGCTGCTGGTTATAATTTTATAATTTACCTGCTGCTGATCTGACTTTCCTGTGTTGCAGTGGCAGTAGCATGAAGGTAATTATTGGCAGACACTGCTTTTTGAGAGGACAGCAGTGAAGTTCATCAGTGGTGTTTATTTTGATTTTGTTGTTACATGTTGCTGAAACAGCCAGTTGTGACAGAACAAGAGGGACAATATTGTATTATTGCAGGTTTGGAATTTTGTCTTTGCAACTGTAATGACTACTCAGGGGTGTGTGTATGTATGTGTATTTTCTTCTGCAACAGCTACCAGGCTTTCCTCTCACCATTTTAATGCAGTATCTTCTCACTGAGGGCTTCAGGGTTTTTCAGATGCTGCACTGTGTCCTCCCTGGAAAACTCCATGGGAGACACTGGGTGAGAACTTTGTGGGCTTTTCCTAGTGAGGTACAGACCACAGTTACAAGCTGTACATCTCAAAATGGGTGGGTAGCTGGGCCAGTGTACTCCAGTGGGTGAATTTGCTTCCTTTCCCACTTTTCTTTTAGCCATATGGGTGCACCTGTAGTTGTGAACTTCAGCTTTTGGCACCGTTTCGTGTCTCAGTGTTTTATGTGCAAGTTCTCTGCTCTCTGACTCAACGTGGAAGATTTTTCCCTTAACATGAATGCTGACCATCTCTCTCCTGCCTAAGCATAAGTTGGAATGGGAAGGACCTTCTGGCAACTGAGTAATTTTGAGACTGCTACCTCTTTGTTGAATGTCTTTAGAGAAATTATTAAGAGGAGGCGGATAGACACAGGTGTGACATCACACACAGTTTGTGATTGCAGGGGTTTTTTTTTACATAGGAAACAAGGTTACAAAAGAGATGTTAGGAGCAAGGTTGAATTAATTCCTTTGAGAATACTTTCTGGATGGGAAGCTGTGTGAAAATGGTAAAATGTTAGAACTGTGTCATGGAAGTGATTTTTTTATTACCATTACTTTTATTGTCTGTGAGGTAATATCTAAAATCTTTTATGAAGATGTAGCCTTCCTTGTCTTTACATCTTCAAGCTCACTGGATGTACAGTATAAGTACCTGACAGATGAGGAGAGGAAGGAAATGTTATCACAGGGATCAAAGATGGAGACAGATTGTGAGATGCCCCCTCCATGGTCAGGTAAGAAATCACTGGTGGCTAAGAACTCAGTCTATTTCTCAAGTCCTATGATTTGGTGGCACTCCCAGCACCATACATCACTTAGCATCACAGAGGTAAATCTATGTGCCTTTGTGCACTGTGTTAAACCATGTTAAACCTTCAGCAACCCTTTTTCCCCTGAAGCTTTTGACATATCTAGTTTATTACATGTATCTTTGCATTGAAATTCAGTCCTAAACTTGTTTTATTCTTAAGTTTAAAGGTCCCATCTGACATAAAGCACATTGATTTTGTGGATGATTTATGGAATAATGTCAGATACCACTATTTAAAAAAATGTTACTGCCTTGCAAAAGTGAATGTCTTGTTTTCTTTGTTTAGTAACATATTCAAAACACTTGAAAGGAAGTTTTGGAATAAGGAGATTTCTACCCTGGGGGACTAGTATCCTGTGCTTTCGTTAGGTCATGTCAGGCCATTGTTTTGCTTTTCTTATCATAAAGATCTTGTGTCTTTATTTGTGCTCAGCTGTGGACTTGAGTTTCCTGGAAGAGAGTGAAATAATTAAGAAATAGTACTACAAAATCATATGTTCTCTGTAGCTCTGTTTGTTTAGTTGAAGGTAGTTCTGATCTGTAGCTATGTAGAGTAATAGGTGGTGTAGATAATCCCCAGTAATAAGTGGGATCTTGTATCTGTGGTTCTCATTGTAGCTGGAAAGAAGCAGGATTCTTCATGTGAAAAAAGCAGAGAGATTCAGGGTCACCTAGCTAGTAAAACAGGGGTCTCTTGACTGGTAAAACAGTTTTTCACCCATGACTGCCAGCTGAGACTCTCATGGCTTTTTCTCTGCTAGTGGATGACACGGTGGCAGGGTATGGGAAAGGGCGTGTTCAATTTACTGCTGTAGATGCAGCACTGGGGAAGATGGCTGGGTACACAGGGTGGTTTATCAGCTGAAGTCATTAAAGTAGGGTGGTTAATGTGGTGCCAGAGAAGGGCATGAGGTGTGTTGTGCTAGCACTCAAAATCTGTGAGCTGCCACACAAGGTCACACAGCCTAGATACACTCCTGGAGAGAGGAGTCAGGGGAGGAAGGAGGGCACTGCCAGCCTAAATTGAGATCTCATATTGCTGTGCACTTTTGTCAGGGGATGGAAGAACACCTCCTTAATGACTTGCTAATGGGATGGGTGAAGCTTGCTTGGTAAATCCGTCTTGCTTGGTAAATCTGGCTTGGTTCTGGTGTGACGGAGCTGAGATAATAATTAGTGTAAGTGATGTGAGCAATAGCTTTCCTGGTCACACCCTGGGATGCATGTGCCTGCTTTGACAATAAGCAGGATTTCTAGCACTGACAGTGAGATGCCTATCTCCAGAACTAAATTTATCAATACAAGGAGGCATGAGAAGGCAAGGCTTGTTACATCCTGTATTTATGGGACTTTTCCTTTGAAATGTGTTGTTCCATTTCTTCCAAGTGTTCCTTGGGGAAACAATTTGGATTTATATGCATTTTACCATTGATTCTTCATTCGTCACTATGTGCTGCTAGATTTTTACCACAGTTTGTGTTTCCTTTTATTTGCTGTCAAACACCACCACCCTGCTTGCAGGCTGCACTGTGGTGGGCAGGTTCCAGTACATGTAGAGAAGTCCTGGAAGAGCAGAGCACACACCAGCAGCCGACAGATGTGTTAGCCTGCCCGGTGAGCAGACACTGCCCCTTGCACAGACCTTGTTCTTCCAACCAGGGACCAACCTGCTCTCTTGTAAACAAAAATAAATAAATTGCTCCTAGAGTACTGTAGTCTTTCCAGGGAGCAGCTCTGACTGAGAGAAACTGGAGAAAAAGCTCCTGGCAGAGGTTATACACCAAGGTTCTCTTCTTTATGTAAGTGGCAACAGCAGAAGGAGGACGAAGCTGCACAGCCATATGAATAAACGTGCAGAATCTGAAACTTGCACTTCTGGCTCGTCTATCACATACCATCCTTTTATAGGGTGAGATGAAATGTCCAGCACCAAGTTTCAGCTGCCCTCAGCAGACATGCCATTACCTTCTGTCTCAGTGCATGGCCATAATCTCATCCTGAAAAATAAGATTTTACCTTCCACTTACCCTTCTGGAGACAGCTTGTCAGAGAACATGGTACAGCAAACTTATCCTGCTTAATGTCAGCTAATTAAATTCCTTTTTGAATATAGTACTAAGCCAATTTAATTCTGTCTTTCAGAGCCTGCAGAGACACTTGTGACTTTCAGATGGGTTTCTGTCTCTGATTAGTGATCAAATCTCTTTGTGCTTTTCTAGACTGACTCTGTCTGTCTTTTTCTGCATGTCTCTCACCAGCGCTTGGGATCTTATATCTCAGTGGGATATGGGGTGGAATAGGGTATTTTTCCCTGTGCTTTCATATCCCCTGCATCTTCTGTCTCATTTGTCAACATTCTCTGTTTAATGACTTTTGATCTCTGAAATGAGTTTCATTACTGTGGCTGGAATAGAAATAGGAATTACTGTGAAATTCTCCTGGTGTTAGATCTTGATTTTAGAGGTTGTTTTTCAAAAGTGTTGATTTTTGGAGGGATGGGCATTGGAGTGACCTTCTAACTGAGCTCATATACCCGCCTCTGGATGATCATTCACATCACAGTCCAAGTCACAGTCCAAGTGCAACAGCCTCCAGTAATGTTTACTGTCTGTCACTCTCAATATATTTTGTGATCACAAACATTCATGAAAATAAGGGGCAGGATTTAAAAAAATTTAAAAAAAAGATTAGTCTAAAAGAGAGAAAGGTCAAAGCAAGTCATAGAGTGACAAAGTGACAAAGAATAATGTACTTGATTAATTAAGTAGTGCTGTGGAATATATCATGTCAGTCTAACAAGTATTTTTTAATTTTAGAGGCTTTCTCTGCAGGTTATCAAAAAAGGGAAAGAAAAAGTAATTTGTCTGGAGATTTTCATGCTTTATTTTCTGTACAGCTCTGGCACGCCCCTCACTCCTTTTGTGCAGCTTTGTGCCAGGGACTGCTTCCAGTTTGTGGTTTCTGAATTCCCCAGTGCTGTTGGGCAGCAGATTGCTGTGCATCACCGTGGAACCCCCTTGTGCAGTTTACCCCCTGTCTGCAGCTGCATCTCCTTTCTCTCACTCTCTTCCTGCTTGCCCTCCCACTTGTTGATGTGACCTGTTTGTGTTTGCACAGACGTTACACAGGCAGAACTGAGTATCAGCTGTGTAATTCCCGGCTACTGAGAAACCACTGCTCCTGTTTTCCTCCCAGAGTGCAGCTGCAGTGTGTGTGGAGACGTGGACTGGGGAAAAGCCTGTGCCATTGTCAAGCACTGTGCCTCTTCTGTATGGAGAAGAGGGCTTCAGTCTGCGTGGATGTCAGTCTGATATATTTTACTGTCACTTCATCCATCCATCCATCCATCCATCCATCCATCCATCCATCCATCCATCCATCCATCCATCCATCCATCCATCCATCCATCCATCCATCCATCCATCCATCCATCCATCCATCCATCCATCCATCCATCCATCCATCCATCCATCCATCCATCCATCCATCCATCCATCCATCCATCCATCCATCCATCCATCCATCCATTTTTTGCGTTTCATAGTAAAGCATACAAGTGCAGTCTGTAATGCGGCTTCTGATGGCAGAGAGAACAAAATACCAACTTTCTCACCTTTACTGAAATCATGCTGAAGTTGTTAAACAGAAAACAGGTGCCAGAAAAGCAATACTTGAGTCTTAGATTTATTGAGAGGAAAGGACAGAATTTTTTTTTTTTCAGATCATTAATTGCATATTTCTGTTTAACTTTAAACCCTATTTTTCTGAAAGGCTATTAAGAGGTATATTTTTTTAAAAATTAGAAGCTACAGTTTTTGATTTAATTAATTATAAAATATGTTCTATTATATTTATCTGGAAAGTTTTCGAGGCTTGATACCTCCCGACCTCGGTTTAGTAAAGAGTTTGATGCTTGTATATAATCAATCTAAGCATTTGGTTTAGCTGCTTTGTCTATTTTTTAAGTCCTCATTCATTCTTCAAATTAGCATGGGGAGAAAGAATTGCTAAAAGCCTGGTAAGTCCTAGAGCACAACAATGTGTTTCTAGGGACTTTCTAAATACTTGTGGCTCTGTTGGTCTGACGTCACTGTGTGCATTGATATGAATGTTTTTAGTACAAAAGATTGCATATTTGCTTCTTCGGTGCTGTACTTTGTTGTAAGAAAGGAGTAACTTTGGGGAAAGGGAGTAACGTATCTGTAGTTTAGTATGTATAAATGCAGTTTTAGGATAGTCCTAAGACATGTAGGCTCAGTTTTACGAAGTGATGGCACACATGTCTGGAATTAAGTTGGAAGCAAAAATTTAATTTCAGCTTCCATTAATTTTTCTAACTGTACCTAATATGGCATTTTCTTAAAACATTGCTTGTGAAATTGAAGGTTTTAATTGATAGCAGAAGAGATTATCACTGTCTAGCTATAGAAAATAAACAGTTTGGACAAGAACTGTATCCATTTTCTTCCCAGTTTCTCTTTCTGTAGAGACTCTATTGATTTGTATGTTTAGTTCCCAGTCTTTCTCCCACTGAGATTTAAGCACTGGGTCCCCAGTGGATTTCTGTCAACACTATTTCCATAATTGCTAGAACCACATACTTAAATACCACCCATATAGTTTCCATTTCCATTTCATTTCACAATGGCTTCCATGCTTCTGCTTCACCTAGAAAGACTATGCTTTTGCCTTAAAGAAGCTCTTCTAGGACTTGCAACTTTTAGGTGAATTTTTGGGACTTTGGTGTTTGTTTCTCGACACAGGTAAGGAATTAGGAGGCCTCTGCCGGAAAGATCTATGTAAAAGATCTTGAAAGTTGTCAGGATCATGAGTAATTACATCAGTTCTAAGCTGTTGCTCATTAGTGCCTCTGGCTCCACTAAAAGTGGTTTGTTTTGAGCAGTTTTGGCTTTCTTCTACACAGTCTCTGAGATCCCTCCCATCTCAACTATGAACAGAGAAACGGAGGCTCTGAAATGAGGCATAACTGGTCACCTTGAAAATCTGGACCTGGCCAAGGAAGAGGATAAAGACTGAGTGAAGAAATCTGAGCAAAAGGGAATCAAATGGAGAATTACAAAGTGATTTCCTACAGGACACCGGAGAGTAGGAAGCCAAAGGTAGCTGGTGACAGCTACCAACTTGAGTTAGGTTTGAACTGATTCACTAGAGATGACAGACTGCATTTCACTTGGTTCCATGTATGCTGTATAATTCTGTTCATGATGTAGCTATCTGGTGATCATTCTTTTCAATTCATGTGGTGATTTAGAACTTTAAAATTAAAGTATTCGTTAGAGTTTTCATTTTCTAACTCTACTGTTAACAGACATAAAGAAAAAAAAAAGAAAAATGTTTAAATTATTCACCTGAAAAGTCCTGGTAGTTTGCAAGGTAAATTATTAGGTGCAGCCATTAGGGACAGATTATTAAATGACTCCAAATAAATCTGCAAGCAGAAGAAGAATGTTTTGCATGTCTTACCGTGTTTTTCTGTTGGAGGCTGTGTTTACTCTTCTGTGGGGGGTATGTCACGAATGATTCCTCTGGGAAGGAAGATGTTTTTAGGGCTTCAACAGGTTGAGAAATTTTGCTTTTGTAGGTGAAGGAGAGTTATTGGGAAAAAAGATTTCAGCAGTTCCGTAGAGCAGATCTGTCTGAGACTTGGATAGCTCTCTGCACCATCTGCCAGCCAGCGGTGCCTCAGGGCAGTCACTGCTCCCCCGTTTTCCTCCTTGCTGCTGGGTCCATGCTGTGGCTCTGCAGCTCACCTCAGTGTCTGGCATTTAAGTGTGCCTGTGCCCACAAATAGGTGCACAACTCTGTTGGTGTTAATACTGTTTCAGAGCAGGCAATCTTCAGATATTGCATTGCAGCATCATACCCATGGGCAGTATACTGCCCTTCACCTATAATTTGGTTGTTGTTTTGGACCCATGGATTATGTTCTTTGCAACTTAGTCTTGACATGGTTTTACACTTGTTATTGAAAACCAGTGCAGAATATAGGAGACACTGACTTGCTCAGATGGCAGCAAATTAAGGTGTACATGATACTAGTGAACTGTGAGGTGTTGAGGCTGCTCAATGAAGTGTAATAAAGGCAAGAGCCAAACCACTTTGGGGGCATGAACTCAAAGAAGCATTAGAGTAATTTATAAAATATAAACTATACCTAAAATCTAAATTCTTGAAAATTCTTTGTTATATACCAGGCTTTCTTCTTGAAAACCACTTACTCTTGGATGAGATGCAGCTTGTAGAGTAGGAGAAAGATCAGCTACTGTTCGGGGAGGCTTGATTAAGAAATTGAGTAGTTTGTTTGTTTGTTTGTTGCAGCGTGTCTTGTCATTGCAGATAGCACTGCTAAGGCAAGCTCATTTCCCATCTCTGCATTGGTTACCTACCAAAATGTGCAAAAACAGACTCACCCATCAAGTGGTTTTAAATTATCATATGATTATAAATAAGGTGATTGTAGTTATCAATGGGAAGTGATCTCAAAAAAAAACAGGTTACAAGAGAGCTCCAGCGTTGCATCTACTTCCAAACCATCAGTTTACAATGTTTGGGGGAAAAAAAAAGGGAAGATGAAGCCAAACTGGCAATGCATTGGTGTACTGGTGAAAGGAATTACATGGTTTTCAAGGACCTGACAAATGGGAAATCTGAAGTTCTGTATCCGTCCGCCAGACAGTAACAGCTTCTGCTTTAAAATTGAAAACTAGTTTTCAATGCTTAGATAGTATGCCTAAAATATGGTCCAGAGCAGTGGGCCAAAACAGTTTGCCTACAGCAGGGCACTTTTGCTTGCCACTGTGAATGGCAGAATGTTTTCTGTGAGCCTGGAAAAAGCACAGACCCTGTTAATGCACAGAATGAATGTGTGAAATGCACAAATGCATTGGCAGAGCTTGCTGTAAACCTGTGAATACGATGAACTTAGTATCTGGATTTGTTATACTTTCAGGTGGGACCCTCTTCTGACATGTGATCTACCCTGAGCTACTTTGACTCCTACGATGACAATGTTATCACTGCCGCATCTCTGGGAACCAGTTATTCACAAGTACACGGTATGTGAACGTCTGCATCTTACATTAACCATTGCTTGTTGGAACAGCACAGAAACAATAACAAGAAGGTGCTAAAAGTCATTGAAGTGAACGTTAAGCCACATGTACAACCAGTTACATGGAGCTGTTCCAGCAGATGTTTATCTGCTAGGCCTGGCCTGGATGCAGAATAGTGAACTGTTTTTACTTGAACATGTATTTATTCACAGATATTGGTAGAAGCATTCTACCAGTGTTTCCTTTGGATGAGATTATACTGGTGCAGTGAGGAAATGTAGATATACAGATGATTGTTCTCTCTCTCAAGAAGGAGGCAGTGGTAGCAGTAGCGTGAAGGATTCTGTACTTTAACTGTATTGCTGCACTTACAGCAGTCCTTTTTTTTTTTTTTTTTGCATTTAGGAAAGATCTTTAATTGCTTTCTTTCTTCATTACATTTTCAATTTCTGGTCAGTCTAAATTAGATTAATTTCACACACCAGTGAGTCCCTAAAGAAGGGTAAATTAACTCCATTTTACCAAACTCAACCAGATGATGGCAGTTATTCCCTTGATGTTTGTCTTTACATCACCCACCATCTTTGACCAAGATTTCGATAGGAAGTAAATTCATATTTTAGCCTTTTTTCCTCAGCCTGGATAAGGAAATGGAGATTGAGATCCACATCTGGTGAAGGGAGGCTATTCAATTTATGGCCTACAAGACAGAAATTCTAAGGTCACTGATAGCTGGCATGTTTTTCTTTTCTATGATTCTGGCTTGATATTTTTAACACACACTCAGGTCCTGTAAGACTATGACAAAATGGTTTTATGAGAGTGATTACACTGTTGTCTTAGGTTCTAAAGCAGTTCAGAGCAGACCACGTAGCTGTTAGCATGGAGCATCTTCATCTGACTCATGGCCCCAATGCAACTTCCAGCAAAGCTGGCTGAAAAAATTTCTTCATGCTGATGGGAATGGAATAGCACTGCATTTAACACCTTCTGTTAAAGTAATGTTCCCTGCTTGGATATTTTTTTTTTTTTTTTTACTTCTTAGCCATTTCTTAGAGATTATGTATTAAAAATACAAACATAAAACAGAATTACAAGGAAATGGATAGACAAAATAATGAGAACTCAATTAGTGAAATGCTTGTTACATGTGATAAGGAGAGATGACTGTTTGCTCTAAAAGTATATACCTGGGTTTAATGCACTGTGTTTTTATGTGTAATTTTGAAGACACTGTCAGAAATGTGGAAGATCCACTGCTACTGCAGTGATGTGAGAGAGGGAAAGCAAGGCAGAAGTCTTACAGGGAGCAGGAAGAGGAAGATTGTTCCTCACTGATCAATGCAGTGTGTTTTGGGAGAGCACTTCACAGCTGGGGTAGCCTGTGTGTTGGTTGGTGAAGGTTTCCACATCTGGCTGGACAGTTCAAAGAGAAGCTCTCAGAGGTGATATCTACTACTGAAGTGAGCCAGCATTGCACCTCTTCTGCTGGCAGGGCTTCTAGCATGGCTCTTTAGCCACCCTCAGTAGTCTCTGCTGGCCAAACATCATTAACATGACCCTTTGCAGACACTGTATTACTTCAGATGTCTCTCCTGTTGTCCATACCTAAGCACCTTTTCAGGAGGGATACAGGAATAAGAATTTCAGTTGCTTATGTTTCTTGTGAGTTGATTCAAACATTCAGAAGCATTTGTTGGTTTGTGTTTTTGTAAATAAGTTGTTTTGGTGTGTGTGTAAGAATTAGAAATGGAAAGCTGGTTTGAAGAAAATGAGTTTCATGTCCTGCAGGGGCAGAGGTCTGGAAAGGACCCAGCAGACCAGCTGGCCTGCTTTCCTGCCATCACAGGTATCTCATCATGAAAAGCATGAGTGCGTCTCGGTTTGCATTTTCCCTCTCCTGGTGGAATGTGGCTTTTTGGGGCCCTCTCGGAGTGCCGAGGGCAGGCGGTGGGGAGAGGCAGCTGTCGGAGCGGTGGCTGCTTGCAGGTCTCCGTGTTCCCCAGCACAGAGGGCGAGCAGCCATCTCACAGCTGTACTTTTAATGAGCTGAAGGGCACGGGAGACTGTGTCTCGCACCTCGTGAAGCTTCTGGTAGGCGGCAATAACCTTCACGGATTTGCCATCTACACACATCAAAATGAAATTCCCTTTGACCGGTGAACACAGGAGTCAGAAGGAAGTGAAGGTTTTCATGTTTATTTTTCCTTTTGGCTGTTATTTTGGTTCTCCTCTTTTGCCAGTTCTCATATAGCATTGCAAACATTTTAGGAAGTTAATCTGCAGGAGCACAGCTCATAAAAGATTGACCTGCCAGAGGATGAGGCTCTGCTTATTACAGAAAAGCTTCTGAGACAGTGACAGCTGAAAAGATTGCACACTTCCACAGGAAATTAAATTTGATGTAATATAGTGAAAGAATGACAAAATGGAAAGGGTATATATAACATATTTGTGATTATTAAGCAGTAGAAAAATGAAAACTTGAGGTCTAATAAAGTGCATGTAATTTAGATATGGATAGAAAATTCCCAGTAGTTTTTTTAAACTTTGGTTCTCCACTTTGATTTGCCTTCTCTCAGCTTTGTTATTTCAATGTGGAAAATCACTGACTTCTTATAATCATAGAACAACTTCAGTTGGAAAGCACTTTTAAAGACCGTAGAGTTCCAACACCCCTGCCATGGGCAGGGGCACTTTCCGCTAGACCAGGTTGCTCATAGCACCATCCAGCCTGGCCTGGGACACTTCCAGGGTTGGGACACCCACAGCTGCTTTGGGCAACCAGCTCGAGTGTCTTGTAAAATTATGTTAACTTTTAGGCACATTAGATTATAAAACAATTAAATCAAGTTTCAGAGCAATCCTATGGTATCCAGGTAGATTGCATTCTTCAGCAGGAGGTGCACATGTGACACCAGACTGGGAGAAGCAAAAGCTTCCTTCTTTGCTTTGTCCTTTTCCCTTGTGGATGTGAATTGCCAGCAGAGAGGGAAGCTTTTCTTCCCTATCTGCCCATGCTTGTTGCTGAGGCGTGGCATGGTGCTCCATGGTCTGTGGAAGTCCTAGCTCACCTACTACTTGTGGAGTGGCAGGTGTCACTGGGGCTGTTGAGGTGACATTCATGATGGGCACTGAGGTCCTTGCTGCTAGCCCAAGGCACAGGGCAGGATGTATCTCTTTTTCCTCTCTTCCTTGGGGTCAGTGTAGGTGCCACAGTGAGCTTGACTCTCTCCTGGCCCGGTGCTTCACAGCAACACATAGGTTTTCTTTCAGAGGGGATGGTAATACCCTTAATAATTTTGCACCTTAATAATTTTTCCTTTAAGATCTGATTACCTCTAGTTGGAAAGAATAAGCAGGACTCTGGCAGGTTTAACTTTATTAACAATCATAAATCCTTTCCTTTTTGACTCTAATCCGTCTCTGGAGTCCTTTTAATTCTCTTGACATTGCGCTGGCCTTTCATCACAGCTCAATATACATTTTCCTGTAGCTAGAAGGGTGACGGTGAGAGCCTTGCGTAAACTGGCGGTAATGGGCGCAGCGATGGGGACCTGCGACTGTCAGACGTGTGCTGACGGTGGAAGGAGGAGAGGGAGCTTATGCTGCCAGCACAGCTCTGCCTCTGCTGGGGGCAGAAGGGGGTACCCTTCTGGCACAGGCATTCACAGGGTCTCGTGTGCACCGCTAGCACCTGGGGATGGGGAATCAGCTGCCTTGACAGACAGGGACACAGACACAGCAGTGCTTTTGTGCCCTGTTTTGGCAAGTGGGTGCCAGGAGCCAGCCCTGCCTGAGAAAGCCCCTCTGTGGGCAGCCCCCAGCCCGTGTCCCTGGGGCAGTGAGTGGCTGGAGCCTGCCAGCGGCCCGGCATGCTGGCCCAGCCACCAGAAATGGGGAGCTGGGAGCGGCACAGGGACCAGTCAAACCTGCACGGGTGGAGGTGCTGCGTGAATGGGGCTTTTCTGAGCTGGGGACAATGCTAAAAGGAAGGAGTGTTACCAGGTGGTCGAGGGGCAGGCACCCAAGCAACAAATGGTGCCTTCATAAAGTCACTACCTGGGTTATTGCCTCTCTGTCCAGCCTGTGCACAAAATCCTGCGGAAACCAAGAGGGGAATTCCCCGGTTGGTAGTCTGTCTGTCTCTCTGCTGTCCAGGAATTCATGGGAAGGAGAAGGCATCCCAAGAATCTGCCCCAGTGTGCAGGGACAGTAAATTCCCTCTTGTTTTTCCATATACACAAGTCAGCAAGTTTCTTCAGCAAATGCTTTAATTTTAAGCTTAATACTATGCAAATATTTAACTTGGGACAAAAAAAGCCTCAAGCTGGCTTCAGACCATGGACTGGCTTCCAGTTGTTTCTGCAGGTACAGATCCAATGTTTACATACATGAATGGCTATTTGTTTGTTTGTTTATTTATTTACTATGGTAATCTTTTTTATAATGAAGTTGGATATTTTTGTACTCTGTTTTTGCTTTCAGCATAGAAATCTATGCATTTGCAATTCGTGTGCAGGCATTTTCAGAAGCATTGGCAAAAGGCTCAGATCTGCTGAAGATAATCAATGTGGGCCGAATCTTTAGGATGACACAGAATTGTACTGACTTTGTTTTTCTTCTAACTGAAGTGCCCAAAGCTGTGCTCACCACTGATATCCCAGCAGCCTAGGTTGGTAAAGAAAGGTATTGAAAGAATTCTTCCGTACTGCAGGATCTTTATTGTGTAATTTGTTTATTCAAATGGGTACAAAAGAATATTCAGGAGCATCAAAAGCATTAGCAATACATAGGTTTATTAGGTTTAAACGGTCTGCTTAAATTCCACCGTGAAAGATAATACTTTTCTGAATCCCCGCATGTTTCATACATTTATGCTTTCTGCAGCCCCTGTCTCGGCTGTGCAGGCCTGACAGCAGCCTCCTATTAAAGAGGGAAAGACCACAGTCTTGTGGCCCTTCTGTAATGTGCCCAGCATGTGAGCTATTGAGTCCATGAATTCGGGAATAGCTGTGTCAAATGTGTTTCATTTGCATGTGGCAAGACAGAAAAAGCAAACTCTGTGTGAAGACGATCAGGCAAGAAAGGCATTGAATGCCTTAAATACGAAGGGAGTTAATGCTATGCAGTGATTTTGCTTCTGTTATAGGAAGTGTAAGAACAGTGTGCCTCCAAAGCATAAATACAGCATGAGTACGTCGCCATCCAAACTGCAAAGGTTTCAGTTCCATGGCAACACAGAGGGCCCGACTGTGCTGAAGGTGGATGTATTAATGCATTCAGAGTGAGGGGCAGGGACTGAGCTGGGCAAAAATAAATTAAATGCACCTAAATTTTTCCCCTTAACTTATTTATATATAAAGTAAAGCCTTTGCTCTTAGAAAATCAAGGTGACATGAATACACCTGCTCCCCCCAACCCACTCCAATCTCTCTGATTCTTCTTTACATACATTTTTCTCAGGCAAAAAGCAAATGAAGAAGCTGGGTTTTTGGAGGGTTTTTTATAAGACTGTAAGTGCAGCAGCACTTGAATGTTGCAAGAAAATGATATTAATCCCTGAGATGGTTGTATATCCCTAGAGAAAAAGTCTTGGAATGGGGGTGGAGGGACATATTGTTTCCAAGATGTACTGCTTTACAGAGCAGACTGAAGCAGTGGGTGGTTGCTCGGTTTTTGTTTGTTTGGTGGTTTTTTTATTATTAATATTATTTTCCTTGATCCTTTTGATCTGCCCTCTTTCTGCCTTTCTCTGTATTTACTTCCACTTTCCCCTACCTCCCCTGGCTGAGGAGCAGGAAACAAGACTTAGCTCTGTTTCATGGCATCCAAAGAAATACAAAAGTGCAAAGAAATGGCGTATTTTGTTTTCCCAGCTGACTTGGATTCACAGACCTGCACTAGAAAGGCACCTGCTCCCAGAGAGGGTCAGGAGTCACCCTCCAGAACAACTGGGCAATTGTCCAGGGAATAACTGAGAGCTGATCATTAAGTGAATTTTGTTTGATCTGCTCGGTTGATTGCAGGAATGTAGGATGGGAGATTGTGATAAATTGATTTTTCTCAGAGTGAAGAACTACCTCAGGCTGATCCTGCCAGCTGTGCTGATGGGTGGATGAATTGCAGATTTGCAAGGTTTAAAGTCAGACTGGGCAGTAGGAGAACCTCCAGATGTTGATATTTGTGAGGCTAACAGCGGTGCTAATCTGGCATGGTAGAGCTGACAGAAGTGGCAAGTTAAACTGGATTTACAGCTGCTCTGTATTGCTAAAACAGGCAAAGCAGCCCAAATGTACCCGTGCATCTAGCCCAGAGATTTCAGTAAGGTTTCTCTAACTGGGGGGTGAATATAGCTCTGCAGCTGGAAGTTGCTGTGCAAGAAGAAAGCTGTGCAAGAAGAAAGTTGACCAACTTCCAACTGTGGTTATACTGTGCAAGAGGAGAGGAGGGATAAAATTAATCTCTCTTTTAATCTGTATTCTTTTCTTCCTTTTTTAAAATTTGGTTTGGGGTTTTTGTTTGTTTGTTGTCAAATAGCAGCAGGAATATATTTTTTCTTAAAAACAAGCCTTTCTTCCATTGCCGTGGGAACCTTGAGTTTGAGATTCTGCTTGGAGGAAATTTCACCCTCTTCAGGAGACCAGTGCAATGTGGGTAAATCCTTTCTAAGGGAATAAATAGCACTGAAGTGATCCTGTCTCAGCATTCCACAAAGGGGTGGATTTCACCCTCCAGGCAGTAGAGCTGCAAAGTAAGAAGGTGTCATTTTAAAATGTTCTCTTTCTCAGGGAGAGCAGCACTGGTAAGACCAGGTCCCCTGCTAATGCTGCACTTGACATCCTCACAATTTTGCTGTTGTTGTTGTGGCTTCTGATTTCTGCACAGCCCCCCCAAAACAAGGAAGCAGATGTAGTTCATTAAATACTGACATATTCTTCCCAAATTACGTCACACCTTCATTTTCCTGAGTTTTGACAAAGGAACTGTGTAAGCAACCCTAAAATGAAGAGGAGGAATCACTCCAGTCAACAATGTAGCAGGAGAGCCGAAGGATTCCTTTGTAGGTGTCCCTACCTGATATAACCCTGCACACAGCCCAGCTGCTGTTTGTCAGCACCTTCCCAGGGGAGTGCCTCAGCCAGCTTGGCAGGAAGGATGAGGAGAAAGCACCAAGAGGAGCTGCAAAGAAAGAAGAAAAGGAGGAGAGAAATCAAGGATGGGAAGAGTAAGGAAACAGAGCAAAGGCAGAAGGGTGATCAGAGAAGAAATGGGGCAGGGAAGAGCACAGCAAAGGAAAGAGATGCTCCTCTGGTGCCTATGAGGGAAAAGCTGGTTTTCAGATGTCATGCAGACAAAACCAAACCAAACAAAAAACAGAGCAAGAAAATTAAAATACACAAAGTGGGAGAAGGCACCGGAGGGAGGAGAATTCAGAATGACATGAAGAGGAGAAAATACATAAAATACATGGATGAATTTCATGGCACGGTCCAGCCTATTTTAAATAGTAGTTGCTAGGTTTGTAGCACCAAGAGCTTGTGACCTTCTTCTTATGGAGGTTTTGGGGGCTGGTGAGGAGCAGTAGGGCCATATTGGGAGGCTGTTGCAGGCACCAGAATGGGTGGTTGGAGGCAGATCTTTTATGTGCACCATGTCTGGAAGCCTAAAGCCAGTATGAATATATCCTCAAGGAAAACTGCTCATCCTGCATCTGAAGACTCACAGTCATAAAAATGTGCCTGCTTCTCTCTGAAAGTATCTGGGGGAGGGCTGTTGCCATGCAGGCAGGGGTAAGGGCTCCCTCTAGATCCCTCTTCCAGTTGTTCAAGCTATCTAGCTACCAGAAATAAAGAGCTGAATGGAAATTTTAGTTCTGGCTGTTCCAAAGAAGCTTCTGAATGAATTCTGCATCAAATAATGAATGTCTTCTTTCCTCCTCCTCTCCACCTACCTTGTTCCTAAACATTAACATTTCATGTCAGTTGAGCTAAGTTCGGTGTCAGACTCAGAGGATCCTGCTGAAAAACACACCCCTGTTTTGTGGCAAGCCAGAGAAGATGAGAGGCTTGTGGTGTTTTTCCTCCTCAAGCTCTGCTCTGCTGTGAAAAACAGCTAAGGCTGTGAAGCTGTCTTCTTCCCACTCTCCTAAACTTCTCTCCTAAAAATGCTGCTCTCTCAACAGCTTTGCTGCTTCTCTGAAGGAGGCATGGCTTGGCCCACTTAGTGCCATCGCTTGCCAGGGGATGTTTTCTGAGGTTCTGGTGACTTCTGTCTTGATAGGAGGCTGAAGAAGATTGCTGTGGAACAGCTCATTGGCATTGCTAGCTGTGTCATTTGAAAATGGTTACTTAAGCACAAAAGGGAAGAAAGAGGTCAGAAATTATGAGATTTAAATCCTTTCCAGAGCTCCAAAGCTCCAAATAATTTCTTCCATTTCTGCTTCTTCTTTTCTAAAGACTTAGGTGGTATCTGCTTTATATTTTTAAACTTTTCATAAGAACCACCAAGGTGAGAAACATCTTCTGTCTGTAATAGGTTGTTTTGTGGGCAGTGGTACCAGTGTGTGCCGGGCTGAGGCTCAGACCCTGGCTGACCACCTCAGTGGCCATGCAACACCCAAGGGCTGAGCTTGGGGCATCAATCTAGAATTCCTCCTCAGAGCCAGCTACCAATTTTCTGCAGACTTTTTGGAATGTCACTACTGAAATGCAAGAAGATAACAAACGTCTGCAGAGGTGGAGAAATGTCCATTCAAAACAGCGGGTTTGTTGTACAGGAAGTGGAATGGTTCTCTGGGCACTCATCCCTGAGATACTCTGCACTATGTGGTAGTATTTCATGTTAAAAGCATGGGGACAGGAGAGACCTGGAGACCTTAATAGTTTTTCCTATTATAGAGAAAGCAAATGGTGAAAGGCACAAGAAGGATATGTTGGTAAAAACAGACCTTTTGACAGTGAGTGGTGTCTTGCTGCTTTTTGTGGAGTGAGTGGGGATGTTCCTGTATCTCACCATAGTGATGCAGAGATGTGCTGATACTTGCTTATTTTGATCAGGGCTGAAAAGCAGAGACAAAAAAAATTGCATGAGGCTTTGGAGTGCTGTAATACACATGAAATCAAAGCCTGTGTGATGTGGAAGTTATGATGGCTGATGTTTGTGTAACCCCAAATCTCTCAAGCTGTACCTGAATTAACTTCTCAGTTGTTAGAGGAACACTATCCTTCCCGCAGATGCCATGTGAACAAGACAACCATTTCCACACAACAGGAGGAGTTTTTTTCCCTTCTCTCACCTTGTTGTCCAGTCTAGCAATTAGGCATCAAATTTAACCCCCAGTGTTTGTTTCAGGCCCTCTGAGTCTTGAATTCTTTGCCAGCAGCAAAACAATTATTTTTGATAGGCACACTAGTTGTTTTTTAATTTGTTTATAATCAGTTTTCTAGGAGGTTGCTTTGATGTGGGAGGAACTGAATTCTTTGGGTGCAGATATTTGCTCTTGACTCTCTTAGTCATTAAAGGATGTTTTCCACATTAAGGTGCCTTTACTTTTAAGGGCAAATGTCAAGCATCTTCTGCTACCAGAAACATGAAATGTGTGGCTGCCTAAAGAGGAACCATTTGCTGAGCTGCATCATATGAGGGTAGGAGGGACCAAGACCAGCCCAAGCCTTTTCCAGCTTCCTGGGGAGAGGCCAAACAACCCCTGGGCCCCTCTGGCTGTCCACACCAGCCCCAGGACCTGAGACCCCACAAGGGCTAGTTTCAGCTATTGACCTACATCCCTGCTGAAATGGCTTCACACTAAAAGATGTCACTGTTCTTTTCCAAAAAGAATGTGTCTCTTTTTTCTCAGGCTTTTTTCTTTAAAATAAATTCCCTTGCCACCTTTTTGTATTTTCCAACTGCAGCTCTTTTAAGGCTCCCTGCCTCTGCAGTTTTTGCTTTTGTATAGGTTATTTTTGGAAACTGGGGAACCAGGAGGAGGGAGGAAATTTAGGGGAGTTAACTGCGGTAGAAGAAGAAAGCTTATTCCCTTGGTGTGCTCTTTCTTCCCTGTCCTTTCTTCTCATGACCTCTGTGTCCAACTCCCGTTGCATTGCTCATTCCAGGGCAAGCCGTAGCTGACCCTCTTTGTGCCCCGCCAGCAGCTCCTTCCCACGCGGTGCTGCTCTGCAAGCTGTGCTGGCTTCTTCCTCCCTGCAGTGGCTGCTGCTTCTCTGCTGCTTTTCTGGGTCAGCCAGTTGGCCAAAGAGTGGGTAGGTGGTCGAGCAGAGTTTTGGGAGCTGTGAAACTCTGGAGGTGCTTGGGAAGTTACGTGCCTTAGGGTAAAGGGTATGCAGAGAAGAATGTGTTCCCTTCATTGTTTCCTCAGGGGAGCAGCCCCATCAAGGTTGTTGGCTTTTTCTTGAAATGCCAATGGGTTTCTTATATTAGAAGTGTCACATGCTGACTGCCAAAATTTGCAAGGAAAAAACCCAAATTCTCTGAAAGACTGGGGAATAGCAACTGGAACCTGACCTGGCAGAGAGACCAGGAGCTCACCTTTTGGATCTGGTGTGCGGGGCAGGCAGTGGTGAGCACAGACCCCCCCCAGAATGCCTGAACTCTTCTGAACAGGAACAATAAATTCACCACAAAAATGTATGGAGAAATTTTCTGTGAAGGAGCAACCAAGGACTCTTTTTCCTGTCTAGGTTTTCTAAAATTACTAATGCATAGAAAGTCATTGACCATACAGTAAGTCAGGCTGCCCTTTTGCTGAGACAGTATCTGGATAATTGAGATGCCTGTGATTACCCAGGAAAACTTGCTGATGTTTACACTGCTGTCAGGTATTGAAGTCACACCATAATATTTGTTGTGGTATCTTGCAATAGGTTTTAAAGTAGATTGACATCACCGCACAAAGTGGGAATTTTCCTAATTTTTTCTGTGGTTATGAAAATGCCTAAATAGTAGTGTAGCACAGTAAATGTTAAACATTAAAAGCAAGGTATATGAGTTTATGATTAGAGGACATTGGTAGAGAAGGAAGTAACTTGAGTTTGATAGGAGTATGGTAGAAATTAAAGCAGGGGATGGTGATAGAGCATTAACATGTTGACTTGAAAGGACAGATTTGGGTCAGCATCATACCAAGAGTTGGTATTAAGGAATAATAAATAAATTTTAAAAGGATGATTCTGTACCAGAAGCTGCACAAGCTGATGCAAAAAGCCAGCAAATGTGAAGAGAATGAAATAAAAAGAAAATTAGGTACTGTCTTAAAATACATGGAAATGGAGGAGGTTTTACTATCATGCTACTGCAGAGATCCATTAAGCTGTGCAGAATGGTTATGCAAAATTTTTGCTGTAGGGAAGTAGCCGTTTTCCATAGATTCTAGGAACGAGTACTGGCATGCTGCCGACAGTGATTTATTTTCACCCAGCCCTGGTGCTTGTGTCTGGCACTCAATGAAATCTTCCAGGGTAAATTATTTATTTAATTGGAATGGCCACAGTTGCACCGAGAAACTGGCAGCACAGCAGCAGGAAGTCTGTTAGAGATTGCATCTAACTTCTTACAGATAGGCTGCTTATATATGCTTTCATTAATTAATATAATAAATAATTGTGCGTTGGCATTTTTGTTAATTAGCAACAGTTCCTAGTCTGACTGCGGTGAGTGTACTGCTATGCATTGTAGAAATCTAATTTCTTGATTAAATAACCCAGAGGCTTCTGTAGCAAGCTAAGACATCAGATTGTTGCTATCTGAACTTTTGAACTTTTCATAGGAAAAGGAGATGTCAGTAAGAGAAGAGTCATATTAACCAGTACGTAAGCTGGGGCAACCCAAAAACTTTCATTTCAGTAGGCATTCCCATAAGAGCAAGGAGAGATATCTCCCCTCTTCTTGTGCCAAGTTGGCAAGATAATGCTTTTTTCATAGTTTAACATATTCCAGAGATGAGAGATAAGAGCTGGTGGTTTGAGGGAGTCCAGGAAGAGAAGAATTTGGGTATAACTAACAAGCGAAACTGTCTTTTGAGGAGAAATCCCTGAAGAGTCTCTATGAGATGTCATTCTTTTTTTCTGTGTTAAGAAATATAAAATATGAAGTAATGTGATTTGGTAATTGTATTTTTTTTTCAATAAATAGAATTTTTAAGAATGCTTTATGAGTTTGATCCTTGCGTTCTTTCCTTGATTGTTGAGCAATATGAAAAAACCTCCAAGGAAGAAAAGGAACCACCTCTTTTAGAGGAAACCACTCACGGATTTAATCTGTGCAGTTTGCCACAAAGGGAAAACAATGGACAAGGTTTTGAAAAATATCACAAATGGGCATTTCTGAAATATCAGGCACGCTTGGGTTTCAGTGGGCCTGGTAAGCAAATCAATGCAGAGCTCAGTACACCTTCTGGGGTGAGCTCCCCTTTGGGCAGGCACTGGTGGCAGGGACCAGCCAGGGGGCTGCAGCCAAGCTGTGTCTCTCTCCTTTGTATGGAGTGGTTTGTACATTCTCCTTTCTTCCCCCTGCAGTTCCTTCAAGGCCCTGCTGGCTCTCTGATGGTCCCTGCTGGAGTTGCCTGCATCAATGTCTGAAGTGCCTCTCAACTTTGAGAGGTCAGCTTTTCATTTCCTTGGCCTGGATTCTCCAGTGCTGCCAAAGCTGGAAGCGAGTGGGCAGGTGTTTGGAGATGAGGAAAGGTTTCCCACTGTCCTGGCTGTGGTGTCCTGTCCCAGATGGGCTGCTCCTGCTACCTGCCCTCTGCAGCCCACACTGGGCTGGTTTGGGCAGCTGGGTGGGCAGTGAGCTGTTGGATAGTTTGGGATTTCTGATGGGTCAGCACCTTGGATTGGCTCCCCATGGGCACAGGCAAACTCTAGAGCTGGCAGGAGCACACAGCTGGCATTGAGAGGAAGAAGCAAAGTGGCATCCTCCCCTCTTGGGTGGCAGCTTACCGCTGGACTGACCTCACTGAAGCACGAAACTTCATCCTCAAGGGCAGGTCAGGTCGTGTGCATGTGAGGTCGTTAACACTTAAATGTGATCTTACATTATCACAGTGCTCAGGGATGGAGAGAGTGAGGACAGTGGAGTTTCCTATGCTGTCCTTTCCCACTCCTCAGTTTTGTGATACCCCTAGTCACTCTCTCTGTGTTTCCCTTTCCAGATGGGGTTAGAAATGGGTATACATTCTGAATTATTTTTTTATTGGCGGTACCTGTGGATGAAGATTGTTTTTACTGATTTGCAATCAAACATCAAACTGAAATAAATGTAATTTCAGAATAGTCTCTTCGCAGTCACTGTCTTTATTTTTGCTTTACAGTCTCTCTGAAGCACTCCTAATTCTGTGCACTGGAATTGCAGAGTCACAGAATGGTTTGGGTTGAAAGGGACCTTTAAAGATTATCTAGCCCCCTGCCATGGGCTTGATTCCCTTCGGGGATGGGGCATCCACATCTTCTCTGGGAAAGCTATTCCTGTGCTTCACCATCCTCACAATAAAGAATTTCTTCTCTATATCTAATCTAAACTTATCCTCTTTCAGTTCAAAACTGTTGCCCCTTGTCCTATCACCTCAGGCCCTGGTAAGAAGTCCTCTCTTCCAGGTCCCCTGTAGGTACTGGAAGGCTGCTGTAAGGTCTCTACAGAGCTTTCTGCTTGTTCATCAGGCTGAATTTCCCCAAGTCTCTCAGCCTGGCTTCACAGGAGAGGTGCTCCAGCTCTCTAATCATCTTTGTGGCCCTTTCTGGATCCACTCCAACAGGTCTGTGTTTGACCTGTCGTTGTCACCTGAGCTGCATATGCTATCCAGGTGGGGTCTCACAGGAGCCCAGTAAAGGGAAGAATTATGTCCTTTGACCTGCTGGCCACACTGCTTTTGATGCAGCTCAGGATGCAGTTGCCTTTTTGTGCTGCAAGTGCACATTGCTGGGTCATATCTAATTTTTCATCTAACAGTGTATTGGGTTTGTGTAGCAAGGTTTTGGTAGCAGGGAACTACAGCTGTGGCTTCTGTGAGAAGCTGTCAGAAGCTTCCCCTGTGTTTGTTGGAGCCAATGTCAGCTGGCTCCTAGATGGACATGCTGCTGGTCAAGGCTGGGCCCATCAGCAACAGAGGTGGAACCTCTGGAATAACAGATTTGAGAAGGAAAAAAAAGTTGCTGCACAACAGCAATTGCATTTAGAGAAGAGCAGGGTGAGAACATGTGGGAGCAACAGCCCTGCAGGCCTGTGAAGAAGGAGGGGCAGGAGGTGCTCCAGGCTCCAGAGCACTGATTCTGGGGGTGCAGACCATGGTGAGGCAGCTGTGTCCCTGCAGCCCATGGAGGTCCCCCGTGGATCAGATACCCATCTGCAGCCCATGGAGGACCCCACACTGGAGCATGGGGATGCCTAAAGAGGCTGTGACCCCATGGGAAACTTGTGCTCCCTCTCATGGAAGGGACCCCACATTGGAGCAGGGAAATGAGTGTGAGGAGTCTTCCTCCCGAGGAGGAAGGAGCGGAAGTGAACACAACCTCATTCCCCATTCCCCTGCACCACTGGTAGAGAGGAGGTAGAGGGAGTCTGGAGTGAAGTTAAGCTTGGCAAGAAGGGAAGGGTGAGAGGAAATTTTTTTAAGGTTTGTTTTTATTTCTCATTATTCTACTCTGTTTTTTTTTTTTTTGCAAGAAATTAGACTTCTTTGCCCACATCGAGTTTGTTTTGTTTGTAATGGTGAGTGGTGAGTGATCTCCTCCATCCTTATCTCTTTTCTTGTGGTTTTTCTCCCCTGTCCATTTGAGGAAGCGAGTGACAGAGCAGCTGTGGTGGGCTCTTAGTGTCCTGTCAAGCCAACCCCCCACACAGTGCCTGCAAGTCCTCCAGAGGGCTGCTCTCAAACCATTCATTCCCTGTCTGTCCTGATACTGGGGGTTACCCCAACCCACGTGCAGGTCCTTGGCCTTGGCCATGTTGTATTTAATGAGGTTCACACTGGCCCACTTCCCAAGCCTATTAAGGTCCCTAGAGGTGGCATCCCTTCCACCAAGTTTATCAGTTGCACCACTGAGCTTGGTGTCCCCTGCCAACTTGCTAAGGGTGTACTCAATTCCACTATGTCATTAACTAAGACATTGAGCAGACTTAGTCCCAATAAGGTTCCACGAGGAACACTACTTGATGCAGATCCATTTGGACACTGAGAGGTTGACTGCAGCTCTCTGGGTGTGGCCATCCAGCCAGTTCCCTTTCTATTGAATGGTCCAGCTGTCAAATCCTTATCTCCCCAATGCAGAGAGACAGAGATGCTGTGTGAGGCTGGATCAGAGACCTTAAAGAAGGCAAGACAATGACATCAGTTTCTCTTTCCTTATCCACCTGTGCAGTCACTGTAGAATAATATATAGAATAAATCTGTCATGTTTTGATGATTGATGTTATTTGGTCCCTTCAAGTCAAGTGGCATACATACAATGTGAACAAACCAGAGACTAGTGTTGGTTTTCATCACCATATTCTAGAAATACTTTAAAGGAATTTTGGTAAGGAATAGATCTTAAAGTATTTTTAGTTATTATCTTGGAATGGAGTTGTACACAGACGAGGTTATTGCTATCAAATGCTAGTTTCTTATTTCAAGAAAACCTGGTTTCAGGTGGTTAGGCAATAGCTTTCTTGAGTTTTATGGTTTGATTTACTTTAGAACTTTGATATAAACCTGTAATTTACTGTTAGCTATGCTACCAGTGTGTCTAGCTTAGACTATATCAAAGGTAGTGTTAATTTTAACTTCAAGTGTACTTATTTCCACAGATAAAAATGTTGGTTTTTTTGTTAAATATCTAAAATAAGCACAAGTCCCACCACCATAATCCATTGTTACTCATCCTAGATTTCTTCAGGGGTGCTTAAATGCAAGGGGAGGTAAGAGAGTCCTGCTTCCAAATAAAGAAAAATCAATATGTAGTCTCAGAAGCCTGTGCTTCTATAATATTTAATTTTTTTTTCAATTGTAATCAATATTACCTGTTTTATCAATGCTAGCAGTGAGAGAAAGGCCCTAAGACATTGATGGGCAGACAGACTGATAATAGCATGAACTATATTTATGTTTCTGACATCAGTGGTTTATCTAATGTTGTATGATAAAGGGACTAAATCCACCACACTATCCAATCCTCAGTGATCCAATATTTTCTAATACTTCCCCTTGTTTCAAAAATCATAGAAATTTCAAATAGAAATTTGCTAATGTGAGGTGTTCTTTTACTGTGTTTGGAAATATCATAATCTCTTTTCATAAACAATATTCCTACACTACATTAATGTGTATTCAAAATTGGACACTCCTGGGCCAGTAAGAGATAATTCATCAGCTTCCTATTTCAAACACAGCCTTTTTAAAACTATAATGAAGTTTTGTGATAACAGGACATCTTGACACTCTTTAAGACTTACTTAAATGGGTATACTTAGTTACCCCTGTAACCATGATTCCTGTTCTGTCCTTCACCTGTTTTCATTATATTTTCTCTGTATTGAAAAGCAATATGTTTTTACTACTGGAAAAGGCAAAAAAAAAAAAAAAAATTAGGACCTGCTCCTGCCAGGTCCAAATTTTTCCACCATATCTCATTTTATCCCAGAGATACCACCTTCACTGCCCTTCTGTCACATTACCACATCTGTACCTATTCTCTTCAAAGGTTTGCTGCATTCTTTTATGTTTCAAGAAATCAGGCTTTTGAAAAGTCTGTTGCCTTCCAGAAAAGAAACTGCACCAACCAGCCTTGTTCTAGGTCTCCCATGTCACAGCTGGTTGGAAAAAAATAACAAACAAAAAAAACCAACGAACCAACGAACCAAACAAAAAACCAAACCCAAGCAAGCCAAAAAATGAACTGTGCCAAAAATTTCACTTTCCAAAGGGCGTAAAAAGCCTCTTTTATGTGAACAAAGGGTTTTGACTGTTCCGTGTTCAAATAAGCTCTTCATCTTTTAATTGATGTAGAGATTTGGATTACAATCACTTAATGAGTATTGACTGAGTCTGTAGCATCCTTTTCCTAGAGGTATTTGTGAAAGGAGCGTTAGCTGGAATGTTGTAGTAAGGTGCTAGAGAAATGGAGCCCTAGGACCCTTCCAAAATGCCTGGCCACTGTGATTAACCCATTCTGTCTTCCAAAGGCAGATGGCACATGGAAAGCTAACTTTCCAAAGATAGCTTGAAGTTACAGGATTAGTGGTGCTTCCCACATATTTGAGCAGTTTCTGCTATACGACTGCTGTTCAAACACAGAAGTACACAGTATATGCTGCAGCTTCCTTTTTCCCAATCAAGGTTTAAACAGACCTTCTGAGGATTATGAATGCAACCCTAAAAGTTAGTCTGTCTCACAGTGTTTATTTTGAGCTTCAGATCCTGATCTCCGTTCTATGTTTAATTTGATTAATGGTTAATAGGGCCATCCAGAGTTCTCCACAGAGGTTTATGGCTTTAATTAAATGCACAGAGACAGCCAGCTCCAGCCAACCTCTGCCTCTTTTAGCTGGACAAGGAGGAAGAGAACAGAGCTCTAACCCTGCTTTCCACACAGACTCCTGCTCTCTTGCATCCTTTGTGCAGTCAGTGGCCGCTGGTGTGGCTTAGAGCAGATGCACTCACTCGGAGGTGCCAAAGAGCTGTTCCGGCAGCTGCCAGGCAGCTGCCTGCCACCACAGGCTCAGCATTTCCTGAGACAGCTCTTCCTCAGCAGGGGTTTTCCTCCAGCCAGGAGAGATCTCCTCTTTGGGATTTGAACACTGTTTTGTTGACGTCACCTGTCACACTGGAGATGGTGTTCAAAGTGTGTGTTAGCATCCCTGCCTCGTGGCTTTCCCAGCTTTGGAGCTGTGCTCCAGCTGGGTCCCTGCTGGACAGGGACACGCAGCTATAAGGTGGTGAGGCCCTGTACCTCAGTGGTACCTGATGCAGCCTCCAGGAGAGGGGCTGGAGGCAGAGAGGATGGGAACAGGGAGGGTGGAACAGGGAGTCCGCCCCTTTGACAGACATCAGAGTGAAAGGAGAGGAAAGCTCTCCCTGCTCGCCAAGGCTTGTGTGAAAGCAAAAGGGAGGCCCTGGGCTCTGAGCTGTGAAATTGTCTGATCCATCACCAACTAACTTCAGAATGTGTGGCAGAACACAATGAAAGACTTACGAGCTTTTTGAAGCTTTTTTCCTGATAGAGAGGAACTGCAGAATAACTTAATGGGTGAGGGGCTTCCTGTGTTCCATGCAAAACTGCAGGCTGTATTTCCCCATGGAATGTGCAGACTTGCTACAAAGTACATTTAGGTGCTTCACCTGTTCTTGGTAAGGCAGTACTGAACTCAGTTTTACCTCCCCTGTTTTTCACAGCATTTATGCTATTTAAAGAGCTCCTACAGCTGGGAGCACTAAGGGATTTGAGTGTTTTGATTCCTGCATCTTCTGTAGGAAGTGGCTTGTTTTATTCCAGGGCACTGCATTTTGGGGGCACCAGTGAAAGACCCAGGAATGCCAGGAGGAAAGAGAGACTGCTGCTCGGTGTCTGCAGGAAATTGGTGAGGAAAATCAGCTAGAGGGCACCAATATTTCTTCTTAGGGCCGTTAAATTAGGCCATGTGGACTGGCAGCATATGGATGCATGAGAGAAACATGAGGGCTTTACGAAACAGTTGTGCTAAAAATAATTTTTGGTGTTATTTTTAATAATGTTATCACAGATGAAGAAAGTGAGGTAGAAGTTCATAGCCTGAGACAATTCCTTCTCCTGCTCTACAGCATAAACACTGTAAATCCTTGAGTGTTGGTTTGGCTAGGTAATGCTTTCCAAAAGTATGTCAATAAAATAGGCATCAGAGCCATAAAATATTTTCCTATATTTAGAGTCTACATGTGCAATAAAAATTCAGTAAACTTTAGACTCCTAAGCACCAAAATTGCTTTCAAAAAGCAGGGTTGGATGTTAAAATCAAATATTAAAAAGAACAAAGATTCTAATATTGCCAAAAATGCACAGTCAGTGTTTCATGTTCAGCGGTGTTAGCAGGCTCAGCTACAGCCTCGTAAGTTTTGCTGCTGTCTGGGCATGAGAAGGATCCTGAAACTGTTGAAGGGGGCAGGAGTATTGTAGGATTATCAGTTGATTGGTTAATTTAGAGGATTATGTTTTTAATGCCAAAAAATCCAGCTGCACAGAATTGCAGAATAATTTAGGCTCAAAGGGATTTCTGGGGATCCTCTTTCTAGCCCCTGCTCAAAGTGGGTGCACGGTACGTGGTTTTGCATGTTGCAATAACTTACCTTTACACGGTTTTGATTTGTGCAAGAAAGATTAACTGTTTGGGTATTTTTGTGCAGTACAGAGCCAAATACCAAAGAAGGATAAAAATCAGAGGCAAAAGTTGATCCAGATAGCATTTAAGCAGCACCTAAATATCCCATACCATTTTGCATATATTGTTTTGGGTTTTTATGATAAAGAAACATTGCTCTAGGCTAGCACGAGGGGCTTAGTTTAAACATTTGTGAATGAATTTTAAATTGTTATTTTCATTGCTGGCTAATATGCAGGAGGGATTGGTAAATATTGAGAGCAAAGGCTATACAGCATTTTTTAGCCAGTTCTGTTTAGACTTAATCGCTATAATGCAGTGTTAAAATTTACAAAACAGCTTGTAATTGCAGTAGCTTATTTAAACCAGCTACTTGTGGTTATGTCTGCTGAGGAAACTTAAACTTCAATGTTCCCCAGCCATCTAATAGCAGCAAATTGACTGCGGGTCTCTTGAAGGAATATCTAAATGTAGGCTGTTGAATAATCCCTTTGGGGGCCCTGTAACTATTTTTGTGCCTGGATATGCGTCATCAGTGGGTATTTTCTCTGGTGACTAGCTTACATCAGTAGGTCTCCTACCATACGCTCTATCAGTGAGTGACTTATGATTGATGGGAGTCACGGCTGCTGTTTAGCTTTTATCTGTGACCTCAAATAATGGACAACAGGAATTTCCAGGCTGTTAAATTCCTTGAATGACTGAAGACACGGGATGGCTCTGCTGATAAACGCAGGTAGTGCCCAGATCCTGGGTGTTCACCGGGGGTTGGGGCGGGGAGGAAGGAGAGGGGGGTTCCTCGGCTGCCAGGCGGTGAATCCGGCGCCGCCGCGAGTGGCGCGTCCCCGGACGCCGTGAAGCGGCCGCGCCGGAGGATCGCCGCGCGGCCGGGATGCTCCAGCTCTCCCGGCTCTCCAGCCATCCGTGCCCGCCGGTGGCACCGGCCCTGCCATGTGTTTAGCTGGCTGATCTCTAGGGCAGTTGTGCCGTTCGTTTGAAACCAGGGAGACGCGCAGTTCGCAGCGCTGTGGAGGGAAACGCTGTGGAATTTTCAGCTGCAGTCGGGTTGGTTTTTAACCCTTTTTATTACCATCAGCGGAGAGTGGATTTATTGGCATGCTTCACCCAGGTGCTGCCTGGGCTAAATCTGAAGGTGCAGTAGGCTACGTGGTCTTAAGGTTAAGTTGCACCTGCCACAGTGACCCACTGAGCACACGGTCGTAGTTGTTTTCCTGGTGTTCAGTACTTCATTTCAAGGAAATAAGGACTGCAGATACTGAGTTATCTCCTCTTTCTGTGTCCACTCTGCCTTTCTGCTTGACGTGTGAAATGGGGCTGCAAGACAGCTACAAGATTTTCTGTGTTACCTGTGATGAATTTAGCGGCTTGAGTCAGCCCTACGGCGAGGCACTTTGTCATTTCTTCTTCTTTCCCTCCCGTTCTTCTTGTCTCAATCCCTTTGATAAAGCTATGATAGGAAACAAGAGATTGCCTGTCTGTGAACTTGTGCACAGAAATCTCTCAAGCCCTTCTCCTGGTAACCAGGGAGTAAAAATGACAGATATAGATGCTCCCAGTGTGATTGAGGATTAAAAAAAATCCTTAAAGCTGTTTATCGTGTGGCATTGTTTGGCTGAGGGAGCATAGCAGCTGGATCCAAATTCCTTCTCACCACTTCTTCCTGTTGGCAGGTGGCCTTCCGCACAGGCCGGGCTCGCAAATTCTCACGCGGTTCTTACTTATTTGAGCGCCTGCTATTGTTTTCCATTCAGGTGACAGCAGAGTTGGTTTTGTGCGAGATTCTGAGACTTGAAAAGTTTCAGAGGGAAAACAGCAGCTTTGTTTGAACTCGCCTGTGTGCTCCCTCCTCCGCATGTACTAGCCCAGAGGTCGTAGTTAATGAATGAAACCAGGCTTCCTGCAGGAGCCAGTTAACCCCTGTCTGTGCCTTTGCTGACACAGTGCTTGCAGGTGTGCGCTGCCGTGGCGTGGGTGCCCTCGCTCTGGGCAATACGGGGTGTGTGTACCTCTCTGCTCCTTTCACACAGGTGCCTGTCCAACACATGCACTGGGGCTGAAGTAAATTTCCTCATCTGCTCTGGCTAGTTGAGGGCTGGTCAAGAATTGCATTCGGCAGAAACAGCAGGAAGAGAAGCAGAAATTAAAAAGAAGCTTGGAAAGTCAAGAGGGGGAGAGGAGGGAATGGAAAGGTCTTCATTGAACTGTGATTTACAAGTATACTCTTCTTTTATTTTTGGGTTATTTTTTTCCAGTCGCTTCAGTAACATTTTGGGATTCATGACAAGCTGGTTATATAATTCAAAAATCTGTAAAAGGTTGAGCAGGAAATTTTTTGATGAATCTTGATTCATTTGCATTAAAAATCAGTGGATTTTCCTAGGGTGCGCTTTGCAAATGTAAAGCTCGCTAACTGGTTGATGCTACTATATGTGTCATTTACCTCAGCTTTCTAGGAATCAAAATGCCTGGCTCCACAGGCATCTTTTGGCTAATATTGACCTCATTTGCCCCCATTTTTAGGGGTATCATGTTTTAGGATAGTGATAGTATTTTGGGGTAGCTTTCATTTACAGTATTTGTGCAAAAGCTCAGCATTACCACCTTTCCAGAAAGACACTTCAAACCTTCAGAACATTTCCAGAAAGGGTTGCCGTTTTCTAAGAAAAAGCGTTGGCAAGTTGCCTGCCATTTCCTGATGCTTGGCACTGAGGCCAAGGCAGAGGGATGAATTCCAAACTGGCATGTGGCAGGGTGTGTAGGTACCTCCCTGTGTGCTCTGACAGGGATGTCGCGCTGGGGACAAACTTAATTTAGGTGCTGACCCTGCAGAGAAGTCACACCCCGTGGATGCCTGGGTCTGTATGCCTACACCCTGTTGCCTTCAGTGACTGAGTGCAGGCACCAAGTTCTGCTGGCACAGCGTGAATTGAGGAATGATAACTGCAGTAGCTAAAGCCTTGTTTTTCCAGAAGAGAAAGGCAGACATGTACTCAATGTCTTTCTTTAAAATCTTGAAAGTCTCCCTGCACAGTGGCTAACCAGATATCCATCTGTTTAGTTAAAATAATAAGGTGTTGTGAGCAAGGGATAATGCACATTCACCGAAAGTCAGCGTATTCACTGCTGCATCTTGTAATATCTCCATCGGCAAAGCTCTCCCTCCTCCAGCAAAGTGTCTTGGTGTTTCAATGTGCAACTAGTTCCCAGTGGGCACAGGACTGTAATTACCATACCTGGGAGGCAAAAACGGAGACTGAATCTGACACAGGAATACTGGGGCTTCATTCTGAAATCTGTTTTAAGATTAAATGCAATTCTTTTCTCTTCCACCTCTCCCACCTGTTAAATCTATGATTGTACACTCTGTACAGCTGATGTAGCGTTGGGTATTTGCTGAGGGTCATGAGTTGGTATTTAATAGTCTTGTATCATTTTTACACAAAGTACTCTCAGAGCTTAAATACTCTTGAGTGTAAAGAGGTGCCCTGGGATAGAAAGATGAGAAAAAAATTAGAAAGCTCACCTTGCCATGGCCCACCGTTTTGACAGCACTATTTTGTTTGAAGAGTGACTGTATGGAGCAGGCAGTGCTGCTCATTCATTAGTGAAATCCTAAACACATGTAAATATACCTTATTAGAGTGAGCTGGCTATAGGTTGTAAAAATACTCTGAAGTATGAGGCAAAGTGTGACTTGACATTTTCAGGGGACGTGGTATATTTTGTTTGTTTTCATTCAAAATCTTCTATTATAGTCATAAATACTTTATCTCTCAAGGTGATCTTTGTGATCTTTAGGTGATCCCTAAAGTCCAGTTGAAATGAGTGAACCAATTCCCAGATGCTTGGAAACTGCAGTTTTGGTCAGTTTGTGTGAGCAATAGCTTATATAGTTTCATTGGTATGTTTTGGGTTTTGCTCCTTTGGGTATCGTGGAAGAAATAAAAGTTAGCCATCACTTCATTTAGGCATTACTTTTCTGTAGGGAAAAATAAGATGTTACTCATAAACATTGCTCATACTTGTAGTGATAAAATAACAAAAGTGAAGAAGAAGAAATAATCCAAGAAAAATAAAGTGTAAAGAAAGTTGGAACAGTGAAAAAAGTTACTTCATTTTTGTGAATATAATTTTTTCAATCCACTCGGTCCAGCGAATGAAGAGCTTTCCATCTTTTTGGTATTAGTGTATACAGTAATGTGAGTGAATGGAATGAGATGCACTTGAGCTCTTCCTGTGTGTTCTGTGCCTGATAACCTTGGTCCTGAGACCTTTAGTCATCAGCCTAGTTCTCCCTGCAAGTGGCCAGCAACTTTAATAAGATTGTTGGAGATCCAGGACTAGGTTGTCAGTAATTTCATAGATTTATAAATGACACCCTGGCATCAAACAGTTCATTTGAATGAAATCCACCTCTTTGTTGGCATGTGGGCAGAAGAGAGAAGGAATACACTGCAGGTGAAGGCTGTGTACTGTGGCAGACAGGAAGGTACCTCCTTTATGTCAGTAGTTTGGCACCAACTCCTGTAAACTGTGGCAAAGTCTTTTCTTGGTCTCATTTCCTATGTCTACATGGAGCAATAGTTCTTCTAGAGATTTTTGCTCTTGTAAGTATTTCTCTTTAGTGTCACAAAGTGAGCATTTATCCTGCAGGACCTCAAACAGCTCAACAAGTGGTGAGCTTCCAGTGACTCAGCCCAGCGTCCCTGTCCATCTGCTTGCAGCCACCAGCCCTCCCTACCAGCCGCTGTTCTCAGATGAAAAGCCAGGCGTGCAGCCTGAGACAGCAGAGGCTGATGGACAGGGTTATCCTGGATAAAGAGGTCCTGTGCTCCAAGGAGACAGTGAGGGAAAAAGCTTTTCTCAAAGCCAAGTTACATTTTTTCTGAGTCACATCCTGGCCTTTTGCACATCCTGACTTGGAAACTTGCTGTAAAGGAGGCAAGAAAGAGATACCACACACTGACATCCCCAGGAGCATTGATAATGTCAGGGCACCTGACGGTACAGCGGCACTTCAGAAATGGCACTGTCGTGAAGGATTTACATGATACTGCAATAGCTAATAACACAAGGGCAGTACAAAGTACTTACTCAAGACTGCTGAGGAGTTTGCCAGGTGTCTGTAGTTTCATGACATGACTTTGTCATGAAACTACAGCCAGGCCTTTAGCATTGAGGAGTTTTCCAAAAACTCAATCAGTTTTTCTCAAGTACAAATTCCAGTTGCTACCCTGCTAGTTAAAAATAATAACAACTAAGTTAAAAAATCAAATTCCTTATCAGGTAGTCATTTTGTTTTCACAAACTTATTCCAACATTCTCAAGGATGGATTCTCTTTTCTTCTTGCACACTTATTTATCCTTCTGGGTTGTGAAGTGAATGAATGTTTGGGGATTGCTCTGTGTGCTGCTTGGGACCCTCTTTGTTCAGGGACAGAGGAGATACAAAGTCAGTCCATGAGGTCATGACATCTTCTGTCCCTTGCTTGGGAGGTAGGATAACAATCTGCAGTGTGAAACTCCTTTCTCTCTTTCAAGGAATTATATTTCTTAATACATAGGCCAGCCAGACATCCTAATCTGGAAGTCTGCAATTTGGGAATTGGGGTTATTAAAACTAAGAAACAGAAAACTCATTAAATCTCCTTTCACTAATATGCAGGGAAAAGTGACAGTAACCAAATTTTCTCAGTCTAACCAAATCATGGAGCATCACATTGACTAAAGAATACAAGAGCCTTTTGAGGCTGCTTTGCTGTTAGCTCTCCATTCTCCATAAGGCTTAGAGCCATGCACTGATCAAATACAGCCTGTCTTTTGAAGCAAGGTAGTGATTTTCCCCCCTCTTGACTCTTGACCAGGAGCTCAGGTCTCATGCAGGCAGAAGCTTGCTGCTGGTCACAGAGAGAGCAAGGCTGCATAGCAGAAGGTCAGTTGCTCTTTTTAGTTTAGCATTTTATACCTTGATTTCTATTAAATTAGATATCACAGTGGTATCAGAAACGAGATCACCTAGAATGGAATGTCTCAAAGAGGTATGAAGTAGTAAAATGATGCAAATGAGCAAAAGGAGCATTAGTTTAACTACTAAGAAAAAAAATCATTATGGTGGAAGTCTGTTCTCTTGATAGAAACTAGAGGACCTGATTAGTCTGAGCAACTAAAAAGTGAACTGGACAAAATGCTGAAAAATATACTGTATAGATTTTTCTTTCTTAGATACAATATGATCTAATAGACTTGATCATTTCATTTTTGATCTAATTTCTGGGATTCTAAGATCACTTTTTTAAAATGGTCATTTTTTTGCCTATGTCACTGCAAACCTTCTTGGTGAAATTTTTCATCAGTTTTACCACAGAGGGCAGCATGTGCAGTAATCCAGCATGGTGGTATTTTGAAGACTCCAAACATTTCTCATGGCCATATCTTGCCATTGCTCCATTGTAAAATTCTCGGAATACTTGATGGGAGTTTTGCATTAAATTCTAAGGTATTTTTATCCAGCTGCTCTTTAGAGGCCCAAGTCATATCCATGCTCTATTCCCATGGTAGCCTTCTTCCAGTTCCTTAAAGATACAATTTGGCTTTACAGGAAATAATAGTCATGCCTACCACACTGTAACTAAAATATTCAGACACATGAATCTTTTTCTTGACTTCCTATAAAAATGTCATTTGGAGCTGTATTTTGTTTGTTCTGGTTTGACTATAGTATAAACAAGAGTTTATTAAAACATTAGCTCTCAGTTACAGTTCTTTTTTGAGACTGCCAGGTCTTACAAAAAATATTACTGAAACTGGAGGGCAAAACCACATATTAACAAAAAAATGAATAATGAGTCTGTTTTCATATGGATTTTTTAAAAAGTACAGCTTGTAGTTGAACTAAATGTACTATTTCCTCCACTTCAGTCAGGAAGCTCTCATAGGCTTTTAACAGTGCCGCCAAAAAATTAATGCTTCAGCTGTTTAACAGATATCAAAAGCCAGTCTGACAATCTCTTCCAGGAATTCCCTTTCCCATTTTCCCTCCCTATAAAAACAGATAACAAGATGCTTATATAGTAGAAATGGAAAGTCAGAGCTATTTTATGAAGCTCTGCGCATTTCTTCCAGCCTTAGGAGATGAGGCATGACATCTCCAAGACAGGGTAGGAAATGCAGGCACTCTGTTGTGTAAGTAGCATTTGCTTCAAGGATTAGCTGCTTGCCAAGATAGCACAGATTTAAATGTTTCCTAAGCCATTTCTGAGTTTTTACGTAACATGGCAGTGACAGGAGAGCTGTGGAGATGGCTGGGTAGGGACTCACAGCAGCGACCAAGGAAAGACAAAACCAAGGGAAGCAGAGAAATATGCTGCATGTGCCAGCATCAGCTGACATGGCAGAACTGAAGGCAAGGGAAATCAGCACCAGCCAGGCTTCTCTTGGATTTCTGTCCTTACTTTTAACATGCAACAAGATGAGACAAACTGAAAGGAGATGCCACTTGAACTTTTGTTCTGAAGCATCTCAAAAAGGCACTGAAACATAGACTCAAAGGTCAGAAGTGTTCCATTTTCTGGAACAAATTCCCAGGACAGCTGTTAATACTACTCTGTCTTTTAAGGCTAAACTTTAATAGTATTCAGTGATACGTATTAAGAAATATATAGTATTACTGTGGCTGTGGTCAGGAACGTTTTGTTCTTCTCTAATGACAGAAAGGAGATTCTGTGTTAGAAGAGTGAAATAATTAAAGAGGTTGCCTATGAAAAAAGCCACTGTGTTTGCAGAGGGTGCCCTTGTGTTCAGCAATTGCCAATTAGAGAACTGTCACTTTATGTGTACCATGGGTTATTACTGCACAAACAGTCATACAATTACGCACTGGGTCAGAAGGGCAAGTTACCTTCACCTCACAGCCATTATTTTAAAGCAAACACAAATACCAGGCACACAAACATCAGGCGCTGTGGCAGTAAAGTAATGACTCTTTGAAAATGCAGGTTAAAGAAAAAAGAGTCCATGTAACAAGCCTTGGCATTGTGGAAAGTAATTTTAACCGTGTGTGCATTACGTAGATTAGAAACATCATCTTTATATAACGGAGAAGCACACACTTCTTCCACCACTTGAAATACAGTTTATATGCTCTTATGTTGTTCTGATGTTTGGAAATATAAAGAGACTATACAGAATATACGTTTTTTCAGTTACCTTCTTTGATGCTGAAATGTTTGCAGTCCACATGCCCTTGTAAATGAGTTTGTGCACTTCCTTCTGTTGTGCTACCAATGGTCTGATGTCACCATCATCTGATGCACTCTGCTCTCAGCTCTTGTGTGGCTGTGCCTGACTTTAGTAAATGGAATAAAGGACAGTTCTGCAAGTGACCTTGTGCAAGACACGTCCTTGGGTGTTTATTACTTCCACTTCTTTGTAGGTGTTCTACTTGGTATTTTATTTTGCATATTTTGCCTGACACTTCATTGGATTCAAATCTAAATAGGCAGAATGAGCTGGGGATGCTGTGGCCATCCTAGGCACACACAGGATAGCCGTGCTGTATGTGGATCCATAAGTTTTGCTCTAAGGCTAACAAGTTTGCCTTCTTTTCTAATGTGGTTGCCATCTGTGCTTGTTCTGGCTTCTCTCTGGGTCGTAAGAAAGAACACAGTTCAGCAGGGATTGTGTTACCATCAGTGGCCTGAACCTTTGTGCTCGCTTGACCTCATACCTCTAGGAAGCTCAGCTGGCAAACATAGCACAGACCTTTGTGGCAACACCCTCTGGGAGCGTGGGCAGCCACTAAGGTTACCCTGCTTCCATATATGCCAAGGTATTTTCATTGACATGCTCTTTTCAGGGGTTTGAAATCACTGTGGCTTTAAAGCACCAGCTTTCCCTAAAGCGAAAGCTCCGCGCTCACCCGAGGACCTGCTCGAACCCAGCATCTGCTGGGGCAGGACGGGGTGGCAGAAGTTAAATGGAGAGCATTAGTTTGAAAAATGTTATGAGGTCACCATCCTTTTAAATTGGTTTACACAGATGGCTGTCTGGTTTGTTGCTTTGTCCTTGCTTAATAGTAACTGTTTATGGAAAAACGAATTGCTTTGCAGAAGGAGGTCCAAAAGCTCATGCTGTTGTTTCCCTCACTGGAGATCTTCGTGTTTTTATGGGCATACAAAGATTTGGCCTGAAATGGAGATTAATTAGGAAGCATAGTGAATAATTAACTGTTTGACTTATTGCTAAGCTCTGTAGTCACTGGGTTAGAAATGATTTCCCCAACTGCAGGAGATAAGAGAAGGTTATTCCTGGTTTCACAATGTCCATATTGTTAGGGCTTTGTGCTGTGTGTATTCTGACATCAGCTGATACCTACGCAAGCTGGGTCCAGCTTCTCATCCAAACCACTTCCTGGGGTTTTCTCGGGTAATGGCAGTGATTCAGAAGACACCACAGTGCCTCAGAAAGCCTTTTTTTACACATTGCACCCAGATTGTGTGATGAAGAAGCTAAGTTCTTAGGACAGAGTTTTGTTCTTAAAAATACCCCTTTTTTTTTGTTTGTTCTGCATTCAGATTTAGATGTACATTGCTTGGCTTGTGTCCTACTGACCTTTTCACAGACTCACTTTTTGTTTTGTGGAAGGTGTAGGAATATGATGTACACATATGCATGAGGCTGAAGCCTGAGGCTAGTCTCCAGGCAGAGATGCTGATTTTGCATCCAAAATTGTTCCTACCTGAAAAATACTTATTAAAAAACCAACAAAGTAATAGACAGGATTATTAAAAAACAAAAAACAAATAAAATCTAAATAATGGTGCTCTGCACTTTTGCAGGACTGTCTACTTAAGAAGCTGAGAGTGAGTTAGGAACATTGATGAAGCCTCTGTTCTGTGAGGTGGGTATGTGTTTTTTATTACGATTTTGAAAAAGCATAAAAAATTCAAACCATTTGCTGGAGTCCAGCCACAGAACTATTTAAGAGCTGGTAATAGAGTCCAGAAATTTTCTGCCATGGCACATGTTCCAATCAACAATTATGAATAAGGTCTTTTGGCCTTCTCTGAAGGAAGTGATGAATTTTTGCATTCTGTTAGTGTTTCAAGTGGCTCTTTTGATTTTTGATTTCTGACTAATGGAATAAGTGACTCTCACAGATACTTTTGCTCCTCTGCTCCTGCAGTGGCCTTAGATCAAAGTTTGGGGAGATAACAGTCTGTAATAGGACAGCCAGTGGATATCAAACGTGTCCACTGGATCCAGGCCAAACATAATCTGGGGCTCAGAAATGTTCTGTGTGTTTCATTACTTTTTCATTTTTTAGCATTCTGTCATGGTCAGATGAACCAGCAGTCTTTTAATAAATCCCCGTCCGTATTCAGACTTGCAGCTCAGGTTTGCAGGCCCATGGGGGCTGGATTATTTGAATAAGACTGAGAAGTGAAACTGAACATTTGTAGGTGCAGCAATTACAGGCAGCCAATCTAGTGAATCTGGTAATTTTGATAACCTTTGTTACAAGATGCTGCATGCAAAACCATCAGCTGTCCTTGCCCTCTGTGTGAGCAGCTTGGATGTGGACCCTCAGTGCCTCCTTGTGCCCACCCCTGCTCGAGCATCCCCTTTCCTGGGGAGCTTGTCTTGGGCAGTGACCTAGAGAATCTCTCTCTTGGGTTCTTGGTTATTTGCATCACTGTCCCTTTTGGCATCATGAGGTAAGCCCTGTTGAGTGGGATTCTGCCTCCTGCTTCATGCCATTGGGATCCTGGATTTGTGGCAAGAAATAAGTCGGGATTGGAATTTTCTTTAAATTGCTTTTCATTTTTAAAAGCTGATTTTGGAAAAAATTACTCTGACAATAAGTACCAAAATATGTATTGATAAAATATGAATTTATGCATGCCAGCATTTATCTCTTTTGTATCTATTCACAAATACATACCAAAAATTGACTGTAGCTCCATATGGCTCCCAATCTCTTCCCTCCCCCAGCTGTCAGCTTCTCCTCACCTGGATGACTAAATGGGAGCAGAGTGCTGGGCCATGAACTGAAGGTGGGTGTAGCAAAGAAACTATACTGAATGTGTTTTCTCTGGGACATCACTGGGGCTCCTCAAGTGCCTCTCAGTTTGGATGGAAAATGCATTAAAAAGGTGATGCAGTTTGGTGGCAATCTTAGTTTCACACTCTGAAAAAGGAATGAAAATACTCAGAGGGTGAGTTACTTCTGTGCTGATTTGCTTTCTGGGTGGCAGTGGTTGTGTAAAAGCTATTACTGTTTTAGAAGCTTTTCAGTACACATTATGGCTATCAATTAAAATAATTCATTTTTTAATCTGAAATTTTTACTTGACTCAAGTAGAGATGTCAGGCCTGCTTGTAATTGGTTCAGCAGGGCTACAAGGAAGTTGAGATACCTCCCCTCCAAGACCTTCCATTTTCTGAGCATAAGGACCATTTATTTTGCTCAGTTCTGAAATGCTTAAATTCAAAATCTTTGGTGAGATTTGTAATACATTGTTTGATTGAAATTATGCAAATCCATTGCAGTAGTGTAAAAGGATGTGAGATCTTTGGGAGGGAAAGTCCCCATTTCTTCTGCCCTAACGTGTCTGGAGATGAAAGGCTCAGGTTTCCCGTGCTGCTGCAGGACGGGTGGTGGGATGGCACAGCTCTCACTGCCCATGTGGCACTGCTCACATCGGTGTTTTGGTGTCAACCAACTCCTCAAAGCCTCCAAAATGGGAAGTTATGATCCAGTACTAAGTGTTGTTGCCATTAAACAATGATCTCAAAGTTACAGGGTTACCTTGGCTTTTGGTGCTGGGTGGGCACCCACGTGGGTTTCTTCTGTTGTTGATGCTTTTCATAAGGGAGCTGAAATGATCACAGCTGATTTGGAGTTTTTTTCCAAGATTGCTTTCTGCCACTTCCTTTAGAAACCAAACATGAGCCCACAGCTTTCTGTCCTGTTGGAACATTGAGTTTTGTTGTCAAATTCAGAGCAGTTAGATGAAATTTTAAAGATATCTAGAGGAATAAAAAAACAATGAAACAGCTAAGGAGGAACAGAAGACAAAAGTGGTTGAAAGAAAATTGAGATGGCAGTAGGTTCTGAAATACTTTACCTCTTGGCTAACTGGGACAAAACCTTGACAACTCTTAAGCAGTAAGACATCTTACTTCAGAACATTTAAAATGTTGCTTCAGTTTTATTTTGCTTATTTTTATATCATGAAGGTATTCCATACTCATCGAGTAGCAAAATACTCTCAAACTTTAGTATTGAAGTATCTTGTTATATCACAAGGCCTATTATTTTCATTTATCTTCATTTAAACCAGGGAAAAAATTATATTTTATTGAACTTTTAATTTCTATCAAATCAGTATATTTTTCTTTCAGGAAACCCCAGCATGAAAAGTTTGGATGAGTTACAGTTTTAGAATTTTTTCAATTCTTGCTGTTCAGTTTCCCTTTTAAAAATAAGTAAAATGTGCCTTCTTTTATTGTCTATAAGCCCCACAAATCCCTAGAATTAGGTATTTTTGAAAGCATAGGATTTCAGCACAGATAGGACTGACTTTCCATTTCTGTGAGAATGTTTACAGTTGAATGGTCTCAGTAATAAAACTGAAGCTTTTTTACGTGTATGTTTTGTGAATGTAAAACT
Organism: Serinus canaria; assembly: GCF_022539315.1. Lineage (NCBI taxonomy): Eukaryota > Metazoa > Chordata > Aves > Passeriformes > Fringillidae > Serinus > Serinus canaria. The sequence goes on along the minus strand of NC_066316.1, from coordinate 51,988,893 downwards.
TGCACACACTCTGAGCTGTGAACCAAAAAGCTTCAGATTGAGCCAGCAGAGAGGAAGGAATTTGCTATACAGCAAAAGGAAGTATTTGCTGTGTTATTGAAGCTCATGGCCTTTTGCCATCTTTGATAAAGTATTTAAGGGTTGTGCACCCAAAGTCTGCTGCCCTCTTGACCCATCATTCATCACTGGCTGCAGATGAGGTAGATGAGATGCAGCTCCATAGGAGAGCCATTGTTTCAGCCCTGCACAGTTCCTCAGAGAACGGAAGCTGCAGACAAAGCAGCTCCCTGTGATTCACCACACTGCTCAGCCTCCTGGTGTTTTTCCTTTTACCTGCACCTTTTCTGGTCCTGCTCTGTGCTGGCCAAGGTGGACAGGCAGCCACAGTGAAGCTGTGGGATTGATCTGCTTTCCACTCAGCTTCTACTGGGCGCAAATGAGATGAGCGTCTGGGATATTTTTTTGTCTGTATTGAAAAGGAGAAGCAGATACAATTTTCACAGCATTTGCCTTGGCAATGCATTCAAATTTATTCCCCTTTTGACTATTCAACACTGTTGATAGATGATGCTTAAAAAGTGGAATTGTCCATAATTTTTCTAGCACACTGTGAATTGCCCAGTCTTTTTTTTTTTTTTTTTCCCTCTCTGTAAGCATTTCTGGTTACAGAGATGCCAGCATTCCCAGTAAGTATGCTAAGTATGTAGAGTTATACTTTGTACTGCTAAATTAACAGACAGGAATAGTCACACCAGACCAGATTCAGCTCCCAGATGGGAAAGCGTCTCCTCTAGACCAAATTTTAATGACTTTTTTACATGAGAAATTTTCACCATTGTAGCATACTGCATGATTTAAAACAAATGCTATCATCTCTCTCTGTTGGTGATAGGTAACTTGTAGAAAATAAAGCTTTCTTTGTAATGACCAACCAGGGCTTGGGAATGTCTGGACATTTAGGTAGGCTAACTTAGTAGGTTAACTGATCTTTTATCACCTTAAACTATTTAAATTTAAAAACATAATTTTTAGTTTAGCAATTTTTTTTGAGCACTAGTTTGAAGGATCTGTTTCTTTCTTGATTTGTTATATAGGCAATCTTCTTAGCTTTTACATTCCTGTAAGTGACAGGAGAATGAGTCCTAGATGGCATAACAACAATATCAAAAGAGTTAACTTGGATTCTTGTAGGATGTGGTGGGAAATTTTCTCAGACATTTCTGCCTACTGACTAGGAAGGGTCTGTTCATGAGATGATGGAATCCATGCTCTTTGGCAGTTTGCCTGTGTCAGCTGGAATATTGTAAGAGATTTTGGCCCCCTGCAAATTTTAACAATGACTGTGTTATGATGAAGTGATGCAGAAGTTTTATGATTTGTTTAAAAGAAGAGAAGGAGTCTTCCACTTCTTGTGAATGCTTGACCTAAGAGACACTGCAGTACACAGGCCTGGCTTGTCCTTGGAACTCCTTTATGTTTCTGCCATGAAGTCAAGTGGGATGTGCAAATGCTGGAAAGGAAAAGTTAAAAGCTGTTTAGGTGGGCATCTGGACAGAAATATGCAGTTTTCTGTACTTGTACCAGACACTTTAAATACCCTACCTCCCAGTCAATGCAGCTGCTTAGCCACTGAGGAGATACTTTAGATGTCATTACTTTGTGCTGTTCTCCAGTTCATGGTATTTCTAATTCTGAGTGCACTGTATTACCCTATTTCTGTTTATAAATCTTTTAAGTGTGCACATTAAAAAAGTAATTAAATTGTCATTATAATTTATAGTATGCCTGAAGTCAATCACCTAATTAAATGGAAAAAGCAGAGAGGTAGTAGGTTCATAAGCATTTATTAAGTACTACAGTATTAATTATGCAGGACTTTTGATCCAAGCAAAAGAGGAAGGAATGGAAACACCAATCTAAAAAGGCTTTCCATTGCTGGCCTTCTCAATTTAATAATGTGAGATACCCCTCAACCCCCAGTTGGCAGGACAACACTAATGCTTTCTTTTTGTTAATTTTTAATGAAATTATGATGGGGTTTTTTTATGACAACCACTTGCAGCATTTTCCTGTAATATTTTTGAAAGCATAATTTGTCCCCATGCAAGGGCCTATAAATACACGAGTAGAATTGAAGATACATTTAGAGTTATGGTTTGGGGAGGATTGTGCAGGAGCAGACTCTTGGTCGTCACTCCTCAGCATCTCAGGGCAGTGAGAGTGGAGCCTGTCCTCGTCCCAGTGCCTTGGGGGACACTGGAAGTAGGGGCTGAGCCCAAAAGGGCAGGCAGGCTGTGAGTGCCACTAGGAGAGGGCAGGGATATGTAGGGACAGCGTGGACGTGACAAGGTTTGTACTTTCTTTGCAGCTGTTCTCTCACCTCCAGCTGCAAATTGGTGTCACTTGTCTGACAGTGGAGGGCATGAAATGCTGGCTCACCCTGCGGGGCTGGGGTCAGGAGGAGGCTCTGTAAGGTGGCAGACTGTGGGCTGAGCCTAAGAAATGGAAGTGCATTTTATTAGTGAGCTTGTGAAACCGGGCTGTCTCACTATGGCTGGTTTGTACTTTGCTGCATTAGATGAACTGCCTGGAGCAGGGAGATGAACTACATGGAGCAGAAGCCCTAAAGTCAGGATTTCTTCTCATTTGCTAAGAGTTGTTAAAAAATTAAAAACTCTGGAAACACACACACTGAAATAAACTTGCCTGCATTCCATGTTGTTCCCAAGATTTTAATTTCATCCTCAGTGACCTTTACACCTGAACATCAGTCATTGAAACCTCTCTTTTAGATAGCAGGGGGTTTAATCCATCAGCCCAGGCCCTGAGCCCTGGCTGCACTGAAGCACACTGCAGGCTTTAGGGAAGAGAGAGACTGAGCAGGCAGAGGCAGCTGCTGTGAGCACTGCAGCAGTCCATGATCTCCTGCTGATCCATTGGCCTGCACTGAACAAAGCCCAGCTGGTTCTTGGGAATACCAATACCAAACATCAGTTACAAAGCAGGACAAGCCCCAGTAAGGGGTTTGACAGAATCCAAAGTATGCTTTGCAACTCAATTGGATGTTGATGGTAGGGGATACAGTGGAATCCTTGGAAAGCAACACCTATGCTTTTTTACTGCAAGAACTTGTAGCCACAAAAGCTGGTTCACTAGAGATGGGGCCTTTAAAAGGCCTTTAGATCACAGGTCTTTAAAAGAAAAGATGACCAAAACACCCCCTGCTGTATAAATGGACAGGTAGAGACTTACCTACATGCCCTGTCATTATCAAATTGATTTAACACATTTGGAACCTAAGTGCACAGTATCAGTTTATCTTGCAATATATTAAATAGGAAGTCGTTGGAAAACCTAATCACAACATAAGGGCAGCATCTGAAAGCTGGACCTCACTTACCTGAAAACTGAAGAACCAGGTCAATAGCTCTTTTTCTGAAACAAATTGAGATTATGTGATTGGAATATAAATCCCCACTGAAGACCATTTTTTTCACAGTCTTTAATAGGCTGAACTGAATTGACAGCAAAAATGACCAAAAAAGGGCTAGACTGAACTATCAGAAGATTTACTTTGTATAGGTATTGCATGTTTTATACAAAAAACATTGAGTCTGTTTGGCCATAAGCACTGCAGGATTGAGTACCATCTTCTTCAGCACAAGGATGAAGAGGATTGTACTCTAAGGCCAGGTCCAGCAGCTGAGGTTGCAGCATCCCTTTTCCTTGTCCCACACACCCCCTGAGTTACAGGCTTGCATGTCTTGCTGGAGGGAGACCTGTGGTTACTGCTCTTAACCTGTTTATTACTGGAATTAATGTTTCAAGCAGATATAACTGGGATTCCCTTTTCAACAGACAGTGTTTTACCTTATATGGAGAAAATTAAATTATTGACAGCTCTTCATCTCAGAACTCATAATAACCCTATAATGAGCACAGTCATTATGCTTCAGGTTATCACTGCAGCAGTGTTATATAAGGAATGGAACTTGACAGTTTTCTGGGGGAAATAATTATATATATGATATATATATATATAAAAATATATATCTCAAAAATAGTGGCCTAACCAAGGTCTCAGATGACATAATACAAGTTGGGTTATATAATTCATTTTATGGTCAATAAGCCTGTCTTCTGAGCTGCATGCTGGAAAACGTAATGCTTGTCTGTTTGTATCAGAGTTTACAGCTCTTTCCTTAATATAGAAATTCCTTGTGCCATGCTATTGTAATCCGTTTTCAGCTTCTCATACTGGCACTAGGCAAAGGCAGTCCCAGCACTGGTGTCCTCTCTTTGTTGAAACAGTGAAAAACTAGAAAACCCAGACCTTCCACATGTTGATTCTGAAAACAAGTTGGATGAGTCTTATGTTGCAGCCCTTTGAAGTAACAGTGGAGCAGAGCTGTTCAGATGTACTCAGCCAATTTTTGTGTCTGAACAGAGGAAAATAAGTCCTTCTTCGTGTGTCTTTAGCACTTTAGGCATGTATTTTCATTGAGAAAATGGACTTGTTTTATGCTACAGGCAGATAATTGATTTTAAGTCCCAGATATGTGATACAACGACACGCCAAATGAATGCTGATTTTTAAATCCACAGTTGGGGAAATTGCATTTTCTCAGGTATCAAAACCAGCACAGGTGTTCTGTCACAGATGGAGAGCTTGACCACCCCAGTCTGTCCTTCTGGGATGCTCAGACATCACTCAGAGGGATCTGTGTTAGGCACTGGCAGAGGTGGGACAGGTGGGTGTCTGGTGGCACGTGCCTTGCACACACAGCGAGTGGCTCCAGGCAGCTCGGTCAAAGACTCTCTGTAAGCACGAGGAGGTCACCAGCTTCTCCTGTGCTCCTGGACCTCCTCTGAGTTGGGAGCACCGGTGTGTCACATAGATCAGGTGAAGGGTGTTACTTAAAAATCAAAATATATGGGCCATGATTCCAGATCAGGCATATCAGAAGTAGTTTTTAAGTTCCTGCTACTGGAATTTAGTATGGCCTCAACAGCCTCCAGACGTTCTCTGCAAATGTTCAGGTAATCTTGGTGCTGATGTGGCTTCATTCTGAGCAACCCCTAATGGGGGTGACATAAGTTTATGGAGGGAGGTAACACTCTTGGTTGGTGTTTGGGTGGAAGTTCTCTGGAATTACAGGACACATGCTGAAGAAAATCAGTATTAAATTCCAGCTATTTAATTAATATGAGTATTGATCTTGTATGTGGGATTTTCTTGAGGTATCTCTTGGGAGAGCAATATTAAATTTGAAAGAACAAATGCCACTAGAAAGCAGGGAGTTGTGTAATGACATATTTTAAACTTCAAGCCTCATAAATTAAATTCCTAACTAGACTTGGTGCAAATATTTAAAATCCTCTTCAGTCCACAAAATCAAAGAGCCAAAGGGCAACTTGAGTTCACAGGACTCTTCAGGAAGATGGCAAACCCAAAGTCAAGCTGAAAGCGTGTTTGAGAGAAGAAATCTAGGTACATTGGGTCTGGAGACAGCCTAAGTGAGAACTTTGGGTGCACATATGTATCTGCAAGGGCTGGAATGAATAGGACATGCTCTTTTCATATGTTGCTGAAGAGAAATTGGGGTGAAATACTGTGGTTAAATTACAGCAGGGAGTACTTTACTCTCTAGACTGTTCAATATTGGAAAGGGGTTACTACTATACAACATTTAGGTCAGTGGAGCAAACTGCCATGGGAGGGTGTGGGGTCAGTCACAGCTAGACTGGGTAAGTGACTATTATAGGTGACTAGGATGACCCTAGGTGGCTTTAGAGGTGGCTTCCATCCTAAATGTTTCTGTGATTTTTGTTCTTTTCGGTTCAGCTCTTGTCAGACTGACTTGTTCTTCTAGTTGGTATGTGAATTATTATAGCCCTATTGACAAAAAAGCTTTCTGCATGTAAGATAAAAATGTGACCAATATTACTTTGCATTTATTGCAGATGTAAAATGCCAAATAATTATTACATAAGTTATGTATTACAATACATAATACAGTGTGTTTGTGGATAATCTCTGTTAATTGGTATTAAAAAGAATATATTATAAGTATTTAGGCTACATTTAAAGCATTTGGGTTTTTTCCTTAGAATTATACTTTTTTTTTTCCCATGGATTTCTCTGTACTTTAAAGATAGGAAATGTCTAGCATTTTAGAGAATAATCTCACACAGGAGGTGAGATACAATCTGTGTTCCCAAGACCACATGAGCTACATCTGTCCTGCTACAAATCACTGTCGTGGTGCAGGTTTCCAGGGAAGGGTTTAGAGGACTTAGAGATCAGTAAACTGTGTGTGTTTGTATGGATGTGCATACCCTTAAGTAATGGTGTGATTGTCTGAGCCAGCAGTGACTGTAGTCAGTGGCATTTTTAATTGAAGACACAGTTCCTCTATGTTGGGTTATGTTTTCTTTCATGACACTAAAAGCAGGCTCTGGTGTTAATTAAAATTGGTGCATGGGCAAAGATTGACTTTCATCCACAGGAGCAACATGATGTATAGTTAATCACACCTGGCACGAAAGAGCATTTCTCTTTGGTCTCAATCCAGGTTCCACTGACTTTTACGATATTTGGATCAAGTTTTCCAATCATGTTGCTGTGATGATCTGCAAACTCACTGAGGACTTCATTGCTCATTGCCAGGACTAGCTGTTATGAAATGGTATGAAAAGCATTGGAACATAGGTGCCAAAACCTACATCTGCTGTTCAACTTAAGAATTTCTTTGACTTTTCAGAATGAAAGAAATGAAGTAGCCCCAGCAAAGTTAATTCTGACTCCATTTACTTATTCTCTTTTAATCACATTTGAAACTGCTGTAAGATTGATGTATTGGCAAGCAATCCTTAGAGAAGAGGTGAGCAGTGTCCTAAGGTCAGTAGGGATCTGTTTTGTCCTTTTTTTCCCTACCTTATCACTTTCCTTAACCATTCATTGTATCTGAATTTCTGAGTGATCACTATGGTTTGTTGTGTCTTTTATTCTTTGTGAGAAGCCTTTAACTCGATTTCTTATGTTTCTGAGTACTGGCATTATGTTTTCCTGGTAGAAACAATTTTTTGGGCCTTATGTGTTGATTCTGTTATCCAAAAGCATTTTTTGAGTCCTGTATATTTTTCTTGTCTCCTTTCCTGGGGCAGTTTTTCCTTGGTTGGAGCTTCTACAGTCAGAGTGGCCTCTCACCATTTTTCTGATTTTACTAATTTCTGAGCTGGAGCCTTACATAAAATCAAACCTTGAGGGTTTAAGGGTATGAGTCTTGGTGAAATTGCCACCTTATACTCCTTAGTCTTTGCTTGCAGCTGCACCAAAGCTCAGCTGAATGCAGCAGAGAAAGCAAAGGTAGCCTAAAAACCTGTTTTTCTATTTCTCTGTTTCCTGGGGCAACCAGGTCTTGAAGATACCACATGTTAATATGAAACATCCTCAGAAACCAGGTTTAGCTAATCCCTGCCAATCTCTTTAAGCCAGGCAGTCTCTTTCTGCCATTTAGTCTTATGGTATCTGTTTGAGCTGGAACATAGCTTTGGCATCAAATTCAATGGAGGCTCTGCTCACCTGCATTATCATTTGTGTTCCAAAGGTCAGTATTTTTTTTCTTAAAATATATTGCTTTTTAATGAGTTTTCTGGGCATAGTAAAAATAGGCAATTTAGAGAGGGATGAGTTTAGTACACTATTTGGAGTCTGCATTTTATTCTTTCTTGTCTTGACTATCACAAAATTATATTCAAGAAGGGTACTTTGTCTACAACAACATTCATGAGCTCTGAAAATTCAGGCTAAAACCTGTGTGTCTGCCCTGAAGAAATGAGTCTCCTGTCAAGTACCACATCATAGATAATTCCTATTTGGGGCTTTAAGTTCAGTAGTGTGTCTGGTAAGCTTATTTCTTCAGCTATTACTTTAGTGATGCAGCAAGTTAAACTTTCCATCTTGCCTTTTCCATAACTCTTCATCTGTGCTTCAGATCTCAACAGTGGACAGGAATTGCAAGGGACTGCACAGGTTAAAGATGACCCTCTGCCCATGGATCATCATTGCTTACAGGCTGGAGATTACTACCCCACCACCCTCCTTATCAGAAGAGCTGTGGAAGTGCTCTGCTTCTTACTCCAGGCGAAGCCATCTGGGTTGGCTTTGGCTGAAGGTCAGTGAGGGCTCACAGTGAATGAGGTAGAAATGTGAGCCTTCACCCAGCATGGAACAAGTAGGGACAGAAGGACCTTCAACTCCAATGCTGGAGCAAGATGTGCTGTCATAGCTCTTAGCCAACAACATTTTCCTTTAAATGAGACGTGCCAGGAGAGCTTGGATAGCTACGAGCTTTTGTATCATGTTTTCCTACATGACGCTGAGGAAAAAGTCTTGAAACTCTTATGGAAAAATATACCAGAACCTGTCTTGTAAGTGTCCTTGCAGGAGCTTTCCACTGGCCTCCAAAACCTAGCCTTTTATCTGAGATTATTCTCCAGGCTGTTGATTACATTTTTCAGAGCTGCAGTGTTCTCAGTGATGATTGCGTCAGGACTATCAGTTGTTATTTCCAGGTCCTCAATTTTCTTTTCAACCTCCTGCTGTTTTAATCCCAAACCTTCAAGCTTCCTGTCTATGGAAACCATAGTAGCCTGGAGTAAGTCCAGCCTTCCAGAAATAGGAAGTTTTGTATGTTTTAGAAAAAAAATTAGATGATACTGGGTGGCCAGTGACTGCAGCTATAGACATCATCAAACCAAAGGCAGGTAAGCAGGTAAGCCCTTTTAACAGGCTGAAAATCGTGTATGAGTATGCTGCCAGATCCTTTGCTGGTCCTAATTTCTGCTTTCTGTTAAAGTCACTTAGGAAAATCACAGATAACAGTCTTAAAATCTTAAATCACTTAAATGATTGTGACCAGCAGGTCATACCATATAGCACACCTGGAAAACAACTCTTCACATGGCTCCTGAAAGCTAATAAAATTATTTTAAAAATACATCTTAAATCAGTTGTTTTAATCATCTTGGTGAATTTGGTTGTTTTCTTAAACTACCCACATAGTACCAGGCACTTTGGCATAATTTTCCCCCATGTCTCTGCACATCATGGTCCTCTCTTCTCCATCCTGGGAGAAAGCTGTGCCTGCAGCAGTCAGCATCATCAGGCCCACTGTCTGCTTCCCCCTTCCTGTGGCTCTGAGGAAGAGTACTTAGCCCAGGTTCAGCTTCTCTGATGGGGACAGGGCCAGGTGGGTGAGCCTTCTACAGAATGGGGGTGGAGCAGGAGCTGGGGTCAGTCATGGGAGTGCTGGAAACTTCTTTTGCTTGTGGAAATACCATAACCTTTCTGATAAGGGCACGTGTGGTGAGACATTTTATCTCTGCATTTCTGCAGAAGTGCATGAGAAGGTAAGATTTCCAATGGGGGCAGAAGCCAGTATTGAAGCCTTTACAGAGGACTTCTTACTCCAGTCAAATGAAGAACATGCCTGTTTTATAGATTTTTGCTGTTTCTGCTGTCTTGGCCAAAGGTATAAAGAGGCATGATCCTTGATTTGATCTCTAGCACACAGGAAAGCTCTTCTCACTTTGGATACACTTAGAACAAACCTTTACTATTACTGAAACACTTTTATTGTGTTGGATGAGGGAAGATGGACCTCAGGAAAAAGCTGTGCCAGCAAATCACATAACTTTGCTGGTACGAACGAGGGCTGTGCTGGGAACACTGTCAGTACAGTGTGCTCGGACAGCTGCACCAGCAGAGCTATCCTATTCTGGATACAGCCTTGTCTTCTGTTCCAGTTTGTCATGCATGATTTATCTTTCTGTCACCTCTTCAGAACCCTAGGCACCTCTCAGCATAAAAAGAAATTAAAACACAATACAGATGAGTCTGCTCTGTATTGGAGTCTTGACCTTTAATATATCAGGTTTTCATATTGCAGCTTTTCCAGCAAATAGGCTGTTCTACAAGAACAGAGGTGCTTTAGTGATCTGCAGAGGTCCTACCTTAGCCATGCTTCAGTTTTATTTGCTCCCACCTACCAGCTCTCAAGCTGCCTGAAATGCCTTTGAGAGGAGATAAGGTTTTCAGATTGCCTACCAGATCATGACCATGAACTCCAGCAGTCCAGCAAGGCAAAAAAATTATCATTAAAAATCAGAGAAAACAGCCTGGCAACCCAAGTGTTAGAAGGATTGCTTAATGTTTCATCCTGTTTTGCCAGTTTCATTTTTATCAGCCTTTGGGGTTTATGTTTTTCCTTTTGGTGCTCTCATTACATTTCCCTTCCCTTATTAAAGAAAGTGTTTGACCTTACTCTGTGTCTGCATTCCTCGTGAACAGACCGGTACATTGCTCCAACAGCAGCTTTGCAGTCAGACCCCTTAGATCAATAAACCATCTGAGTTGTTGATTATACTGGATCTGAATTTTAAAGATTCACAGTCACACTTGAAATACCTGATGTAAATTCTAAGAGGCATCTGAAGAATTGCTGTACATTGCAGTCATAATGCTTTGCCAGTGTTACCTTTTGACCAGATCACTCTTCGATTGGGTTTCGGTCTCATGTTTTTCTCTGCAACTATTCATGGTGTTGGTGCTCGTTTTTTTTTCTCCAAGAGACAGACAACTATGTCTTTAGAGAAACAAAACAACTGTGTCAACAGATGGGAGAGAAAATACTGTGTCTGAAATAGTGCTAGGAATAAACCATGTTAAAAATAGGTAGTCTTGCCACAAGTGTTTCTTTGGCCAATGTGGAAATCCTTCTTTTGTATACTTGCATGTTATCAAAACTGTACTAAAATCCTGCTAGAAAAGCTGCCAAACAAACCTACAAAAACATTGCTACAACAATAACTACCCTTTTCCTGCCTAATTGTAAGAGTCATGCTAGTAAAGGAGAAAGACTAAGGAAGTAGGAGAGCTCTGAAGAGTGCCAGGGACTGACCCCTAGCCAGCAGCAACTAAAACACAGCCCTTTCACTTGTGGCTACAGATTTTATTGATGTGACCTTCCTCTCCCCTCCCAACAGTCCTAGCACAACACCGGAGGGTTGTCAGAATTTTGCCCTTTCTTAGAAATGTTTCTGCATTCCTAGGCTTGGAGAAAAATAATTTTCCTGTCCCGCAAAATACCTGGGGAAAACCCACAGCAGTTCAGCTGACAGGCTGGGGTTTTTTATAAGAAAACTCTTTTCCTCTCCAAAACTGGAAAGCAAACTGAACTACTCTTAAATGTGACTGTTACCAGCAGAATTACAGCTGCAGTTTAGACTTTGCATTTCTGCTTTTCATCTCTTGTCTCACTTACTTTTGCTGTTTGTCTCCTTGCTTTCAATTGTCTCTTCTGTGTCTCAATTTATCCAATTTTTGTGGCCAACCAGCCAGTTCAGCATTATCACTGTCCTAATGGCTGTAAAGAGGACAGAGAAGCCCTTCACTAAATGAGGTTTTTTCCACAATGCCTCTGTGCTTTCTTTAGTCCATTTGTGTTCATGCTTGGTGCTCCGTGTTGTGTCATCTGGGAAGAGAGGTGATGTTTGCATAATGTGTATTTTTCTGGAGTTAATTTCTGAAAACATTTGTACAGCCGGCAGCACCTTTGGGGCAGGGACAGATTGCAATCTCAAACACAGAACAAGTCAGTGCATTGACAGCAGCTGAAGGAGTGGAAGAACAGGTAGAGCCTGGCCCTCAGCACTCCCTTCCCCACATTCCCCACAGCCTTTTTCTACAGGGACTTGCTTGGGAGCTTGGCAGAAAGCAGCCTCAGGCAGCAGAGCATAGTTTAGGGCAGCCCCCATGGTATTTCTAATTGATTCTGATATCTGCAAAGGTAGATAAGGCTCCTTCATCTGGGGAGAAGGGCAGAGGCAGACAAATGGTGCAGCCTGCTGCTGGGCATAAATTCCCCATGACTGGTTTCAGCCCTGCTCTTTGCAACAGGCCTTTCCTTTCCCACTTGTCTGCAGTCAGGGAATGCTCCTGGGGATCTGTGCTTGACTGGAAGTCGTCTCTGTTAGATTAATGACGCTTGTGAAGACTGAAAGAAATTTAAAGGAAAATAATAGGTTTCAGATGGTGTTAGAGGCTGCCCTGTTACTTCAGTCCATCAAGGGAAGACCCACATTCCTTATCAAAGTAGTGTGTTTACTATCCCCACTCTTTCCTTGCTGCCACGTGAGGAAAATGTAAATGAAGAGTTGAAATGCCTATTCTTTTTCACTCTTCTTCCAGTAGATAATTTCCCAATTCACTCTGTGTAAAGGCTCAGTGAGGCTCATCAGCAATGTATGTACAGAATTTCCTATGGTAGCTTCTTACCTCACTTTGTTTGTGTTGACTCCTGCCTCTGTGGTCCCTGCAATCCATGGGTAGTATGTATACATATATATATATATCTATGTCCACTCCAAGGATATGTCCCATGGCCTTTTTAAAATTTGTTTTTGCTTAACTGATTTATGGATGAGTTAAAAAGACTGCATTTTACATGCATGAGTGACAGTTCGATTAACAGCTGAATTCTACCTTCTTCCAGCCTAATGAGCTCCAAAGGTAAATTAAGGATGTGCAACAACCTCACTCTGTGAAAAACCAATATTCAAAAAGATGCACACTACATATTCACTTTTGACTTGAGCACATGCTTTGCTTTGCTGAATTGACTTCACTGATTAGAGATGGAATTAAGTGACTTGCTTAGCTGTGAATGAGGCTGCCTAATTTCTCTGCTGGAGCTCTTCTCCCAAATCAGTGAGAGTAGGCTCAGGCCACAGGGACACAGAGGGATGCAGTTGTAATGGGCAGGATAAGTCAATTAAGAATTATGCCCTTTGTATTGTAAAATGATGTTCTGCTTTTTCATTACTGCCAGTTTCAAATTATGGTTGTGCACTGTGGTCAAGTGAATATGGTTTCATGGGGCAAGTATAGCAAAATATTTTTGAGTCAGCTATAGGAATACAGCTAAGAGTTCTTGTGTAGCTGTGTCCAAGCCAACTGCTGTTGCACTGCCTTGTTTTTCAGACTCTTTCATTCTTGTGTTGGACACAAAAATCATTAGAAAACATTCACTGGCAGCATTTAATAGCATATATTTAGAATGTGAAATAAAGAAGCCAGACATTAGTGATGCACCATAATCTATTAGTAATTTGTTTAACTCCACTCCCCCACACATGCAAGAGAATAAAATAGAATCAATTCAGATAAAATTGATATTTAAAAAAATCTTCACATTTATTATTATACTGGCTTATTTTTCTTTAAAACACCACCTATTTTTCTTTTTCTGAGAGTCAATGGTGAATGCAAAATGTGAAAAATTGCAAACAAAACTAAGGAGAAGTTCAAGTTAGCTGTGGAGCCAAAAGTGTGATTCAGTAGCTGAAAATATCTCTGCACTTCATGCATCAAACTCAAACACTGTGCTTTGGCAACGCCCCCTGGATTAGAAGCGGAGTTTGAGGTCATTCCTCCTCCAGCCTGCCATGTATGGAGAGAGCCCACGCTCTGCTCATGACAAATTACTGAGCAGAGTGACATCAGTGCAGAGGGATCTTGCCTCAATGAGGAGAACCAAAGTCTTCACTGCTGCCTTTCTCTTGGTAGCCTTAAGACCTGAGTGGAGGGACTGAGAGAGAGGACACTTGAAACAGTTCCTCTCTAGATGTGGCAATACCAAGGGATAGTGAGGTAGTTTCCTTGTAAAGAGGTCACATGATGTCCAGCAGAAGTGCTATGAAAGTGTGTGCTCAGAGATGGTTTGGTGGCCTGTTCAGATTTTCAAGACAAATGATCAGCTGCCAGTGATGGTGTTACACTGGGGCTGCCAACCTGTAACAAGAGTTGTGTAATCCTGTGCTTTACAAGCTGTCTCTGCAACTGTCTGAGACTGATCTCAGCTTTAGACTGATCCGGTCTAAATTCAGAGTGCCTTTAGTGAAGTCTATACATTTAATTAACACCAGACTTACTGAGCTCTTAGTTTTATTTCATAGGGAACCTTGTCTTAGATTTTGCAGTCCCACTTCCTTCCTGTTATCCTGCATGGCTGACCCAGTTGCCAGCTTCTCAGGGACAAGTTAGCTTTCACCTCCTGCTGAGATTGTTCAGCACTATGGATGTTACTGTGCCATGGCTTCATGTTGCAATGGTCTTTCCATGGAGATGGAGATAGTTTTGACATCTCAAGTGATTGCCATGGTCTAGTGGGATACTTGCCATATTGTAGCCTACCTGCTTAGTGGCCTTAATGTCTGCTTAGTACCTCTCCCTCAGTTTCTTCATTGTGCACCTGGATGCATTGGTTTTCCCCAATGCATGGGTGTCGTAGCAGGGTAGTCATTCAAAGAGAGAATGGAAGCCAAGGCCACTCGGTGTGGGAGGTCCCTCGTGATGATTTTGCCAAAGTCTGTTGTGCCAAGGAGCATGTTTGGATCCCCTAGAGCATGAGCTTTACCTAGTATCCTATCTTGGGCTTGGCTGAGATCTGATGTTTTCATTTTCCCTGCCTACTCTCGGAGGATCGCCAGATGTACTCCCATCTTCCTGCCAGCTGCCTGCACAAACAGCCCTCTTGGCAGCAGCAGGCTAGGCAAATGGGTTGAGCAATGTGTGTTTGAGGACACTGTGTCAATTGTCAGCTTGACCATTGTCTAAAAGCATCAGGCCTGGTTAGTGAGGGTGCTGGTCTCAGCTGGCAGTGTCTAAACCGTTATTTGCAGTGAGGTTATGGACCTATACTTAGGGGGATATGCTCTTGCTAATTTAGCTCCTGGCGGAAGTGAAAAAAAGTAACCCAAAATCATAGTTTCAGTAGCAGCAGCTAAATAAGCTCCTGTGCAGATTGGGGTCTGAAGGTAAAGGAGATAACATAGGGAGGCTCCCAAGAAGAAATTAGGTTCTTGGTTTTAATAAAGTGAATTACCTATGTGTAAAGTAGACAAAGTTCATAATTGTTCCTTTTAGTTTAATTTTGTTTGGATTGCAGAACTGAGAGACAATAAAACCAGCTCCACTAACACACATGCATTAGTAAATATGTCTGTTTTTATTTATATAGTATGTACAAATATGCACATATGGATATATACATATATTTATGTAGATAAACACATATATATGCACATAAATTTATGCATGTACAAATTTGAACAAACTGAAATTTTACAAAGATTTCTCTGTGCTCTTTGCATTGAGATCTGCAACATGGTGTTAGCAGCATACCAAAATGAAGAAAAGCTGTCTATAAAAACATTTAAATGGGCTATCACACTCCTATTGAGAAAATCGTGGAAAACAAAAGAAGCATCTATACTGAAAAATAAAGCAGGCTTCAAATCTCTTGCTGTTTTAATAATGAAGACAAAAATGTTTGCAGCATAGCAACATTTGATTCAAAAAATGAATTATATACCTTTTACTTTGGAAGTAGTTCAAGATTTGATCCATTAATTTTATCTAAGTGGCAACATATTATCTAACAGGCAAACATATTAGTGCAGTATCAGGAGCTGCCAGAATGACCTGGAATTAAGAGGGCAAAGGTGGAGTTGCTTAAAGTATTTTAATTCATCTATTCAAAGATGATTTGTGTGAACATATTAAGAACACCAGTAAACTAATGGGAATAATTTTCTTCCACTTTTGCCAAATTCAATTGCATATGGTATGATTGCATTTGATCGAGGCATGAACATCATTTCACAGATGATTGTCTTCTGGCATTGATCATATGAAGTCAATTTAAAGTATGGCATTGCTTTTACCTTCCTTCTCTTCCTCAAAAGACTTTTTTGCTTCTAGCTGCCATAGCTATCAAATTGTGTGTATAATAAATTGTGTTTTGTTTAGAGAGCGATAACTGTAAAATATTGCCCATTTGGAGAAGAAGTGCTGCAATTGAGATTGATGCCTGGAACTTAATGTATTGTAGCTGCAATCAAACAAATTTTAGACTTCTTATTTCTCCCATAACAGATGATAATTCACAGAGTTCTATGGACCTTCTGAGTTTGAAAATGAAAAAAAAAAGCAAAAAGAGAAAAATGATAAAATTAAAAAATTAAAATATTAGAAAATCCACTCTGACTGGCTTCACACTGTGCATATTACAGAAGTTTTTGTGGTCAATTCATTGCATTAAGTAAGAAAACATCTATAAAGAGAGAACTCGTGCAAAATGGCTTGGAGTGGGAGACTTGCATATAGCCCCACTGCTTTGAGTTACCTGCCATGAATTCAAGTTGATGGTTGATGCACTGCAGAAGTGTGCACATTTTTCTACCCATATTGCCTAGCTCTTCTTTAGTACAAATTATTCTGTATAATCCTAAAACCTGTCGACAACTTAATGGTATCTTACAGACCTGGTCAAAGTGAGGCTTTAGGTAAATTCCCAAACCATGGTAAGTTACAGACTGTGCTGGAATGCCATCTGCTGCAAGCCAGTTAAGGAGTAACATGGGAATGGCTTTATTAGCCCTTTATACTCTTGAAGCAATTTCACCTGTTGTCTGTACTATTTCAGAATCTTTGAATAACTAGTAACTGGATAGTAAAATACTATCCAGTTGCTTTCCAAAAATTTTAGTTTCTGATTAAAATACACATGAGATTTCTGACTTTTTTTTTGCTTTGGAAGTTGCAGAGGAATCTCCCTGTCAACCCCCTACCCTCAAATGACCTTACAGTGTCACTTTAACAAATATATATGAAGTGATATAAAGCAAAGATCTTGCTGTTGATCCATGACATTACTTAATTCTTATGGTCAGATGATGCTGATGTCTCTGTTACATTTTTGTGTCACCACTGAAGGTGTAGTTTTATGACTAGAAAATAGTTACAGGGGTTGCCAAGGTTGCTAGGAGTCTTTCAAAAGCAGATGGTGTAAGTCATTATCAGAGCACCTCTGCCTGTGTTTCCAGATCCTGTGTAAAAGGCTATTCCCAGAGTGTTTGAGAGGCAAAGTTCAAACTGAAAAAGCTCTTCCCAACAGTAAGACATGCTGTGATTTTCAAACTCTCACTTCCCTTTTGATGAGCTTGTCTATTCATAGTCCCAACAGCTGTCAAACAACTGCAGAAGAGATTAGGAGAGTCATGACCAGGTGTGACCAAATAGAATCACAGAATTATTTAGGTTGGAAGTCCAGCTGTTAACCCACCTCTGCCAACTCCATGACTAAGCCTTGTCCCCAAATGCCACATCTGGATGTCTTTTAAATACCTCTAGGGATGGTGACTCAACCACTGCCCTGGGCAGTCTGTTTCAAGGCTTGACAACTCCTTCTGCTAAGAAGTCCAATCTAAACCTCCTTTGATGCAACTTGAAGTAATTTGCTTTTGCCCAATAATTTGTTAGTTGTAAGAAGAGACCTAGCAATTTATAAACACTAGAGAATGCTCAGCAGTGGTGATTGCATTGCTGTCTGTCTTTGGTGGGCAGGCATTGAAGGCACACTCTTTTTCTTCTGCAGCAAAGGAACAAAGGATAGCTGAAATTTTTATTAATGTGGTGATAAAAACAAAAAGGTCCTGGATTTACTGTCCAAGACCTGGTTTGGAGAATATTTTGCCTCCTTGTAAGTAATGATTAAGTTTCTTAAATACTCAGAAACTGATCCAGCCTGAACTGAGCGGATCAGATGCTAGAGCATTCTTTGAGGAACCATGTTGAAGACAGTGAGGTTACCACAGCAATAGGGAAGACATTGGATCCCATCAGTTTTGAACTAAAGTAAGTTAGGGCAAAATGGAATATAGTGTTCCTCATGGATTTCAATTTAAACCCTCTCTATGAAGCTGGAGCAGCAGAAGTGTGATTTTGTTCTATAAATGACATCTTTTACTTATGGCTTTATTCTCTTTTCTTGAAAGTCTCCTCTGCTTCTGCCAGGGTGCCATAGAGAGGACTGAGTATAAATGAGAATAAAACCCCTTGTCTTTAGGTTGCAGATAGGATAAATAAGTTCATGATGCATATTAATTAGAAATAACTGTGCAAGTGTAGCCAGCAGCACTAAAACCACTTCAGCCTGTGAAAGTACAAGGAGATCTGCTTTAGGGCTGGAAGGTATCCATGCCACACCGGGGGGAGGAGACTACAATCCAGACTACTCCTAGATCCTAGTTAAGGATGGGAGAATAAGGACTCATGACTTCTTTATTGCTTTACTTTGCTTTTTTTGCCTGGGACACTTTTCAGGTCAATTGTAAAATAGCGATTGAAGTGCTGGCCCTGCTAAGTACAGAGTTTTGCCCTTGAGTAGTGCCAAGGTTTCCCCAACAGATTAAAACCATATTAGGCCCTGTCTGTTCAAAGGTTCAAAAGTGGTTCCTGGCTTCACACCCAGATCATTTCCTAGAAAGCTGTAGATTGGTGTGATAAAGTGCCAGGGGCTACAGCCAGAGCATGTGTTATTTTATATACTCAGATGCCTGTATAGACTGCTGTTGATATTGCTGGTCAATAACACATTATCATTTACTATTTGTTTTGGTTGCTGGTAGCAAACATTGCAGGGAAAAACAACATAAGCATGTCCATTTTATTGCCAGCCAGTTCCAGGCCTGCTTTACTTTTCAGCTTTTGGCACCCTGTTTGCACTGGTTCACATCTGTGCTCTGCTAGGAGTGGAAGCACCATGTGTTGCCCACCCCATAGAGGATAGGTTCCCTGCTGGAAGCAGAGGGAAGTTTGCTTTGGCTTCAGGGTATGGTATGGTCAGGCCACGAGCACAAATCTGCAAGTTAGGTGGGCTGAGTTTGAGATTTTCCTGTCCAAATCCTCTGACATGCTCCTCTACCATGACGTGTAAGGCCTTGAGCATGTGCTGTGGTGACTTGATCACCAGAGACTGTAGCCAGCCAGAGCCCAGTGACACAGCCAGGGCAAAAGAGCAGGAGAAGGGGTGACAAGAGCTGCACTTCTTGCTGGGACCCTGTGCATCCCTGGGGTGCTGCCCTGTGCAGAAGCACATCCATCTGGGACGCTCACACTTGTTGCCTACCCATCACATCGCCTGGGATCTCACGTGTGGGTATTCAGGGATGCAGGGAAGCCTGAAAGAAAGTGCCTTGAGCAAAATGCATGCTGTGGTTGTTCACACCAGTCTTTGCAAAATCAGAACACCAGGCCCGTTGGAGTACATTGTTCACTGAATACAAGATCACTGAAGGTTTGTTGCCTGAGTATTAACAAGGTGGGCATTTCAGTCAGCTCTGCTGTGTACAAATTAGATCTGAGTCTCCAGTTCCTGGTGCCTTGTCTGTATGCCCCAGTTAGGGGTATTCAATAACCCACACCCTGCAAGGTGTAAGCAAAGCAGCCTGTGGCTGTCTAACGTGTCTAACACATTAATGAACATATCTCCTGGTGCTCTGTGCCTTGGATGCACATACACTCCTGCACACATGCCTACAGCAGGTCTTTTGTATGCAGAAAGTGCTTTCTTTGTGGTCTTTCCCAGAGTGCTGTCACATGAAAGGAGAAATGTAAGGATTATGACTGTTTTTCACAGTGTATGCTAATAATTTACTTTCTAAAACATACTAGCATCATATGGAAAAGGGAATTCCTAGAGGTGATCTCACTTTTAAAGCACAGTGCTAAATAGGAAAGAAGCAGGTTGAAAGATAATCACATTGATCTGCTTCAATAACAGGAAAGTATTTGCATTTAATTAAAAATTATGTGCTCTTAAGTTAGGATTTGGGCATGATGTTTTCAAAATTGGACAGAAATTAGGCAGAACACTTGGAATGACAAGGCCTAAATGTAAAGATACTACAAAGACAATTCATGGTTTGTGCTTAACCTGCTTTTTGTATATATCATGTTTGAAAATACGTCATTGTATGCACCTACTGGCCTTGTGTGTCTATTGTTTTCACTTTGACATGCATTAGTTGATGTGTATTCTAGCCTACAGCAAAGTTGGAAACCAGAGGAGAGCTACTGGTTGCTGGTGCCACATTGCTCTGAAGGCAGCAAGGACTGTGACAATCTCTGAAGTTCTTACATGTATTGATGTAGCCAACACCATAAAGGCAGTCAGGTTATAAAATCAAACAGCAGGCTGAATTGATCACAGTCTTTAAAAATCTTTAATATTTGTTTTCCAAATAGGTGGAAGAGAGAGAAAACAGCCACATTTGCTGGAGTGGTGAACCAAATTGCTTTGACTGGAACCATTACTCACTTGCACCTTTGATGGGAGCAGCCAGGTAGGAGAGCGAAGGAAAGGTGGTTTTGCAGAGAGGAGGGAGTGGGTCTGAAAGCACAGTTTTTAATTCTGAAAAGGCTTCATGTGGAAGTCACCTACATTTAACTCCTCATTATATGTCCTTTTGTTACAACTGAAGCCAGCTTTTGCCAAAATTAGAGACATGTCTGTTTAGGTGCAGGTTTTTGTTAATTTGGAAGTGATGTCTTTTGCTTTGTCCACATACTTGGTTTTCCACTTTCCCTTCTCCTATGCAATTCTTGTATCAAATATCCAGGGACTCCACTTCTTGAACTAAACAAGCAGAAAAGTGTGCTTGTAAAAATACAAGAAGATATGGTGGGTGAGGTTTTTATGTCTGAAATGTCTGGGTTTTTTTATTTACTTTGTCCTAAAATATACATTGGTGATTTATGCTTGACAATCTTGCCATTTCAAGTGCACGACGGACAGTACTGTTCAAGGTTTCATTTTTCCTCTAGGTCTTGAACACTTGGGCATGTAGAAACTGCAGTTATAAAAGTGCTAATGTTGTTGTATGCAATAACACCCAAGCTTAAAGTTAGTGAATCCCCAACAGAGGTCTTACTGCGGCATCAGATAGTTCAGAAGACAATTTATCTTGTCAAGAAAAGGTCCATTTTCAGCTGCTGATTGCAGCACCATGTTTATTAGGGTTGGTAGTCCTAAGATGGTCAGTTTTCATATTCACAGTCTCAAAAACTGTGCCTGTGTGCAGTACACAAAGTTACTTTTCTTGCTATAGGAGACCTGAAGCACTGAGAAGCTCATCTGCTATAGGAGACCTGAAGCACTGAGAAGCTCATCTTCTCTCATCTTCTCTGTGCAGGCACATCCTTGATGATCAAATAATTGTTAGCCCTTAGAGTTTGATAACACAAGCTTGAAAGAGTGAAAGGTTAAGGAAAGTTTGATCTCTGTCATTGAGTTTCTTTTTTTTTTTAATTATCCAATATTTATCTTCAGCCATAGAAGCTAGGCGTATAAGGAAGACCCTGAAGATTCTCTCACATGATATCATGAGCACAGGAGAAGGTGTTCAAAGAAAATACAGAACATATTCTGAGAAAACCCCACCAGATTTTTCAGGATTATGTAAATAGTGTTGCGCCTATGTTTCATTCTATATATGAATTCAGTGAAAGAAGGGGTTAAATTGAGAAGGGCAATCCCTTTAACCTTTGCTCAACCCTGCAACTGATCCCAAATATTCTGCAGTCCAAGATGGTGCTATATGGGAGATCTCTTCTTATGGATCCCTCTGAAGGTCCCTGCAATGGGAGTCATGCGTATCTGCGTTGCTCTCTTTCCCCCCTGCAGTCTCTGAGAGCAGCCGAGATGTTTCTGCGCAGCCGGGATCAGAATTGGGTGGGTGAGAGGGTGTGAACTGATGGCTGTCAGCAGGGCTGTTACCCCCTGCCAGAGGTCCTGTGGAATTTCTGTTTAAAGTTCAGCAGGAAAATAAACTGTCCTCATGCACCCCTGAGCTGTGTTGCCAGTTTGGAAAGCATTAACAGCGTGTGAAATTTATAAGGAGGAGTAATGGAACACTGATGGAGTATGGAAACCTAGCCATGTCCTGACTCACCAGGCAGGATTTAAGTGGAAAACAGAGAACTTTGGCACACAAGAATATGGTGGCCATGCTCAGAAATGGGGTTTTAGCATACAGCTTTCAGGTTTTGTTAGCATGTAACTTAATGGCACTTGTGTGCATGGGGCCCTTTTTGCTGTGGCTCTTGTACACTGAGAACTCTCCCCGGTAATGTGTCAGCCGAATAAGAGCACACTTCACTTTTTGTTTGGAACAATTACATTTTAGAATAAAGGCTCTCAATTAACATAGCTCAAACCGGCTTAGTTATTGTAACTATGATGATATGTACCACTACCTCGTGTGCTAAGGATATTAAGGCAAGCACTTAATACTGGTAGGGTGGTAAATACACTGTGTGAGCTTTCCCATGAAGAAATGGAATCCTATTACTGCCTACTTTACAGGTGAAAGCTTGCAGTCCGATTCCACCTCGAGGCACGGGGTGGTAGAAAGGCACATTTTCTCCAGGGACCAGAGCATGCAATGCTGCCAAACCAGCAGTCTCAGGCATCCTTCAGGGAATGTTTCCTGCAGCTGAACAAGATTGCAAACTGTGATGTGGAGGACTAGCTGCTTTATTTTGGCTAGGAATCCTTTGAAGATACTGGTCCTGATTCTCTACTGCCTGAAACCTTTTGCTATTTATACCTGGGTAAAGTGAATGCCAAGCGAGCATAAAATACCACTACGCTGGTGCTAAAGGAGCTGTTATCCACTTTGCCCAAATAGAAATGACTATGCAAAGGGTGAAGCAAGTTCAAGGTCTCTCTTTTTGTTGTGACATTGCCCCTAGATCCTGCTGCTCTTTGCTGACTGTGTGAATAGAGGGAGGCTGAATCCTCCTGTAGGTTTAAGCTCAAGATGTGTAAACTCGGATAAGTGAGAGCACCTGCTTCTGGTCCCGCTAGTATCCAGAGAGGGACAAAACACATTTCTTCTTTCCCGTCCGGAGGGGGCCGAGCAGGGCGGCTGGACAGCATAATCCGTACGTCAGTTCCCTGACAGCCTGTGCCGGGGTGGGGGGGATGGGACACGAGAAGGTCCGGAGGAGGCAGAAATGGGCAGTGCGCTCTCCACCCTCACAGCTGCCGGGCACGGCAGGCCGCGCTGGCGAGGCCGCGGGCGCGGGGCCCGGCGGGGGCGGCCGGGCTGCGGCAGGACAAGGCCCGGCCCCGGCCGCGGGCAGCTCCGCCACCCTTCGCAGCCCGCCGCCGGCGACGGGGCGGCGTTTGTCTTCATTGCAGAGCGTCCCCACCCCCAAAAAACCGGAACCAACCCCCAGAGCCATACAAATCAGCGCTTGCTTAATGAAATCTAACAGCTTCATTCCCTGCCCCCCCACACAACATGTGGCCCGTGCCGCCGCAGCCGGCAGTGCGCTGACATCCCGCCGGCTGGAAGGACACGGTCCTTGAAACGCTCTGGCACCGCGAGCTGCTGCTTTCCAGCTAGAGCAGAGACAGATAAGGATATTGTGAAGGAGAAATTTGGTTGCATATTATAAAACCGAATCCTTAAAGAACCTGCGTATTTTTGGCAGTATTTCATATTTCGTAAATAGAACCCATATATATTCATGCGTATTTTAAGCAGAATATAGCGTAGTGCAATTTCTGCCATCTAAGCAGATATCTTGGTAGAGTAATTTAAAAACATAGCTGCTGCTGCTTTTTTTTTTTTTTTTTTTTTTTTTTTTTTTTTTTTTTTTTTCCTCCCCGTAGCCAGCACTGCACCAATTAAATAACAAGGCCAGCATTCTGTGTTAGGCATCCTGGCCCAGCGGCTCCCAGGTGTCCATATACCTGCTGAAGGCCATGCAGGAGCTCAGGAGTTAACCCAGCACGGGGTGAGGGCATCAGTGGCTAGCTCTCCCTGAGCAGAGCTGTGTGGGGATGTTGTGCTGCAATGCACACTGCTGTGAGAGAGATACTTTTAAAAAGCAAGACATGCAAATGCATTCTTTATAAGACCTAGATAAACTTCTATGTTTCATTTCTTTATAATCCTGCAAGTACCCTACTTTTTGCTAGGGGGTAGGGGGTCATAACAGCATGAACACTTGAGTCACTGAACCCCCCAATTGATGGCATTAATTTTATTTAACTTCTAAGATGTGTATATACCCATTTGCTTCTGTATTTCCCTCTGTCTAAACATATCTTAAGGTTATAGATTTGAGGCTTGCAGCTTCAATAAAACATGGAGGGAACAACTGCAATTTTAAATCTGCCAGTGACATATGTGCAGAACTGTTGTTACATACCATTCTGTAGTAACCCTAAGTAATTTCAAAATATAAGCAGGATGCTATACTGAAATGTCAGTCTTTAAAAGTAATCCTATGAACCTGGCTGTGTTCTAAACAAAATTTGAAGAATTTACATTTTTGAAAAACCACAATCCAGCATCCTGTGCAAATCCATGTGAGTGGAGTCTCTTGCTCCCTGACACTTTGCTAAAAAGTTCTGAGACTTCAAAGTTTCAAACACTTGGGAAGCTCAGATCCACACTAGCAGTTACCTCCAGATGGCTGCACTTTGATTTGGTACTAAGCCTTCTAGCATCTCAGCGTTTGCATGTTTGGGATGGTGTTGTGTACTGTTCCACTTGTTTTTGCCAGAAAATGTACAGGGCATTGTATGATGAGTTTTGACACATGGTATAGCTCGAAGAAGAGGTGAGAAAGAGAGTGTGGGGAGAGAGAAGGGACAAGGAAAAGAGGAGGACAGGAAAAGACAGGAATGAGAAAATGCAGCAAGAGAAGTTTATGTCAGTGTAATGAATTCAGCCTGACTGGCAAATACAATCTGACTGCAAGTTGTGAATTTCATTGAATTTGATCCAAGAAAGACACAGCTGAGCAATCTGCAGGAAGCAATCTTTTCCTAGAAGTATGCCGCTCCAAACTGTACAAATTCTTCCACTGGTCCTAAAATGTCTGTCTGCCACTGAACCTGTGCAATCAGATACTTTTGAAGGGAAAGTGCTGTACTGAAACAGTCAACTGAAGAATAGTAAGAAATACCACTAAATGTAGAATTTGAGAGAAGAAAACCTATATAGTTTGAAGTTGGCCAATGAAGCCGTAGTGATAAGGACAGTTAATCATTCTGGTGCAGCTGTTTCCTGACATTTCTGCAAAATGTTGTGGAAAAATTAATGAAGGTTTGTTCAGTAATGGTTTCGAGCTTGGCTAGTGGAAAATATGACAGTATTTCCATCGTCAATTAAGAACAAGCAAGGCCTTTTTTTTCCGTAGGGGAAGTGGTATGCAGTTTGTACTGCACAGGAAACTGTAGACTTGAGAGCAGCTGTGTGATAGTAACAGGTATGCAGAGAATATGGAGAAGGGCCCGGGCCCTCTTCTCTTATCACATGTGCTTCAGTGTAGTAGAAGTAGCTCTGTTACATGCTGGAAATACAGGATACTTACGCTATCTACCATGTGGGGTATTCCTTCGAGTGTCTGGCTCTGAAAATAAATGCCCTTCTTGTCTCTTCAGTAACAAAGCTTGCATTAATAAGGCTTTCATTGCAATTTTATTACTGTGACATCAGAAAAGACTAATTCTCTCAGGTGGAGAGACACAGGATTTTTTTTGCCCATCACTGAAATTCAAGTTACTTGCAATTCAGCCTCGGCATGTCTGGTTGTCATAGCCATGCAGCAGGCCTTGCATGCTCACCATGCATGCAGCTCACCAGCGGGCCTTGGTGAGCACATCTGGTTGCTGTGCTGCATGGGTGCAGAGCAGCAGTGCAGCTGGAGGGGAACTCACTGGCCTGTGTGCAGTACAGACATGGGCTGTGCGTGCCAGCTCGGTGTAATGCGTGTGTATGCGGTGTTGCAGGTAGCCAAGAAAGCATGTGGAAACACGAGCATGGCCAGAGGGTGCATTCCTGTGGCAGATCAGCATAGCTGAAGGTCACTGTAGCAGCTGAGCAGTGGCCTTTGCCCACTCCTTCACCTTGTAGCCCGCAGCCCCTGGCAGGCAGCCAGCTGCCAAAAGCCTTCTCCAATGGCACCTTGGGATTCCTGATGCCACAGCTCAGCTGTGCTTGAACTCTTCCAGCCCAACTCAGTTTGGTGTGTGCTGGATCCTCTCTGCACTTGAATAGGCTGTATGGGGCAGAAGGTGATTGGGAAAGAGTTTCACTCTTGAGAACAAATTACAAGGACCAGTCCCATACAGCCAGTAGAATTAACTTTTTTACTCAAAAGATTCTAAATTGTGTTTTGTGTGAAAAATGCATTAGTGTGAAATGTCCAGGTCTGGTACAGAAACACTGTAAATCACTGCAAATGTTTGGGTGAATGATTTAGGTGCTCAGTTCCTTTCTAGTACCTTTCTGGACTGTGAGGTTTTGTACATGCCTGCCTCCTGTAGTAGCTTTTTTCTTCCTCTGACTTTCTGAGATACTTTTGAGCCCTACCATAATTTCTACCTGATTTCTAGCCTGTTTACACGGTGTGATGATTCATGCTAAAGTGGTGGATAGAAGATGCATTATAATGAATGGTTTATGCTTTCCTAATATCATTCTGTAAAGGTGACACTTACTCAATGCTCCACTGCAAATTTAGAAGACCCTTAGCAAGCTTGCTAAAAATGTTTGTCTTGCTCTCTGTAATGGTTGCTGTAGGGCGTATAGTTCTTTTTGAGAGGTTTAAGCCAGTGTAAAACAGTTAATAATGACAGACTTGTATCCATGATTTGTGACCGTTCGCATAAGCACACAAAAGTCAGCACCAACTTCTCTCTCCCTGATGGAGTCCACTGTGAGAAGCTTCATTTTAGATTCTCCCAAGCCTGCAATCCTTAGTGCAGGTAATCCTGTTGCTGGAGTCAGTGGCAGTTTTACCAGTATCAGAGTTATCAGAGCATTAAAGACAGCCCCTATAAGAGCCTCTAGTTAGTCTTGATTTGGGACATTAAGAGGTTAGTGCTGCAAGCACCCTATCTGTAACCACCTGCATGCTGCCACGGCAGTGAGTATGCTCTCATGCCTTCAGTGACACTGCTTGAGTGCTGCAGGGTGTGCTCGGGAGTAAGGGAAAAATGAGGGCTTTGCTTTTGCAGTTTATCTGATGTGGGAAATCTGAGGGTGCTGGGTCAAACATGAGCTGCTTTTAAACTTCTCAGCATGAGAGCTGTGCCTACAGCTGCTTAGGAATTTCCCATAAAAACAATTTGTCAATTGAAAGCGGAATTTCCACAAGAACAAGTTTTCCACTGGAAAATTTCCATATTGCTATTTTTATTTTTTTGTTTTCCCATGGAAATCTCCGAATTAAATACTTCCCTTTAAGTCACTTTACTCCATGAAGAAGACCTTTGTTTAGCTGATCTGAGCTAAAATGGTTTCAGTTGCCGTTAAGTTGCCTGTTGTGTTTCTCATCTCATTATGAATGGCAGTACAAAAATTTTGTGCTTAAGAAGTTCCTGTGGGCAGATCACCTTGACAGTCTTCGTGTCCCACACTGGGTTGCAGTCGCTTGTGTGAAAAAGTCTACTCACAACTGAAAAAAACAACGTCAAAGTGAAACAAAGTCTAAAATAGAGGCCCCAAACCCTGGGAAACCAGAGGAGCCTCATTCATTTGTGGGCCTATATCTTGCTGTTTAAACTCAGTTTCCCAAAATTTTGAGTATATTATACTGGTTATTTAACATGTCTGTGGGGGTTCTAAAACTCTTGGACTCCATTTGAGATTAATGGGGAATAAAAAGTATGTTTAGGTGATTGTAAAATTGACAAAGATCACACAATCAAGATTAAGGACTTCCACTTGTCTTAATTCCTTCCCTGGTAGGCCCCACTGAGGGCAGCTGGGTAATGGCTGAGACATTACTGGAGGTGACTGGCACCTGGTGCTGAGCATATGGGGAGGGAGAAGAATGCTGCTGACACCAAGGTGTTCATCGTATCACACAGTGACCTCTTATGGATGAATGTTAAAAAAGAATGAATACCACTTTTACTTTTTAAACTAGCAGTTTGAGTAGTACCAATATTTGTAGTAGGCGCTGGGTTCTCTTATGGCACTGTGTCTCCAAATTTCTGTGAATCATTTTCTTTGTCTGGCTGTCTCTCCTCCATTCTTCATTCTGTTCTCACTGACACATGGAGCAAGTTCTAGTCACAGCACTAAAACTTTGGTTATATTGCATGGCAGCCAGCTGGCAGTTTTGGTAATCGGGACTGGTGGCACACACAGAGTACTAGCCCCTGTTGTCCCCAAGGGAAATGTCCCCCAGGAGGAAATGGGCTGTACCAGAAAGTGCTCTGTGTGACAGCCACCGCACTGGAGGAAGCTTGCTGTCTACATGAGCCTGAAAGCAGGTGCAGATTTTTTCACCTGGTGCACACAGGAAGCAGCATGGCTGATGTCTGATTTTCCTTTAGGCAGCCTCCCCTGGGCTTCTCAGAAAGGCATGGGAGCTGTGGTTAAATATTACAGTCTAAGCTTTTACTTGCTCACAGACTGAACAGGAGCTAAGTAACTTTAAGCCATTAGATCCATTTTGGGTATCTCTTCCTATGAAGGATGAAGGGCAATTGACTCTCAATCATATCTTCCAAATGAACCACTTGGAGTGAAATCGTGGGCTACCTTTACCTGCAGGAAAGCATGGTGCTGTCACACATCTAAAGCATCCGTCTCTGTCCCTTTTTCTGCCCCTTTCATAGGATTCTCTTGAGTTCCTTACTCTGTCACTGGTTTGTTTAGACCCTCATAATTTTTGCTGGGTAGCCTGAATTAGGTTTCTGAATGCTGACTGTTGGATCTGAACCTTCTTCCTTCTGGGAGGGTAGGAACAACAGCTTATGGATAACTTGTTTGACTGTGAAATCAGGAAGGGTTTTTGAGAGCTGCCTGAGTCATTTATCCTTCCAGCATCCCCATTCTTACCAGGTGGTGCTGGGAACCCTCCCAGCCCCAAACCCTTCTGCTTCCCCACTGCTTAGCTTCCCCTGTGGTACTGAAGACAAAGGTAACCTATCTGAATAGAAGGAGGAAGGGACACATAAGGACTGGTCATTAATTCTTTATTTAAATATGTCAAAAGTCGCCTTTGGGTGGTACCAGCATAAGTTGCTGGCATTCAAGGAAACACCAAATAGGCCTTCTGTGCTAACAGCAAAGACTTAATAGTGCTGAAAACTGAACACAATTTCAAAGAACACAATATATTGCCATCATTTCCACCTGTGTGTTGTTCTTTTGGAAAAACAATAAAGTCTGCCTCACTTGCAGTCCCCTATACTAAAAAGGAAGGTTTCCTTCAAGTATAATTGAAACTGGAGTTTTCATTCACCTGTTAGAATTTGAAGACTAACTGAAGGAATGATCACAGCAATTATTCACACTGTTTGGCAGGAAAACAAACAATTGGCAAAACCTACATTTGTGACAATCAGTTGTATTTCACGGTTGCATTGCAAAGGCCTTGGTTCTAAATATAAGATAGGCAGAAATTGTTCTGTTTAATGTGTCCTAAAATTATCCAGCACAGAAATACTTTAAGGAAGTGTAAAAATGAATTCCCAATTTCTCAAAAGGCAGCTTAAAGGGGAAGGCATGCTGATGTGGAAGTATTGAATAAATGCCATCTCAGTAACAATTTTACCAAATGTAGGGAAGAGTCTTACACGTCATGTCCTTGTTATAAGATTCATGGAGAAAATACTCCCACTCAGATAGAAATTCGCTGTAAACAGCTCTCTTGCTGTTAGAGTAGATGTACTTTTGAAGATGCAGTGGCTCTTAGAAGGCAAAGAGCATGTTGTGCAATGATCTGACCTTACGTTGCATAGACACTTCCAGTTTTGGAATGTGAAATGTCTGAAACTGGGAGTGGGTGGACAAGAGGTGGAGCCAGTCAGGAGCCTGGGTGGCTGCGTTTCTGAGAAACTCTCTTCTGCTGGTGAGTACTGCTAATTCGCCAAGCGCACGCCTAAAGCCCTGAATAGTGCTCAGTTGAACCACTAAACAATATCAAGTTTCAAATGGACATGGAGCTATAGGGTGATATTTTGGAAGTTAATTGTATGAAACCTCATTGAAAACAAGGCTGAATTCTTTCAGACCTGAAACCACAGCCTCCCAAAATGCGTCAGAGGCTCTTGATGCTGCAGCGAGGTCAGCTTCCCTCCCCCCCTACCTGTGAGTCAGGAGAATTCTATTATAGGAAGTTTTTATTGGAGGCTCTCGATGGAGAGGTAGACAACATGCAGATGTGAGGACACACTGAGACAGAGAGTTTGGATTCTGTGCCTGCATAAGTGGTGACCAACAGGCGACCAACAGGTCAGAAGAGCATTTTTTCTGGAGAACAGTGGGATACTAAGGAAAGAATAACTTTTGAGCAAGAGGTAGGTTTCACTGATTTCACCTTCTGTCTAATTAAAACCTGGATTCAGAGTCCACTCAAGCTGGCATTGTATTGATTTCTCAAGGGGGACAAAGGCTAAGTCTCTTGTAGGCTTAATGCCCTCAGTGCTTGTCCACAGTTCCTTCCATATCTACTTTAGCTGAAAATCACAGAAAAAAAAAAAAATAGAGTAGTTCAGTTCACTGTAGAAAGAAAAAGAAAACCAAGGAGGAAACAGAATGTGTTTGACAGGTGGGAATTTTAGAGGTGTTATCTTGATTTTCAGTCAAGGCAGACACTTTTTTAAATAGAAACTTCCTGTGGGGTAGTCATCCGCTTACTCTTTCCTTTTCTATAAATCCAGACCTGCTTATGGGTGGATCAACACCACTGGGACTTAAAAATATCTGTGAGCAATGCTGCCCCATTTATATTAGCAGGCCTATAACTTTTTCTTTGTTGTTTGTTATTGCTGTTATTATCTGGACTGCTCTAGCAGAATTTTAGCATAGATGAAGTTCCTGCAACAAGCAGTATTTTGACAGCTTGGAGCTGTGGTTTTAGATGTGCTCTTCTTTCAATGCTGGCAGATGCTCTGCGCTTCTTGGACTCACTGCTACTGGAGAAGAAGTAGCAGCAGTCTTACAGCAGTCTGTGATTAAAAGGGTACCTCTAGAAATAATTTACTCTGTAAGGACTTCTGTTATTTCTATGTGAAATTGCTAGCAGCAGGTAAGAGATCCTGGAAACCAGCTGTAGTTATTTAATTCATATCCTGTCAGAAAAGAGGATTTTAGTTTCCACTCCTGATGAGCAACTTGAGTGAAAAGCAGAGCATGCAAAGAGCTGACCTACCTGAGCCCTCAGCACAATGGGTAGTTCTGCATTTGAGTGATTTCCCTGAGAGCACCCCATATGGAGTCTTCCGCTTTATTGAAAGTTTGCGTTGTCCTGGTTTGATCCTCTTCTCAATTAATTGGTGGAATATTTCGAATAACTTTCCCACAAGCTGATTCAGACTGCATAAAAGGGGGAAAAAAGAAAAGATTTGAATCCATGGGTGGTGCATTTTATAAGCAACATCATCAATGCTTTGTTCCTAGAGATGTAAACAACAATTTCTTTAAAAAATGAAAAACAACTGATGCACTTCTGGTGTCCCTCTGACTGCCAAGCATTCATTAGTAAACACTCAGGCAAATGGACCTCTTAATGCAGATGTGTCTGTGCCTACATGTGGGCCTATTCACATGTGAAGTTTGAGTTGGAGAAAATAAGGTGCTCTTAAAAGACTTGCTGAGGCAGGTACCTGCCTGAGATTACATTTGTGTTTTTCATTCAGCAAGTTTTAAGTCTAAAGATGGTTGTGATGGAAAATGCATAAAGCAAGGCTGTGGTTTATCTGAGCTTTATGATGAGGAGCGGGTAGACAGGGAAATTTAAGCAGAGCAGTGTGGTCTCCCAAAAGGGGTGTAGAACTGCCCCAGGCAGAGAATGCTCCTGAACATTTTGATGGCACTAGCTTCCACTAGCTGCTTCCCCTTTAGTGTGATTTAGCAAATTATTTCCCTGTTGGATAAGATGGAAATAAGCTTCCTTTGCTGTCTACCTGATTGCCTGCTGTCCAAATCTGCTTTGATCAGTCAGCAGAAAATGTGGGTGCCTTTGACCTCCACTGGCCTTTTTCATGGCCTTTCTCTGCCCTTTGCTCTCTCTGGCAAGGTCCTGTTGCAGTTAGACCTCAGGATAGCAGCCCAAGTGCCAGGATCTTCCAGCTGTCATGTGAAACTGCAATTTGGTTCACATCAGTTCTGTTCTTTCTCTAAGCAGTATATACAGAATATAAAAGTTCATATCCTATCTTATGATTCGATTTGACATCCTTGAACAGATCAAGGAGAAAAATGAATTGTTACCCTGAAGAAAGTTGTGAAGAAAAATATCTCAGTAATGGCTTTTTGCTTTTAAGTTTTCCTGATCAGAACTCAGAAGCTGAATTTTGGATCAAACAGCCGTAGTGATTTTGCAGTCAAATACTCCCAGCTTGTGAAGATGCAAAGAGCAGCTCCTCCAGCTTGCTCTAATGAACCAGCAGCTCTTTGTTGATGCTGGCAAAGCAATTAGGCTCCCTGTTACGCAGTTGCATCTGAGCAATTTGGTTTATTTTACTCAAGGAGACCTCACCAATCCACAATTAAAGTCGCATTTTCATCTCTCACTTAGGGGTTGAGAAAATGCTTTTGAAGGTCTTTGTTCCTCTGATGAGCTTGGGAGAGGAACAAAATCAAACAAGGTTTTTTTGTGGCAGGAGTTGGGTCGTGACTGAGACAGTTGGCTACTTCATTATAGCAAACACGTAGGTGGCCTTTCTCATGTTTTGAGATCCAAGAGAGGAGCTCTGACTTGACTGACATCTTTGAGCGGAGTGGAGTCAATCCTTTGCAGGAGGAGGGTCAGGTCAGCTGTGCCATATGCAGCAAGCACTGACAGTGAGCCCTTTCCTCTCTGCTGCTTTGAAGTTACGGTCTCTGTCTTTTTGGCAGGATCAGATCCAAATGGTGAGATGGCCCTGAGTTTGGGCAACTTAAAAATGTCTGTAATTTTTTGCACCTCTTTGATTGTGGTATTTATAGCTCATTTTTACCGGTGCTTTCTTTTCAGTGTAACAATTACCGGCAAAATTCCATGCTGGTACTGGTTCCATTCTGAAGGAAAGACTGGATGTAATTTGGAGGATCATTAGGGTGAGATCAGCTCTTGAAACCTGAGTCAAGTTAATGATGAAACCTGAGTTTTGTTAATAATACATTGTAATTATTACTCCCAGCAAGGCAGATACCTCATATTTCTCATCTTTTTAGCTTGAGGATCCTAGCTACTGTGATATTGCTTGTGTCTACAAGAGGAAGATACCTGGTCTCCACCACCAGATTTCCACTTGAGCTTTCCCAGGTAGAGCAGCGTGTCTGCAGATGTCGGTGCGTTACACAAGCTGAGGTGCAGAGGGGCCAAGAGGAGGATACATGATCAAGAGATGAAACAGCAGAACGTTAATAATAAAAGACACCTAATTGGATGTGCCCTTTTGCCCAGCAACAAGGACATATGTCAGTGCACAGAAGGCACCAGGCTCGTGGCAACCTGCTCCCACCTCCTACAGGTCTTCCTGAGGACAAAATTGCATTATGAGCCGAGCCACTTGCCTGCTGCAATTGGCAATAAAGCATTAATCCTAACCCTTTGTAGACTGCATCTATGCTTGCACCTCCTCGATGCTGGGCCAGATTGGAGAGGTGACATAAATCATGGTGTGCCTTATGTGTTGGTGAGTGGGAGGGGAGTGCACACTGGGGAAAATGACACTGTGCAGGGGCGGGAGGGAGAAGGCTGTGGCAGGAAAAGCAACCTGCAGCAGGATGTAGGATGATGTGAGATAGTGCAGACTCTACTTAATGCCATATTTCCTTACTGCCTCCCGTTGCTCCTCTCAGCCTCCCCTGCTGTCCTGTGCTAGTGCCCACTGCCTCCATTTGCTCATGTTGTGCTTTAACCTACTGTAGGCAACAGGCTGCTGGGACAGGGAAGTGGTGGAGTCACCATTCCTGGAAGTATTTAAAGTCTTGTGGATGTGGCACTTAGGGACATGGTTTAGTGGTGGACTTAACAGCATTAAGTTAATGGTTGGGCTCAATGATATTACCAGTCTTTTCCAATCTAAATTATTCCATGATTCTACATTTGGGACAAGAAGATTCCAGCACCCATAGTTTAAACACTAACCAAAAGTGTTGGTCAGTGTTTAAACTGACCAAAAGTGTTGGAGAAAGCCCATGGCTGGAACTTACCAAAAAAGTAGATTTTGTTCCCTGGTTTTGGAATTTCAGTCTATTCTACAGAATTTTAGAAAATACAATGTAATAGTAAATGTTATGTTTTCTTAATACAATTTTCTGCAGTTTTCTTAGTTTATTCTTCTCCTTTGTATGTTTCTTAAAATAGGTGCAATCTTAAAAAGACAGGCAGTATATCAGTGTTGCTTCGACAGAATTTCTGTTCCAAATCTGAGTGGGGAGCTACGCTGAAGGCTGTGTACTTTTAACTTCATAACTTAAGATCCCCCAAAGTGATTGAGAATATGTGGTCCTGTTTCCTATTAACTTTATGGAAATATACTCCCAGAATATGGTCTTCAGTATTTAAGCATACTAATAATTATTTTTACATCTGTATTTCCTCTAATATAATAACATCTATTCTTCATTTTAGATGAAAATTAAATTGTCTGAAGAATAGTATCATCAACTGATTTGTCTTACATCATCATGTTTATCTATTCTAGTGAAAAAAAATCAGTAGTTATTAAATTTACCAGTAAGGCAAAGAATGAAAAGACAGAACTATGATGCTGCACAAAGAGTGCTCTTGCATCAATGGGAATTAATCGCAGCATATCAAGAAAAGAACATGGTCTCAATTTCCCACTGTAATTAATGTTAAAAATTTAATCTTATTAACTTCAATTACTTTTTGTTTAATGGTAAAATCAGAGGAAAATAAAAATTCTAATTTCAGAATAATCATTTGGATTGAATCTTGCATGTGATGTTGACAATATGTTACAGTGGGCTTTTTTTCCTGTTGTAAATGAGCAAAAAAGTCTGGTAAAAACCTGTGTGTTTTTGTTTAGCCTAGTAGAAGTGATGGGTGGTATTTGGAGGCACATAGGAAGGCTGCATAGTAATAAAACAAATCCCCCTTGTGCGTGTCAGCCAAACGAGTCATGATATCAAATAGAAGAAGCAAAATTGTGGGAGAGACCATTTCCTTGCACAGCTCATGCAGAGCTCCAGTCAGCATTAGGAATTTGGCACGAGTGTTCCTTCCAGTAGTGGTATTCCAGTCACAGGCTTTAAATAGTTGCAGGTGTTCTGAGGGGGACTGGGGGGACTGTCCCTGCCTTCCTTTTGGGAAGCAGGGAGCTAAGCGTATGGCCTGCTGGAGCACGGAGTTTCCCTGGGAGGAGACTTGGCTGAGCACCTCTGAACACCTCAGCTGAGTGTAGCTGTGGCTCATCCTGTTGCAGTCAAACGCACGGGAGGCTCAGGGCTCTCGTCAGGAGGAGCTGTGGGATGGTTCCTGTGGCAGCCCAAGCAAGGCTGGCTAGCACTGGCTATAGGACAAGCCCTCCTGTTCTCGGCCAAGGGGCAACCCTTTGGCTGCAGCCTGAAATGGCAGTAGCTGATGTCTCCCTCCCTGGCAGGTCCTTGGTGCCAGGGAAGGGCTCTACACCGCCCCAGGGCAGGTGTGGCATGCAGGACCAGGCTGTGACAGAGCCGCTGTGTCCCACTGCCGCTGGCCGGGCACAGCCACGCTCCGGACCATGGGACCTGCCCCCTGCCTTCACCTCCTGCTGCTCCCTAGAGTTAGAGTTTGCTGGTATAGCTCTTGTTTTGCCTCTGAATCTATTCCCATAGTTTGATGGGTTGTTTATTGGGATGTCTTGATAGAAAGCTTCTGCCTATTTGCCTATAGGATGTCAGGGTGTAAAGACACATGGAAGATTTGTCTGGTCTTCTCACCTTTACTCTTGTTACAGTGTCAGTGAAAAGGGGATGATTTTAAAATCTGACTTTTACCCCCCTTGTGTTCTCAAGTTAGAAACAGGAAGCTGTTTTGCATAAAGGTAAAATTTTGTTTTTAACAAGAAAAGTTGGTGTTAGACAGACTAAATATACCCACACAGTCATACTCAGTGGGTAGTCCTGGCTATTTTTAGGCTTTATTTGTGCCTCTCTTTATTTGTTGGGGTTTTTTTTAGTGACATCTCCACTGTACCTTCAGCTCGTAGAGAGGCACCACTTCCTGCACTGGTATGAAACTGGCAATTACAGCCAGCCTTGTCAGGTGTCGTTTATCAGGCGTTGCAGAGGGCTGGTTTCAGCAAAGGAAGAACAAAGCTTAATAAAAAGAGAGAGAGGCAGAAGCATTCTCTTAATAATTTGCCCTTTGCAACAGCAAACCCTTATCAGATCACCCACGCTCATCTGGCTGCTGACGCTGTACTTGCTTCATTAGTACGAGCTATTTTTACACCTTTTGTGACTTTTGAGGAACCAAGTGGGCCTGCTGGCTTGTAGTGATTCACCATCTCCAGGCGAACAGGCTGTCCTCAAACCCTGACAGTGGGGGAGGAAGGGAAAAATAGGGGGAAGAGTTCAATTGAATGAGCAAGTCGATTAAGTGGATTATTTATCTTAGGTGTCTGAGTGATAAAACATTGCAATGTGGTCTTAAGGAAAATAGCCCTATATGTTTTTGGCTGGCTGAGATTGTTAGGAGCTATCCTAAGGAACATTCAGTAATAATTAGTTCAAGTCTAGCTTTGCAAACATGCATGCCTCTACATATACTCTATGTGATCATTTCCCTGTCTATAAAGGGAATGTTGAGGGATGTTTTGGAGTTGAACTTGATCTTTAAAGGTCTCTTCCAGCTCAAAACATTGGGTTGCCTGTTGGTGATGCTTTCTTTTGTTTGATGTGTGCAAGTGTCATTAGTATATCGGAAGCCCCTAAGGTACTTATGGGCCAGACTGTTAGGTGATTTCTCTTCCACTTCTGATAACGGAAAGAAAAACTAAACTTGATGGAATGAGCCAGGCAGAACTCTGATGATGCAGGAGAACTCTGTATGAAGTTGACTGGATTTTTTTAAAGCTGAGCTACAGTTGCTTTCCCTTTTGACGGATCTTCAAGAGAGAGTGTCCTCTTAGAGCCTGTTGAGCTCTTGCCTGGTGGCTGAAATTAGGATTCTTTGCTGCCCTTACTTCAGCTTCTCATGGACAGGAGTAATTTGGTGTTCCTTGGTTTCATATTCCAGGTTTCCTTGGAGTAGTTACAAAAGTTAGTGGTATGTGGGACACGTATATAAAACTTTAAGGTGCTCTGGTGATGCACCCTGATCTGACCTTGTTGGGTAAAAACTCATAATGAAATCTGAACAGTGTCTTTCCTGAAAAATGTTTTGGGTTTTATTATGTTGTGCTTGTTGAAATCTGTAACTGAGCTGTCAACTTGGTCTGTGCCTTAAATAGCAACAGCGCTATAATAACAGAGGTTTTAAATGCAGTTTCAGGCATTTTGGTTGACATTCATCTCTTCAGAAGTGTTTGCTTGTGAGAATGATGGTAATGTTAATAAACACAGTTGATTTGTGTTTTGTAGAAAGAAACTTAGGTGCAAAGAGTGAAATTTCATGTATAACTACAAATATGCAGCAAAAAGCATATGCATAGGTTGCTGAATTTTTAAGAGGTGTTCTGATGCAATTGAATGTTATACCTACTGACTTTCAATGCTTCATACAGTAAAAAAGAACAAAGTACTGTAAAATATGACCAGAATAATTTTTAAGAGTTTTTTTATTATTCTTTTCCTCCGATGGCCATCCTGAGGGTTGTAAAGAAAGCATCATTCTTAAATATGCAGTCTAATTAATGCATCCTGCATTACCTCTATAGTGATCAGAATGTTTAGGCAATGCTCAGTGACTGGATTTGCTACACCAAAATGACTGTATTGAGTCATTAGTCAAAATGAAACATTTTGGCTGCCGAGTAGCTACTATTGTGACATCTCTGTGATATTTAGGGTTTGAGGCTTCATAGCTGATCTCAGCTGAACTCTTACAAAATATTCAGGATGGATTGAAATAAAACTCCTGTGAAGACCCATTCTATTTTGGGGGTAAGAAGTGGAAAAAAAATAGTAAGAACATGCTGCTGATATTTAGCATGTGTCTCTTTTTGTTTTGACATGTGATGACCACACAGCTTAGTAAACAAAGACAGGTTTTAAAATAAGGTTGTGTAATAATTGGTGTGAGTGAAAAAAAAAAAAAAGAAGCTCAGGTACTATAAATGTCTTCATATGTAATTCTTCCCAGGGCGAGAGTTTCAGTCTGAGGCAGTGCATTTGCTCATTCAAAAAGGTGTTTGAAAGACACTGATGTTTTCATGAGAAATGAAAGTGGTTTCTTCTGACATGGTGTGAAAGGAGGCATGACTGTTCACAAAATCTGCCGCGGTTGCATAATTAGGATTGTATAACTTTTTAACTTAAAAAACCTCACTTCCCACAAAATTCAGTTATATTTTCCCTCTGAGGTGAAAATGCTAGGCTAAGGCCTGATATTTGCCTAGTATTTCCTTTTGGCATGAGAAGAATAATTACTTTGTACCTAAAAATATTGCAATATTTGCTCAAATTCTTTTTTTTTTCCCTGGGAAAACTTAGGGGAAAGCTATATGATATCTTGACAGAGATTTACCAGTACAGCTGTGTTCTCCCCAGTGGCTGCCCATTTTCAGCCCTTGTGTGGAAATGATGAGGCATTTCAGCCTTTGCATGTCTTTCAGTTAGGAAAATTCTTATATCTGACAACTTTAACAGTTTGAACTCTCCAGTGAAACCGTTCTTACCCTTCCTACTGTAGATGATGTTTTATAAATCTGTAAATGACCACAAACCACATCTGCATGGGAATCTTGCTTTTTGCATACACTTTATCCTTATGAAGTGCTGCTAAATTAATAGTTTATTTAATCTGTCCTTTACTGGGTGTGAAATTTCCCCTTCCGATTAATACGTTCCTTTGTGTTGAATTGAGAAAAAAATTCTTTAATCTCAGTAATTTTCACCAGTTCTTCCAAATGCAAGACTTCCATTGCAATCCAGGTGGCATCACCTAGCATCATTGGTTGGTATCTGAGCTTTTGCTTTGCAGAAGTTTTTTGCCCTTTTTGGGCAGGGCCAAAGCTCCATTTCTTTTCTACACTGGGAAAAGTAATTCTACAAATGGTGATTAGGAAGTATTTGACATTTCTATGGTTTGGCACAGTATCCTTATGTTTAACTGCTGTGGCTCAGAAGAAAGTGAGATAAAGTTGAGTTTCTGCTGACAGAGAGTAGTACAAGAATTAAGAGCTCGTTTGTATCTCAGCACTGTTTTGGATACTCCTGTACATTGTTAAGGTGTATTTAGTAAATACTGTTGCTTACTACTCAAGTCACCCTTGAGAGACGCTCATTGTTCTGCAGATAGCACCAATGGGATTAGGCATCATGTAAACCTTGTTTCAGCCATCTAAATGGCGTTTAAAGAGGACCTTGGTGGGCACTGGTTTCTGATTGTTCTCTGCATGGGAGCTGTTCTCACTCTTATAAATCACTGTATACTGCAGTTCAAAAGAAAATGGGGAGTGGGGTGGTGGACAGGGCAAAACAATTGTGGTATTTTCGTTGCCTTCTGAAATTTTTATAATCCTGGAAGTACTGCCTGTCAGATCTGCTGTTGCTCTGCCATTACATTTTAAGGTCCACATGGGAAATGATTGGTATTTTATTAAACTGTTTTCATTTTTTAACTTGCTCCCCAAGGAAATAAGTACCAGTGTGAAACAATTAGCAGTTTATATAGTTCTCTTGTTTAGTTTCATATCTGAATAATCCCAATCCTTTGCTTTTGTATAGAGACAGATTCAAGATATCCATGTCAGAAGGCAGTCAGACAGAACAGGTAGATTCTGTGTTATCTGACATGCTCTGTCAGACTCTTGAGGTTCACCGCAAGATTAGGCAACCAGAAATAAAATATTTACCTGATCATTAAAAGCAGTGGGATCAGAGGGATCAATTAACTGCTAATTGGTTGACAAGATTGTTTGACTCCTTGGCCATTTTGGCATTTCTTTGATAGCAGGGTTTTTTTTGGTTCAAGGAGAAGAATTGAGATTTGTTTTCAAATTCCTACCTATAAAGGAAGCATTTAAGATTAATTTGGCTCCTGCATAGTTTTTTCTCTTTTTTTTTCCTTTTAATACTCATCCTGTGGAAATAACTGTTCAACTGGTCTTTGGCAACATTAAAGCTTTTTTACACATTTTTTTTCCATCTGATAGTAATGTGTACATTGTGTATGAGGCTGAAAAAGGAAACAGTGATATACTTTTAAGTGAGAAATCCTTGTCATTATAGTTAAAAGGTCAGTGTTAAAGCATTTCTACTCTCGACTTCCTATATGGCTTCTTAAAATACACTCAGTTTGAAATTAAGGTTTTTGGTCGATGCTGTTTTTCTAGAGGGAGCAGCAGTTTAAAATTATATTTGAGATATTTGACATAGCAAAAACTGAGTGTTTTGCTGCAGCTGTACTCAAAGCATTTATGACACAAACCAGCATCTCTTAATAAAAATCACCCATGTTTTCTTACTACTGTGTAATTGAGCATTTCTTGCAATATATGTTACATTTCTCTCTGTAGACATCTTAGAGGTGTTGGATTAGTTTATTTTCACCTTGTGGCAAATAACTTCAGGTATTTCATATGTAGGATGTAAAAGCCTAAACCTAAGTGTTCTGATTCTGTTTGTTTTTATAAGGAATAAATCTGGAATGATGTCCTTGGATTTGCAGCTCATTGCTTCAGATTTGTACCAGGTTTATGTAGAGCAGAACATAATTTGTCTCCTTTCAGTCTCTCTGAGTCAAATCTTGTAATGGGAGGCCCTTGTTTCATGACTGATTTTTCTCTTATTGTGTGCCTGACCTCTGACTCCGTAGGGCCACATTCAGAATCTAGGTCTTCATCACAGCAAGTACACATAGACATTTATATGAAATGTCTGAACAGGTCTAAGATCCTACAGTTCAGTTATTCAGGTGTTAGGGTACAACAGATTTGATTACTTGATTGTTTCTTAGTTGGTGTCAACTTGATTGTTTTCTTAGTTGTGCTTTTAAAGTATGTTCTTCAACATACCCTCATAATGGTCTCAGGTAATATTTTGAATTATATGAAATAATGAGGATTGAGGTGAATTTGGTAAAAGCATAAAATTAATTAAATACTCAATACTACTAGAGTTGTCTAAAATGTGTTAGATGCCAATTCTCAATGGCTGAGATTCTAGAATACTTCTCAAAGTATAAGCCAGATACAACTAAAGCAGTGAAATAATAATTGTACAAATGAAAATGCCAGGTTTTGCACCACTTGTAGTTTTACATGCACAGAATCTTTCCATCCATCCCATAAAACCAGCAACTACCAGGGACACAAATGTACCCTCATGAGGGCAAAAGCCTGAAGTTGTTTGGTCACAGTGAGGGTGCAGTCTGCCCTTGATGTATCTGTAACTGGATCCTCTCAGTGAGTGCCCTCAGTTCCTGGCTTCTTGGGGAATCCGTGTAAGCACAATATAGCAATGGAGAACAGATCCTGCCCTGGAGCTTGACCTTAAGTAAACTCAGTACAGTTTGTTAGAGCATTGTGTACTGTGCACTTGCTGAGCAGTGTTTGGGTTTGTATTGAATGGTACTCTTAAATGACATTTAAAAAAGTATATTGTAATAATTAGTTCAGCTGCTCAAACTTTAAAAAAAAAAAAAAAGCCACCAAAATACCACCCAAAAAACCCCACCCAAAAACCCCGGAAAATCCAACCAAACTCTTAAGTATTAGTCTAAATATTTCAGAGTTTTTCCAAGACTGTGGTTCTCTGGCTGATTTCAGTGAGTGACAATACATTCAATAAAGCACTGAAATCCAGAGGGCAGGCAGAACATCTGGGGTGGAATTAAATCAACAAATTAGAGTAGTATCTTCAAATATGAAGAGATAACAACAGCAGTTATAACATAGAAAATGGTAGATTAAAATAAATATATCTAACCTGTTTTAAAAGAGCTGCCTTCTTTGATTTGCATGTGCAAAATGATGTCTGACAACTCCTGCCAAACTGGAGCAAAAGCACAAGCATGCTCCCATTCTCAGTAATTCAGACTTTGCCAAATGTCAGTTGGTCATCTTTTTTTTTCATTTGTGTAAAATGCCAAAACTATACATCCCAAGGACTGCATTCTTTTTTTTATGTTGCTACATAACATCCTCAGCCCATTAATGAAGATATAACCTTGGAAAGGAGGAGGAACAAATGCTTATCTATCTTCATACCAGTTAAATCCTTCAGTTCAGAGGTGCACACTGGATGCTGCTTGAGAGGTCTTCTTCAGATGTAGCCCACCTATGACTTTGCCTATGCAGGAGAAACCTATAAATCCATGTTTTACTAGGGATCTCAGTCTTTTTAAATTTTTCACTAGGATATCAACGCCAAGCAGTTCTTTGGGGAATCTCATTAGTAGGACAGAGGAAAACTTGTAGGACAGCAAACTGAAAGTATGCTGCCTTTCTTCCTGAAAGGCCAAGGCAATTTTCTTCTCAGTTGCAGGTGGGGAAGAGTTCAGAGGTGGCCTCTCTAGTAAGGCTGCTGGGCTTATCCCAGACATAAACTAGACTTCCCTAATAAGGGTCTTGGCAGAAGTCTGTGCATGAGTGTAAGGATTTCATAGGAGCCACTGCAGTTTGTCTGTGCTAACACTTCCCCTATAGAATACAATTCTTCAGGGGCCAGTTACTGTGGTTTTAGGCCAGCTTTGTGCTGGCAGAGCTGGACAGAAAAGATTTAAAACAAGGCTTGATCTGACCCTTAGTCCTTATGCTAGAGTCAATATTTATTCTGTATGGTGCACTCAGGATTTAGCCTGGAAGACATAAGCTTCCAATTTGTTCACTTGCAAGAACTGTAATATGAGCTACAAATTGAGAAGCAGTAAAAGTAATATTTTGCCAAATTTTATTTTAAAGCTGTTGAGTGTAACCATTTTAATGGTCTGAAAAAAAAAAAAAAAAGAAGAAGGAATAAGCTTGGAGCTCTGCAGTCAATCAGATATACATCCCCTGCATACAGCTCACAAAGACACTCTCATTTAAAAAGGAGCAAAAGGATAATTTTCCTTTCTAGAAAGTTTTCAAAGTCTTGATTTAGTAGGTGCATCTGACATAAATACAGCTCCTGGTTTCCAAGTAATCTTCTCATGTTCAAAGTTTTCATAGAAGTGAAATGTCCTGTTTTGAAGCAGGCAGATAGCACAGCTAATGTGACTAGGGGAGCTGGCTCTTGGGCCCCATTCCTGCCGGGAAACCTGGCTTGGCCACCAGCCAGGAAGGACTTTGCAGCTCCTGTCAAACAATGTGCTCCGTGCAACACCCATACAGCTTCTGATCTGGGTAGGTGGGCTACCCTTACTCACTCCAGCAGAGCTGAGCCAAGCCAAAGATATTAAAAAAATAGTGCCTTTTTATCATCCTTAGTTCCTTGAATAGGCAGTACTTGAAATATAATGAGTTTCTGCCTATCAAATAGTATGTATTTGAGAAAAGCAAAATTTAAAAGTGTATTTACAATTTTTTCTAAAGGAGAAACACTGATCACTTGGAAAAATTGAAGTATTTTTTTGGTTTAAGCTAGATTGTGAATGCAGCCAGATGAGATAGAATTTTGACTGGATAAAACAGACACAATGCCAACTAGCTTTGCAGTATCTTATATTACTCCAGTTAGGTCAGTCTCCCATTAGGAAGCGGAAAAAGAACAAGGGAAGTAATATTAAAGCCATCTTTGAAACAGGATGGATGGCAGCTCAAACCAAACCAGAAATTATTATGTTCATTCTGGAAAGGGATTTATTTTTCCCAGGAGAGTGGCTCTTGCCATACTTAAGCCATCAATAATCCCTGTAATTAGTCTCTACCTGTTTCATAGTGGAGGTTGAAAAATTGTATAGAATGTTCTGAAGTTGGAGGGCTTGAAGAAGGGCTTTAACTCTGTAACAGAGTTTTCAGTGCAGAATAGAAAAGTTTTGGATGTATATTAGCATCATCTTTTGCTGAAATAAAGCCATTGCTGTGACTGGCAGATTTCTTCTGTAAAGGTGCTCTCAGTAAAAGGAATATGGAAAGAAAGGATACTCCCGTCTTCTAGAAATTTCTCCTTCACCATTTGCAAAATTGCCTAATAAGAAGAGTACTTTTCTTTGAAGATGGAAAATACCTTTTTTTGAATGTTCCTCTCAGTGAGGAACATTCACTCCTGTCCCTGTTTCTGCTTTCTCAAGCTAC
Organism: Serinus canaria; assembly: GCF_022539315.1. Classification (NCBI taxonomy): domain Eukaryota; kingdom Metazoa; phylum Chordata; class Aves; order Passeriformes; family Fringillidae; genus Serinus; species Serinus canaria. The sequence continues at coordinate 51,944,629 of NC_066316.1, read as the reverse complement.
ACATTTTCCTTTACATCTGTGCTCATATATTGGCATCATTAGCCACCTGGGATTCAGTGTAGCTCAGCTGCTGGAACTGCTGGGCCACTTACCTGCCATTTCCTCAGGAGCCCCTGTCGAGCTGCTCTGCAGTAACCACTTCTGGTATAATGTAACTTGTGCACAAGGATTTCTTTTTCCATTTGGACTGACACTTTTTATTTGAGGAAGTGGATTAGGAAATTAAAAAAGAAAAAATATATATATGTACTTAGATTGTATTTTTCTTTTTTAATTTAGAGAATAAGACAACAGACTTATTTAAAGAAGCCATTAGCATATCAAGGCTAAATGACATTATGATCTAAAACATTCTGATTTGCATTTGACAACTTGCTGTTGTTTTGCCCTACAGGGGATTTCTCTATAGTTAAAAAAAATAGTTGACTACACCAACATTCCATCAGTTATTGCTGGCCTAACTACTGATATATTATTTGTACTACTAATGATTAATTCATGACAGGTGGCATGGTACTGATTCTATTTGTGTCAAGTTATCAGGTTTTGCTAATGTTCATTTTGTTCTTGGAAAATGTTATTAATTATGAAGAGCTAAAAAATATTTTTCAATTTTTAATTTTTTTTTCCTTTATAGTTGTTAGTTTTTTATAATTTTTTGGTGTCATTCAATGGAAAAAAACCATGAGTATCTTTGTGATAGTTGCTAATTGAGGATCATTGCAATAGTCTGTATCCCCTACTCTGAAGCCAGCGTTCCAGCTGTTTCTAAAGATCTGTTCTTTAGAGATGCGCTGACTTTTGGCATAAATAAAAATAAAGAAGAAACGCTGCCATTGTTGCTTTTGTTGTCACAATTGAACATATATCCTTTTTATTGAAACAAAAGCAGAAATCCTTTTGAAGAAAGATTTGTTGAAAACTGAAAGGGAGAGTCCTCCTTTTGTGGGAGAAATGGTCATAAGGCAATGAGATGATGCTCATGCTCCATGTTCTATGAGCTGGTCTTTTCAGCAATACAGAGTAGCCTGCAGTGTGGTGGCAGTCAGAGAGGTGGCAAATCATGGCAGTCACAGAGGTCTTTTAACCACGTATTCTGTAATTTTCTTCTGTAAGTTTCTTCTCTGAGAAAGCAGCCACATATTCTGTAGTACTATCACACAGGTGTTAACTAATTTGGACACCTACTTCTGTTTCACTACATTTTCTTGTCCCTGAGTAGTGACATCCTGACCAGGAGTTTGTGCTGGTCCCTGAAACATTTAATGAGAGACCTGAAGTCTAAATGTATTAGCTGGAGAGAGGCATTGAAAGGGGATTTGCCAAGGGGATTCAGGGATAATCCAGGCTTAACAAAGGCATAGGAATGAAGAGGTGCATTGGCAGCTCTTTTTCACTGATTCAGGAAGGTGAGACTTTATTAGTTTAGACTTGCTGTTATTCATCTACACATTAGAAACCTAAGTCCTTTAAAACTATTCATGCTTAGAGTCTTCAAATGTAATTACTCAGACCTCTAAGACACAACATAAAATTTTCTAGTGGATGGGTAAACAAAATTTCCAGAACCTCTGCGGTAAAGAATAGAATATTTTCATCATCATCTATATCTAATATCAAAAATTTCTTATTGTTGTATTTTTTTCCCACAGGGAATTTGAAGATAGTCATGCCTATTAGATGTTTAGAAGATGCAGGTAATTACTTTATACTGAAATAAAAACTTGAAGTGCCTATTACCTATGTGTTTTCCTGCACTTTGTTATTGTTTCTTTAAGCCAAATTCATTTTGTCCATGGTAGGAATGGAAAGTATTCCAGTATCTGTAATACTGATTTTTTTTTACTCTCTTCCTTGCTATAGTTAAATCATATCTGTCTGTATAATTCTCACTATTTTATCCAGAAAATGTTTTGTGTTTGGATTAAATGAAAACAGAGAGGAAAATTTTGCTTCAAATTCAAATGCCATACTTTTCTATGGAAATCATACCTCTAAGCTTTTGGTCTTTTTAATGGAACTGTGGAAACCTTTTGTATTTAAGCATTAAAAATGCACATATACCTGCATGGAATTGTTTCAACAGTGAAATCTAAAATGCTAAAGTCATATAAGCAAAAGTCTCCAATACATCCTTTACATCTAGCAAGACATTCTCACTAGACTTTACCATAGTGATTTGAAGATGGAGTTGGGGAAAGGTACCAGTAGTGCTGTGTTTGAAATGCTTCTTTGATGTCTCTTTTTTGACTGTTTAGAAGTAGTTTAGAATGGTGAAAAAGACCTTCTTATAAAACCAGTTAGATGATCTAAGGTAAGAAGTACCTCACTTCAGCAATTTTTTAGCAATATTCAGTATATTCCTCAAGCTGACTAGTTAGAAAGAAGCATCTCCATAGTGGACGGCCTTGTACATGGACAGCCTCTATGTCAGAAGGACCTGTTATGATATGGAAAGATTTCTTCACTACTTTGACTTGAGAGGAAGGCCAGGTGACTCAAGTGCATGTCTGAACTCTAAGTGAGTAATACTGGATAAGGTAATTCCCACTCACAGTGTTAGGCTTCTATTTTCAGCAGTGATTTGCTGAAAGAGCTTTGAAAGTATGTGGCGGACTTTTTGAGATCAGGCATTTAAACTGTCCCCTGAAAGCCTTCCAAAACTACTGTTTAATTTGGAAAGTGTAGGTCTTTATTTTCCAATCCTAGAGCTGCTATTGAGTAGTGATTATGCTTGTGTGCAGTCTCTGGAGCCAGTCTTTACTGTGTCTGCTCACAAAAGGGAGTTTAGTGAAATGTAGTTACTTTTGCTGAAGTCCCTCAGTAATTCCATGTAAGGCTAAATAGAAGTGCAACTGACTGCACCGATGTTGTTTAGTATGGCTGTACTAACTGGTGTGTGCGGCTTTGTTTTCTTTTTTATTTTATATTTCTGTACAGATGGCTGTGTCACCATGGAAGAGATGAAGAGAACTTTGCTCTAGGAGATCACAATCTCTGGATCATTCTGCATCTCAGTATTTAATAACAATGGAACATGTCCAAATGCTAAAACAAGTCTTTGCAAATGTATAATAAACTGTTTAGGAAAGTTCATGCCATGAACAGAACTGTGTAATACTCTCATTAGTGTGCAGACACAAATCTAATGCCTATAGACTACTGCGTGGAAAGTTCCAAAGAGAAAGAAAAGTCTGTGAACTTGCAACAGCCCTGGAAAAATGGGAGCAACAAGACTTTGAAAAGCACAGCTTTGGGCACACTCCATGTGTCTGCACAGCTTTCAAGTGAACTAGCACTTAAGACCTTGTGTAACAAAATGGACTCTGGGGACACAGCTATAGGGCAAAAAGCTACCTCAAGGTCTGGAGAAACTGCTAAAGTACCAAGTAGATGGAGGCAAGAACATTCAGCTGTTATTAAGATGAGCACTTTCGGCAGTCAAGAAGTACAGCGGCAACCACAAATAGATCACGAGCAAGTAGGAAACACGGCATCAGCACAACTTTTTAGTTCTGGGAAACTGGTATCATCAAATGAAGCTGCACAGCAAGTCACAGAGAAGCAATATCCACAGCATCGTCCAAGCCCTTACTCATGTCAACATTCACTTTCCTTTCCACAGCATTCGTTGCCACAAGGCTTCTTGCACAACATAAAGCCACATCAGAGCTTGGAAGGCCCTCCATGGCAGTTTCCTAGCCACTTGCAATCAGTTGCCTCAGAGGACTTGTTTCCTTTTCATATGCATAGCCATAGTGGAGGTTTCTCCAGGAAGAAGATTTCAAGTTTGAACCCTGCATACAGCCAATATTCACAGAAATCTTTAGAACAATCAGAAGATGCTCACAAAAAAGAGCACAAACCCAAAAAGCCTGGCAAGTACATTTGTCCTTACTGTAATCGGGCCTGTGCCAAACCTAGTGTACTTAAAAAGCATATTAGATCTCACACTGGTGAGCGACCGTACCCTTGTGTCCCTTGTGGTTTCTCCTTCAAGACGAAAAGCAACCTTTACAAACACAGGAAGTCACACGCCCATGCAATTAAGGCAGGGTTGGTACCTTTCACAGAGTCAGCAGTCTCTAAATTGGACCTCGATGCCAGTTACATCGATGTGGAAGCTGAAATTCATTCAGATGGAGAGCAGAGCACAGACACGGATGAGGAGACCTCACTCCTGGTGGAAGGGTCTGACAAACTGAGCCCTGTCTCACAGCTCCCACTGGACATTGCTAGCAGGAGTGGCTTTCACTCCTCCATGGAGGAGTCCTTGATGGGGCCGATGAAAGTCCCCATTTTGATTATCCCTAAAAGTGGGATCCAGTTACCCAGTGAGAGTTCACCATATATTAGCTCTGATATGTTGCAAACCCCATCCTTAAGTACCAAGTCTGATGACTCTCATACAGTTAAACAGCGACTTGCACTAAGACTGTCAGAGAAAAAAGGACAAGATTCTGAGCAGTCATTAAACCTCCTGAGCCCACACAGTAAGGGAAGCACTGACTCTGGCTATTTTTCCCGCTCAGAAAGCGCTGAGCAGCAAATTAGCCCACCAAATACTAATGCAAAGTCTTACGAAGAAATAATTTTTGGGAAATTCTATAGGATTAATCAAAGAACAGCACTAACTGTAGCCACAACAAATCAAGAACACAGTTTAATGGGTAGAAAGGGCAAAACAGACCCATCACCTCTTTTAAATAACAGATTAGATATCAAGATGCTTGAGGAACATATTTCTCACCTGACTCCAAATAAAGAGGAACTCATTGACTCCAATAATTTGAGCACTATTAAATCTACACAAGTTTATCCAGGCAGCAATACAGAATGTAGACAATCCCAGACCACATCATCCATCAAAAGTGAATCCAGCTTGTACCAAGTCAGTCAGCAGGGTGATGTGCCTGTCCTCCTAGAGCCCCCAGTAGATTCTTCTCCTCTTATTAGAAGTAACTCCATGCCAACCTCCACTGCAAACAACCTAAGTATTCCCCCATCTCTTAGAGGAAGCCATTCATTTGATGAGAAGATGTCTGGCTCTGATGACGTATTTTATCCCGGGACAGTGGGAATATCCCACCAAAGAATGTTGAGAAGGCAGGCTGCCTTTGAACTGCCATCTGTACAGGAGGGACACTCGGATTCAGATTATCATGGAAGACAAGGGAAAAATATTATTATTGCTTCGAGCAGACAGACAGCAGGTGACAAAGGACCATCCTTAAAAGAGAAGAAAGGAGACAAGACCTTTTATGACTATGATGCCAGTGGAAAGCACTACAGAAAGTGGGAAGAATTTGAAGCTCAGAAGCAGAACTACAGGGACTCACCATCCTTAAGTGGGATGAACAAAGGGGGAGAGTTTTTTATTGATGCACTTGGACAATCTCAGTCAGCGCCATCCATGCTTGGAACAACTTTTGAAAACAGAAAGCGCAGGAAAGAGGAGAGTGTTGGAGATGAGGAAGACAGTCCTATGATTTGCAGCAGTACAACTGGCACCCCTGGGGGAATTCAACCTTTGGACTTCGATCCCAAATCCCAAATTCAGGAAGTGCCAAGAAGCGGATTTGCCCTTCAAGGCCTGGAAAATGCTCCCCATTGCCATGCGGAACGTTTTGAAATGTGCAGGCCTTACTTGCAGTCTGGAAGTCCAGCAGCTTCTTTGGAAGACTCATCCCTTACTGCAGAGCAAGAAAAGACTGCAGAGTCACTGGTTAGAAAGCCCCCCGGAAATGTCATCTCTGTCATTCAGCACACAAACTCATTGAGTCGGCCAAACTCCTTTGAAAGGTCTGAATCTACAGAACATATTGCATGCCAGCAGGAAAAGATGTATTCAGCATCTGAAACAGGCGAGAGTGAGATTTGTGAGTCCCCGATGAGCCCAGACCGAGCTCCACAAATGGAAAATGCTGACTCCAGTAAGCCATCCCCGTCCCAGCAGCCTCAGCCGTGTCATATCCAGCCCAGGTTGGTTCGCCAGCACAACATACAGGTACCTGAAATTCGTGTCACAGAGGAGCCAGATAAGCCTGAAAAAGATAAAGAAGTGCAGAGTAAAGAGCAGGAGAGACCCACTGAAGAATTCCAGTGGCCGCAGAGAAGTGAAACCCTTTCTCAACTTCCAGCTGAAAAGCTGCCACCCAAAAAGAAGCGTTTAAGACTGGCGGACATGGAGCACTCCTCTGGCGAATCCAGCTTTGAGTCTACTGGTACAAGTCTCTCTCGCAGCCCTAGCCAAGAAAGTAATTTGTCCCACAGTTCAAGTTTTTCAATGTCCTTTGAAAGAGAAGAGAATATGAAGTTCATCACACCTTCCAAACAAGATGAATTTGGAAAACAGTCTGAATTTTTAACAGTTCCAGCAGGTGCTTACTCACTTTCCGTCCCTGGGCATCACCATCAGAGGGAAATGAGACGCTGCTCATCTGAACAGATGCCCTGTCCTCATGCTGCTGAAATCCCAGAGATCCGAAGTAAATCCTTTGATTATGGGAACCTGTCTCACGCCTCTTCAGCTGGAACACCTACTGTGGCATTGTCTCCATCCCGAGAAAGGAAGAAATGCTTCTTGGTTCGCCAGGCTTCCTTCAGTGGTTTTCCAGAGATTTCTCAGACTGATCAGAGCACAGAACAAAGTATCAAGCAGGAGCAGATGGAACATTCACAGGTTGGTCTTCGCTCTTCCCAGCTTGTCTGGCATCACTCCCCTTCCTCTGTACTTCAGCCCATTCAGGTGGATGACTCTGGAAAACAGGCTATTGGCTCTTGTGCTCAACTTAGTAATAGCTCATCCCACCTTGCCCAGCAACAGGCTCTTGTTGCAGACAGCCCGGAAATGTTAAGGACTCCCTTAATCCAACAAGCACCTTATATTCCTAACAAACATCCATCAGAGCAGCAGCAGCTATTTGCACATCAGGAAAAAGTCCCATTTCCCCCTATTCATAGCACCTTGTTTCAGTTCCCCTATCCAGCTGTCTGCATGGTTCACTTACCACCATCTCAGCAGCCTATCTTGTGGCAGTCCTGCACAGAACCTCTGCACTTCCAGCATCCATTTGTACAACAGCTGCAGAAATCTTATGTCAAACAGGCTTTCCAAATAGATGTACCTCCAAGTTATCACCTGGAACATGCACCTGAGCTTATTGGAAAGAAAGCAGCTGATTATGTGCACGCTAAAGAGCAAGCATACCAGCATTACTCAGGAACATCTGGGTTGTATTCAAAAAATACTCTTGCTAAGTACCAGTCAGACCATAGCATTAAACCAACAGATACCTCCTCTGAGCAGCATCTTCAGACAGATTTTGACTCCCCAACTGATGGATCTGTACAGTCTTTGCCAGGAACAGTTGTTCCCGTCAGGATACAAACCCACGTGCCATCTTATGGTAGTGTCATGTACACAAGCATTTCCCAGATCCTTGGACAGAGCAACAGTCCTGCAATTGTAATCTGTAAAGTTGATGAGACAGTTTCTCAAAGAACATTGGCAACTAATGCAACCATGCAAGGAATTGGATTTAACATAGCTCAGATGTTGGGTCATCATGGAGGACTAGAAAAATATCCCTTGTGGAAAGTGCCGCAGACACTTCCGCTTGGACTGGAGCCACCAATTCCCTTGTGTTTGCCTTCCACTTCTGACATGGCTTCTACCTTGGGAGGAAGCAAACGAATGCTTTCCCCTGCCAGCAGCTTGGACCTCTTCATGGAGACCAAGCAGCAGAAACGAGTCAAAGAAGAAAAAATGTATGGGCAGATAGTTGAGGAACTAAGTGCAGTTGAGTTGACTAACTCGGATATAAAGAAAGATTTTCCAAGAATGCAGAAGCCTCAACTAGTAAGGCAGAGCTGTGCTACTGAGCCAAAAGAAAGTCTGCCATCCATGTCATCCTCTTCATCGCTGTCATCCTCAACATCTCAAGATTTCCCACCTGTCAGCATGGCGGGAGCTGATGCATTCCCACTGAACAGAGAGAAACTTTCCAGTTTTGATTCCGCATCCCCGGGACAGAAGTCCAGTGGCCCATCTGAAGGAAGAGACTCACCAGAAGAGTTGGATGTGGATGAAACAGCCTCAGATATGAGCATGAGTCCACAGAGGTCTTCATTGCCCCCTGGAGAAATTCAGGCAGAAGACCAAATGAAACATCAAAAATTACCTCTTGGGATGTTAGTCCAGATGTCATCTAATACTGTTGGGAAAGTCACAGCCTCAACCATCCTCCTGACAGACGTGGCAGATTTTCAACACATCCTTCAGTTCCCAAGTCTGCGTACTACGACTACTGTGAGCTGGTGTTTCTTAAACTATACAAAACCCAATTACACTCAGCAACCAACCCTCAAAGCTTCTGTTTATGCTTCGTGGTGTATAAGTTCATGTAACCCAAACCCATCTGGGCTAAGTACAAAGACCACTTTAGCACTTTTAAGGTCCAAGCAAAAAAACACCACAGAAATCTACACCCTGGCTGCTATGCACAGACCTGGAGCTGGTAAACTGACATCATCAAGTGCATGGAAGCAGTTTGCTCAGGTAAATAAGAAATTTTAATAAAATTAAATTCATATATGTTTATGAGAGAAATTTCTAGTAAACTATAAAACCTGAGTTAATTTTTTTTTTTTGAAGTTTCCCTATTGGGAAATCAGCCAGTGACATCTTCCCAAGACAACTTTGGAGCCTCAGTTTATCCTTCTGCAAGCTCTGCTACTGCTACTGTCTCTGTCTCTGTTTCTATTTTCAAAATCAGATGTAAAAATGAGGCTTTTAAAGCCCTCCATTTATGTGTGCCAGAGCCTGGCACATTATCTCCTTTTATTTTGACCTTTGTTTTTCCTGATAAACCATGTCAGACACAATCATCCACATGCGTTTTTGTAAGAAAAAATTAAGATAAAATTGAGTAAGGATCTTCAGATCCATTTAATGTCTTTTACATATTGACTCTTCCTCACAGGTTAAGCATTTGCTAATACTGCCAAGGAAAATTCTGTAATGGCAGTAAATTACCTTCTGAGGCTTTTCCATTTCTATTTTTTTTTTTTTCCTGAGGAAAGATACAGAATTGTCTTTTCTGTCAAGACTCGTAAAACTTTGTCCATGTTGCCTCCTCTTCTATTCTCTGTCAAATTAAATGGGACAGATTAATTCATCATATAGAGTTGGACCAGAATGAGAGTTTGGCTTTGACCTGGTATGTTAAAAGTATTTGAAATGAAGTGCGCGTTTATTGTATGCTCCAGAAGTAACACCCTTGCTTGACTTTGTTCTACAGATGAAACACGAGCCATTCTTCTTGTTTGGCAGCAAGCTTGAAAAGAAAGTAGTGGGGAATATTATAAAAGAAAGAGTAAAAGGAGACATTCATGGAGATAAAGACATTACATCCAAACAAACTGAGCCGATACGAATTAAAATCTTTGAAGGAGGGTAAGAAAATATAACTGGAAATTTAAAGCTCAGCCTGTGATTTTAAAGACATTTGAGAATGAAAATGAATGAATTAGAATGTGAACAGTCTCCTGTATTCTTGCCATGTCCTGTTGTTCCCAAGTCTCTTCTTTTTTGTGTGTTTGTCAGTCTTAAAATGCACCGCAGGGTACTTGTATCCTCACTTTGGGCTCTACTTTGCTATTAAGACAATTGTTTTCCATCTATGTGAGAGCACTCACTCGAAATTGTTACTTTAATTCCTTAATTCATAAGGAAGTGGATGAACTGTTAGCATTTTGATATTTTCTGTGCCATTTCTTTGTATTTAATGACTTCCATGAGGATGTGTTTCCATTTTTAGGCACTGTGTACTTCCACTCAGTTGATCAGGTTGACAAGGTGTGCTTAGCATTATTCTTGTAATATTGCATTATTTACTGAGGTTGGATTTTGCAGATAAAATGTAAAATGCCAGTGAAATCTATGGTATCTAAGGCTAATCCATAGATCTGTCATGTATGGTTGATAAAATATTGTTTAATTTACTATGGCAAGCTATCCCTCAAGTGATAACAAATAACAAAGAGGGGAAAGCCAATTAACATTGTTTTGAGGCTTAAGAAACTTGTTAAGAAAAGAAAAGTAAATAGACACTTGTTTGTCTCTGCAGTATTCTCTAAAATGGAAGATATTGTTGAGTTTCCTTTACAGAATTCTGACACAATGCAATTAGTTTGCCAGTTTTTAGTTGTGCATAGTCAGGTGGCTAAACAAGATGTGGTTTTCAGTCTTAGCAAACTCAGATGGTCCCACAGCACTGTTTTATTGGTGTAACTAAATAGGTCAGGAGGGAGATGAGAGAAATTCATACATCCATTTCCTTCTACTGTCAGTTTGAACCCTTTAAAATATCAATTGTCCTTCATTGATGTTGTGTTTTTGTCTACAATTGAATAATCTCCATGAATTACCATTGCTATTTTTCTGTAGTCTGCAACACTGAAGGAATGCAGCCTACATCTTGCCTGAAAGACTGAAAAAGTTATTTTGGAGGTCTTTATAGGTGTGCTGGCCCAGACACCCCTATCCTGGCTGCTCTCTGTAGTTGTACCTTGTCCTAGGTACAACTTACCCTTGTCTTGTAAGCCAGTAGACTGTCTTTACAAGATTGACCGAAATTCAGTGGTAAGCCTAAGTTTACAAGAAATGTGAAGAGCTGGTGCTTCAACTCACTACAACTTTGAAGTATAAAATTGCTTCCCACTATGTACCATTTCTGAATTTGGATGACCCAGCTGAGGATAGTCTGCCTTGATGTAAACTACATGATGAGAGGTCAGAAGAGTAAAAGTGTGTTAAAAAAAGCAACTTAAAGAAGGATTCAGATAAGTGTGAGCTGCAACAGATCACTCTATAAAAAGCTTCTACTATCTAATACTTACATCAATAAATTTTGTGTGTTAATTGCTCTACCTTAAGTTTTCCTTTACACCAAGAAGGTTTATGAAACTTTTTGAGTAAAATCATGTAATTCACACTTCACTTAGAAATGTCTCCTAGTAATACTTGGTTCTGTTTAGATACCTTTTGAGTAAAACAAAACATAAGAAACCTCTGATGTGCACATCAGTTTCTGGAGTGGGGAGAACAAGTAGTCTGTGCAATAGACTGGGACTTCCTCAATAGAAAGATATAAACTGCAAAACTGCAGCAAATGAGGTGATGCAGTGATGCACTCTTTCCTCATGCATGGTAACTTCATGGTACATTTTACAAGAATTATTTGTGGAAGAATAGATTCATTCTTTCCATTCTTGAACATTCATTTGGCTATTTTTTAAATTGGGGTAATATACCTTAGATATTATTGTCATGTCTAGTAGTGCTTTCTGTCCTGGTTATTGAATTTTTCCTTCTCTTCAAGTTATTGTCTATCACAAAGCTAGCTTTAAATAGCTATCATTAAAGCTAGCAATTGTCTATCACTTCTTAAAGCTAGTTTTTGACGTGGGTGGGTTTCTATGCTTGCTTATTCTTGGCTGTTTGTTGAGCTATTTTGTTCTTCTCTCTTCAAGCACACCTTCATCTCCTCTCAGCATGTGGTGCAATGAACTATATAGCAAATGTCTGTTGTCTTCATGTCACATTTTCTCCCCTGGACAGACAAGCAGGAATGGTCATACCTTGTTTCAGCAGTATATTTTCATTTTGGTTTTCGGTTTTCATGGGAAATGGGTTTCCTTAGGCTTTGTGATTGGTTTTGTTTCATAGGTGTGAAGAAGGTAATTAGCTGAGAAAGATCTGTGGTTGTCTGCTTTTGTTGTGTGTGAAAGCCTGTTCACCTGGCAGGCAAGTGGAGCTGTGCAGCTGCCTTGTGCCAGTGGGGTGGAGCATTCATATAGCAGCTGGGCAAAAAGCAGATAGCTGGGGCTGGGGATGAGTGAGAAGCTGAAGGAGCAGAATCAGAATTGAGGCAAAAAGTAGATCATGGAATCACAGAGTTGTTACAGTTGGAAGAGACCTCTAAGATATAGTCCAAATGTCAGCCAGTACCACCAGATGTCACAGTACATCACCACCTCACCGCAGAAAGCCCATCAAGAGCATTTTGGAAGCATCATAGCAGAGGGAGTTTGGAAGGAAGAAACTAAACACTGCATTGTTATTACTGGCAGGTGGCTTGATTCAAGAGAAATTTTCTGAATCACAAAATCTGCTTTCCATCATCTGACTGCACATGTGACTGATGGGATATGAAGCAGTATTTCTCAAAAAAAAGCAGTAATTTCAAGTTCAGTCCTTGCTGCACTACTGTTAGTTAGTAAAGGTGTGCAAAGAAAGAAGGGACAGGACAAGCATGCCTGCTCATCTGACACCTAGTTTAATGACATTATCAGCTGACAGCAAGAATTCAGTTTGCTTATGTTTGTACTTCCATATCTATCAGTAATAGACTCTAATTGAAGAACCCAAATAAAATAACATTTTGAAATTGCAGGATTCTGAGACTTGTTAATGCTTTTTAACTCAAAAGTCCCATCCTAGTCAAACTCAGAGCAGCAGTGGCCAAAGTCCTTACATGGACATTACATAGTAGGAAGGGGGAAATTACTCAAAGCTTCGAGAGAGACACAAGTTAGCAGTAAGATTGAATATTCCTGAGATCTAAAAGGTAATCACCATGACTCTGACTTCTGGACTTTTTAGTTTTTGCACCAGGCCTTCTTTAAATGTCAAGTTTGTGTGTGTCATTTCTCTTACAGTCATTGTTATGATGAAGCATACTTAAAGAGTCAAGGTCAGTTGTGGCCAAAAACCATCTATATGAATGATGAAGAGACACATGTTTTATCATTGTCTTTGTGTCCAATGGGATCTGACAGGTGACAGAAGCCAGTGGAATGAGGTCAAGCAGAAGAAGAGCAGAGAAGGAGCAACAGAAAAGCACATGTAATAGCACAGCATTTATCTTACCAGTATCAATCGGGGTGGTACGGTAGACTCCACCCCAGCAAAATCAGACTTTAAGGAGAGATGAAGAGAAGATAAAATAGCAGTATTTCACATAATAATGGGCTTTTTTTTTTTTTTTTGTCTGTGGGAAAAAGCTTGGAGGAAGTTGATGAAGTAGTGGATAGAGAAATGACTAGCAGTCATTGGCATGTGCATATGAAGGAGAACCTGGGAAATAGGGCAGCCAAGATCCCAAAAATATTGTACAGAAAACCTGCTAGAGAGATGACTAAATATTACATTACATTAGACTATTGCAGTTTTGTCCATGCTGCCAGGGACAATGAAGGATATGGGAGAAGTACAACTTTGTTGGAAATGAGATGAAAAAAACCTGAATTTAGGCATCCCCATTTGAAAGGGGAGGTAATCTGTTTAAAATATGGGAAGATGGACTTCCCATCTTTCAAGAGATGGGAAGAGAACAGGACACTGTTTTTCTAAAATATTAACTTCAGAATTTATATTGCCCATGATATAGCTAAACATATGGGAAAGTGTTCATCTAAGAACACTTGAAAAATGTTTCAGCTCTGTAACCCAAAAATTGCCACTTTTTTTCCTGTAGAGTTATCATCACATTAACAGAATCTTTCACACAGTCCCTTTTTTATTTAAAGTACTGATTGTCAGTACCAACGCTATTTTTTGTGGGTTGTGCATCCACAGAATGACTGAAAGTATTTTGTGCTGCTTAGGATGGGGGCAATGGAGGACAGAGGGCAGAAGAATTATTATTTCTCAGTTCTTGCACTTCCTGGATTTTACTTTGAATGCATGAGGATGGAATTTTTCCCCAAAGGAATGCAGTCTTCAAACCTCAGAACAGCCTGAGTAAATTCCCTAGACTCCTTTAGATTTCAGTATTAACAATTAACCATGATAATAAAGGCAATGTACAGCTTTACATAGATTTTCATATCTTATTTATTTTCTAACTACACACTATGTAATCAGCAAAAAAAAAATAAAAAATAGAAAGCTTATGTCTGTGTGTCGGTTCTACGCTGTGATAAGAAAAATGTCAGTAATAGCTTTCTTTAAAGTGTCTGTGTTTGACATATACCATTTTATTTCTAAAGCATCACATACCTGAGTGAAATCAACTCTGTCTCTCTTTGGGAAGCAGTTTATCTTTGGGAATGTCAGGCTTGTGTAATGTGAATGAATATATCCTTGCTGGTCATCCATGTTCCCTTCATGCTTAATGGGAAGAAACGGGCATTTCCAGGATGTGATTTATCTGATCCCAAGGGATAAATACACTAAAATAGTTAAATGAACTGTGCTGCAAAATAATGCTGTTTTCAGTGGTGGTAAATATCTGTGCTGTACAAGACTACAGTGAGCTGAAATCCAACCTGTAGGCTTATATTTGGAGTTGTTCAATGGAATGATTTTTCATTGGTTTCCTGACAAGGTGCTTATACTGTTTTCATACTGCAGCCTGTTGGTTTCATGTTGTTTAAATACATTGGGACCAGTACATTCTCTGAAAGCCAAATACTTTATGAGTTCCATACTGAAAATTCAGTAGTTCCTTTGGACTTCTGTGAGTTTGCGTTGATTATGAGGATCAGATGCCTAGAATGTGATGTTTGTACATGTATCAGACCTAAAATCTGTAAGACTTAAATACTTGCTCTCTTCCAACAGGTATAAATCAAATGAGGATTATGTCTATGTCAGAGGTCGTGGCCGAGGAAAGTACATTTGTGAAGAATGTGGCATTCGCTGTAAAAAGCCAAGCATGCTCAAAAAACATATCCGCACTCACACTGATGTCCGGCCTTATGTATGCAAGCTGTGCAATTTTGCCTTCAAAACTAAAGGTATTTGACCTTTTTAGTTGAGCTCTTGCCACTTCTGGAGCTATTTTGCCCTCTGGGATCCAATCACCTGTTGCAATCAAGGAGACTGTTTTCTTCAGAATTAAATTGTTGTGTTTATATATACAGGACTGTATAAGAGAGTTTGTTCTCTTCTGTTCAGTTAATCCAGGGATTTTGTAAGACTCTGAGACTCCTTGGATAGCTTCATTAAGACGTAGAGGCTCTTGGACGGTCCTTCTGTCTGCAGAGAAAATGTAGTAGCATAAGAACCACCCTAAAAAATACTGCTCTGCCAACATTGTTACATGGTGCAAATTTTAATTGCAGCAACACTTAAATGCTACCAGGAGACATATTCCTTATGACATAATGTAGAAGCAGAGCATCAGCTGCTGAGGAATACATGCCTTCACAGGCTTTACAATGGGTCAGTTTCAAGTTTGTAAATAATATATGTCTCCTAGATGGGTCAGTCCATCCACTGTGGCATTAATTATGAATAGAGATCTGATAGCTTCTGTTCACATGTATTTATCAGCACAGAAAAAAGCTTTCATTTGTCACCCTGTGGTCACAGATAATGGTATTCTTTGAAATTCAGATTCATGATGCAACCATCTCCTTGAAAAAACCGTCCCTTCCTTGGTATCATTTCTTTGTAGTGCAGCCTAAAAGAGCCTTACATTCTCAGTTTCTTAGCTTCCCTTTGGCAGACAAAAGAATGGATTCTAGTCCCAGTGCAGTGAAACTTAACTCAAAGGGGGAGAAAGGAAGCTGAAGGAAATTTCTCCCAAGGTCCCCATGCAGCTTCATGGCTGTTTTGAGGATTGAGAATTGTAATAGTTTCCATTACTCCAGCAGTTCTTCCTGTGCCAAAGATGAGAACAGCTGATGGATGGTAGACCCATCAGCCTAATTTAAGATGGGAACGTTCATGGGCATGTAGAGACAAAGAGAAGGAGCTGCTTGTTTGTAGTCCCAGTAGACCATCTGGTGAGCTGCTCTCATATCATTGCTTACATTTGACTTTGCTGGAGAAATGGGTCTTGAGTAGGGACTTTAAGTACATGACAGGATTGTGGTTTTATAGCTGTGTTCAGAGAGGACATTCCAGGAATGAGAGGTGGCATGGAAAAAAAAAAGAAAGAGAAATTTCTTGCTCTGGCTGGCATTTCTGACAAAGAAGAAACATGGAGGAGGTGGTTTGCTATTGCACAGAAAGGGCATGAGTAGCAAGAGACTAGGTTAGCCTTTGAAGTACAAGAAGTGTTTAACTGGTGCGTTATAAGCAGTTGTCAGCCTCATAACTACTCTTGCTACTTTGCTGAGAGCAGTAGGGGACAAACTTTCAGAAGTACTTAGGTTTTAGCCATCCAGAAGCATCAACGGCCAAGTTAGATTTTTCATGCAGTGCACAGACTCAAGAAACTCCTAGTGAGAAGGGAATTATTTAAACTAGCTGGAGCTGACAGTCAGAGAAGAAGAGCATTGTGAGTTTCTAAGCACACCTGTGCTGTCCAGCAGAGGAGTGCAGTGTTTCTGACCCAAGATGTCATGTACCACAACACCATCTGGAGATGTTGGCTGGGGTCCTAGAAGCAGCAGAAGTGCATTTCCAGAGGGCTTTCCTTGAGCTAAGAAGCACTATGTCTTGGTAGTGGGTTGGGTTTGCTTGTGCCATGCTTTCCCTTTTGAGTGTTGCAAATGAGGCTGAAGTGGCAAATGGTTTAGAGCGATATTCTCCAGCTTGTGCTTTGTGCTCAAGATTCTTTGTCATGAAATGTCTCTTGGGGCCAATCTCAACCCAGTTTTTTAATCTATGAAAAAACAGACCAAGACAGGTGCTCCAGAAAGTCAATAGTCTAGTGTTAGATTGCTCCCTCAGGGGAATGGGAGATTTGCTTTCAAATCTCTGCTGTGTCTGGTTTAGATCTGTGTTCTAAATGTGGGAGCTGAACCTGAATTTCCCCCATCCCAGGTGGGTGCTGTAAGCACAGCTCCTCTCAGTTCAGAGACTGCAGCTAGATGGTAAATTTGCATAGAGAAGTCTCCTATAACTGTCTTTTTTTTTTTTTTTTTTTTTTTTGTGGGGGGTACTTTTTCTTCCAAATGCTTCAAATACATGGAGCATTTGGAAACCATGTGCAAAGTAAATGGGAGAGCTCTTACCTAGAAAGTGCCACTGTGTAAATGGGAGTATGAGACCTGAATGGCTGCTGTGCTGTGGACTTACTTCAATGTCTAGGTAGTCTGTCCATATTATGAACAGTAAGTCCAGGAACAGATAACATCCAAAAGTGAGTTTTGTAGGGGTGCCTAAGTATCATGTGGAAAATTGGAGAGATACCTATGTACGTCTCAGGCTCTGAGTGTATTTAAATTTTTTATTTTCTAAAGATACAAAAACCCACTTTCATTAAAACAGGCTCTGAGGTCAGTGGTCTTGATGAGTCAGCCCTGTCTGTTGTGGTGTTTTCTAAACCTAAAACCCATTACCTGCAGCGTAATGGAGTTAAGATACACCAAAATTTACTTGAAGAGTGATCTTTGTAGTTGTCCGTTAATTACCTTCATCTCTGGTCTGTAGGAAATCTGACAAAACATATGAAGTCTAAAGCACACATGAAAAAATGCTTGGAGCTTGGAGTATCAATGACATCTGTAGATGATGCTGAAACTGAAGAAGCAGGTATGTCAAAATGATTTCATTTAATGGCCTCATTCCAGGAAAAGTATGGGAAGTATGGAGTCTATAAATGACTCACTACACTTTAGCACTGTGATGGGCATGGGAAAATATATTACAAGTATTTGGGGCATTTTTTAATTGAGAGTTAGCATTTTAATAACCAGGAAGTTAAAAAAAAATCCTCTCGAGTTGTCTGGGTTATACTTTTTTACATGAAGAGGCACTAGAAATAAAAATATGGCCTGTTGTCATCTGTCTCATACAAGGTTCCCAATAGTGAAGTTGCAAGATAGTATAGGATGAATTTGTTTTCATATTTCAAGTATAGAATTTTAGATATTATTTTGAAAAAAATATGTTGTTAGTCAATGAGGAATGGCTTTATGCAGCCATCCCAGATGAAGAGCATCCAGCAATGGCATTGAGTGTGCTGAGCGGGGAATGGTTGTGGTGTGAGAGTTGGGATATGTGCTAATCATTTGGACTGGCTGTGGTTGTTTCAGAAAATATGGAGGACATGCAGCAGGAAGCAGAGAAGAGCAGCAGCCTGGCAGGGCTGTCAGCAGAGCACCAGTTTTCTGATGCGGAGGAATCGGATGGCGAGGACGGTGACGACAATGATGATGATGATGAAGATGAAGATGATTTTGATGATACTCAGGGAGACTCGACACCAAAAACCAGATCAAGAAGCACCAGCCCGCAGCCCCCTCGGTTCTCCTCCCTGTCAGTGAACTCAGCTGGGGCATCGCAGGGGGCTTCCCCAGAGGGCTCCCTTTCCGTGGGACACTCTTCCCTCATCAGTTACTTGGTCACCTTACCTAGCATTCAGGTTACTCAGCTTATAACACCAAGCGACTCCTGTGACGACACACAAATGACAGAATATCAGAGGTTTTTCCAGAGTAAGAGTACGGATTCAGAGCCCGATAAAGACAGATTGGACATACCCAGCAGCATGGATGAGGATTGCACGCTTTCGTTAGATCCCAGTTCTTCTCCAAGGGACCTCTCACCTTCCAGTCGACAATCGTCACCTAGCTATGATTCTTCACCCTACAGAGATAACTCACCAAAGAGGTATTTGATGCCAAAAGGGGATTTGTCACCCAGAAGACATCTGTCACCCCGACGAGATATTTCACCCATGAGGCACCTTTCCCCACGCAAGGAGGCTGTGCTGAGGAGAGAGTTATCACCGAGACGGGACGTGTCCCCAAGGCGTCACCTATCGCCAAGGAGACCAATGTCACCAGGGAAAGATGTGTCTGTTCGAAGAGATTTGTCTCCCAGGCGAGAGAGGCGATATATGGCCTCTGTTAGAGCAGCATCTCCCCGGAGGGGCTTGTACCATAACCCAGCATTGTCCATGGGTCAATATTTACAGTCTGAATCTATTCCAGTGGGACATTCGGTAAGTATGAAAGAATATTTTCATTCCTCTTGTCGAAAACTGTGCTCTTACTGAATTCAAGCATTTCAAAAATCTTTGCAGCATTGTAGAAGAAGGCATAAACTTTGAGATTTGGTGGGAAGTCCTGAAATGAATGCAAGAAATTTGGAATAGAAAGAGACCAAATCAGAATGCTGATTCATTTAGTTAGACTAGAGTCAGCCTAAGGGGCAAGTGTTCACTTGGTAGAGCCCTGAGTAGCTCCATGAACTTCAATGAAATTAGGCTGGTTTGCATTTTCTGCCTCCATATTCATTACATATATATGTATGTATAATTTTTAAATGGTCCAGAAAGCTTACATGGTTTGTAAGTCTTTCTTCTGCACTGTAAGAAATCTTGTACTTCCTGGACTCTCAGGTGAGATCCAGCCAAAATCAAGGCTTAAAGCCCTGTTCTTGTGGTATGGTGCCTATCACTGAGTATTGCTTAATGGAATAAAAATGCTAAGATAATGGAACCTCTTAAAGAAGCAGAGTGCACGCTAAAATCATGATCTGTGGCTGGATTTTGAAGGATATTATTGTGTGAGAGGAGCAGGCAGCTGTATGCCCCACAGAAAGTGCCACAACCGTTTGGGTGGAAATATGCAAAATTTGAGCAGCTGCTGTCTGTGCTCTTTTCTTTTGGTAAATCAGCTCTCAGAAACTGCCAGATTGGCACTTTTGACCAGCCCTAGCATTCACAAAGCACTCCCTCCACAAATAGATTACATCTTCAGAGGTAAGGAATGGCCTTGCTAGGTATAAATTTACTTACTTATTTACTATGCTTTCCTCACCATGTTGCTGTTGTGGCTGCCCTCTCACTGCATGCCTGTGTGTGGGTTCAACCTGGGCAAGCTGTGACAGTCTCAGGTTACCTCAGTGCTCCTTGCTCTTCTCCTGGATGGCCTCTTCTACCTACTTCCCCATCCCAATTTTCTTGGCTCTCCATGTAGTCTTTGCAGTGCTTCTCTGTGGAGGAGAAGAATTGAACCCTGAGCTTATACAGTCAGCATTTCTCAGCTCTGGTGTGATTTTCTCTGTAGAGTCAGGCTGATGTGTTATCTGCTCCCAGGCAGGGAGTGAAGGATGCACCTGGGCAAAGATGCAGGGGTGGACCAAAAAGAGCTGATATGCTGCCAGCCTGGCAGATCCAAAAGTGATTTCCCAGCATTTCAGGGGTATAAGGGAAAGCTGCAACTTGAGTGGCTGTACTCAAGGAGAGAGCAACACAGGTTCTTCTCCCACATCTTAGACATTGCCCCATGACCTAGTAAGTTGTTTGGGAGAGCACTGGAGAAGGTGACTGATTGATTAAATGGTTCTGGAGAAAGGGCATGCTGAAACCCTGCTGCACTCTCACAGGAGAGATCACTGCACAGCTGAGAGAGGGAACAAATCTCACCAGCAGGTCTACTGACTACGTGAGGAAGCACAAGTGGGTGAAGAGTCACCAGTTTAACTATTCATGATGTCTTGGTATCAAATGAATGGGATCATATGGGATTCTACAGCTGACATTGTGCAGGGTGCCCCAGTCCCTCATGTCCCACATGATACACACTGGCATCCTGTAGTAAAGATTTTAGATGTGTAATGATGCTAGCAAAAACAGTAATCCTTGACCATCTGACAGTTCTTGCTGTAATATTTTTCTTATGCATTATGCACACCTTCCAGCAAGGCCTTTAGCACATTGTAAGGACTCTCTTAGCACTTCTCACTCCTTCTTTTGAAAAGTCCACCATGCCAGATGGACTTCCAATGCTTACCTGGTTTTTGAGGTAGAGTCAGGCATCTGGTAGTGCAAAATACAATGTAAAAGATCAGTTGTCTTACAGGAAGCATCAGTAACTTGATGGCATGTTGAGAGTTTGAGAGAGAAGGCCAGACTTCAGTAGAGTCACTAAAACCATTTTCCATCACTGGAAACGGAGCCCCGGCAAACTTAAATGAAAAAAACAACAAGTGAGGGTGATTGCCCATTGCAAGAAATGACTGCAAGGAAGGAGAGATGCATTCCTTGTCTCTGGATGCTTTTCTGGAAAATGTACTTTAGCCAAACATTAGATAAGCTTAAGTGAAACAAGTTATTATACTCAGCATGTGGGAAGACAAATAGCACCTGAGCTTGCTATAAATGAAAGCTGTCAGAGAAGAAAAAGGAATAAAGGTTGTTTTAAACTTTTTAAAGTAGTGAAATCCGGCAAACCAGAACATCATTAGCAGCTGCATTGGTGATGCTCATGCTGGCTTACAATCCTTAAAGTACTTTAAGAGCTGCATTGGGTTGCCAGTCCTTGCAGGAGTAGGGGCATTTTTGTGCTTCTAGTGCCTGCAGTTCTCACAAGAGGCCAGTTTTCTTTCTTCTCAACTGAAATTGTTGTATTTGCTCTGTCTCTTTGGCCAGTGCTGGTCTAGTTGCACTTCATCTTGCTTCCTGTTGAATCTCCATGCACTTTGGTGGTCTCGTGCAAAAGGCTTGTAAAGTGCTCAGGCATGGAAAGCACCACATAGAAAGCAATTGAAATTATTTGTTTAGGAAGTGGAAAAGAGCATGGTGAAAGTAAATATTTTTTAAGATTGTATAAAAATACAGGAAAATACACACTCTTTTTGTCCTTTGGCAAGAAATAGCAGGATACACTCTTGCAACAGAATACTCTTTCTAAAGTAGCCTAAGTCTGTAATGTGTGCTGGGTCACACTTGGCTTTGAATAGTTAAATTGGTGTCTTTAATGCCAGATATCTTCTGTTCTCTAAATGCATTTGGGATCTTCTGTCAATGGCAGAGATTTCTTTCCTTACTGGGGAGGCTGATGCCATTATCAAAGGGCTCAGATTCTTCTTCCAAGTCATCTTCTGACAGTCCTGAGAGAAATGGAAGTAGTAGGAAGGCTTCATTTGTTCGCCCTGAGTGAATCTCTTTTAGCATTAGTTTGGATGAGGCATGGATGGTCTCTGTTGTCACATTTTTTGTGTTTTGACTCACTTTCTCAGCTCAGTCTTGGAGTAAGTGACCTGGATTGTTGTCAGATGGAATTAAACTGAAAATGTGCACCAGGAGGGCAGCAGGTGCCCTTGAACTGTGAGTGGCCATCCAAGTGACTGCAGAGAGGCCACATAGGGCTAAACTGAAGCAACCTTCCCTTCCAAACCCACAACACTTGCATTGTGAATATGGGATCCAGCACAAACAGTTTTCACTCCATTCCTGCTTGTCCCAACCCTTAGTACACTCTGCTACTTCCTAGTGCAGACCAGAACCTTTGCCTCTTCTTCCAGTCCCAGGATAGACACAACGAGATCAAGAAAGTGCCTTGCTGTGAGTGGAGCAGCCTGGTCTCTCACAACTGTTTTAGCTTCTAGGCAGTAGTAGATTTTGCTTCTGTTGCCATCTTGTTGCTCATCTCATTCATTTTGAAGTCTGAAGCATGTCTTGATATATTCAGAAGGGCTGAAGGGAATTAGGCACCTCTGTGACCACTTAAAAGTTGATAGGACTTAAGGTCCTTTGATCATACCGAACATGGATATTAAATCACTTCCCAAACGCTCACTACTTTATCATCTTGAGTAAAGTGCATTCTTGTACAGAGAGCCAGAAACTTCTGAATTCCAGGTAAACTGTAAATAGGTTCACTGGTGCATCTGGGCTACTGTGGTGCGTTCTGTGTTGGGCTGCAAATTGAGCTGATCCTGAAAGTGAGGGCCACACAGAGTTATAGTCACTTTATTGGCATCATGACTTTCAGGAGGCACATTGGTGCTAATGTGCTCCATTACTAATTTTCTCTGTAGAGTTCAGTGTTTTCTGGTTTTTAACTTTAAAAAACCTCAAGTAGATTATGACATGCTAATCAAAGAGACTGTTTTCCACCCAACATGTTTTTGCAAGCTGTGGTCTGAGGCTGCCCAGAAGATGCCTGTGAAGGGTGCTTGGCTTTGAAATGTGATCTTCCTCTTAATCTCACGCAGCCTGATTTGGGTGATGTACCAGATACAGGGTAAACCCTGTCTCATCCCTGAGGCATTCTGAGGGACTTGAGAAGCTGGATATAGCTTTGCTCAGGGGTGTGATGTGGCAGTCTAGCTTTGTGACCAGGTCAGAGGGTTTAGTGAAGAGCTGCTACAGGATACTGTTGCTTGGGAAATTACATATTACCTGGACTTTAAGGGACATATGCTAAACTGTAACAAATGAAAATTAATAGGAAACGAACTGGATTCCCATCACCTGACAAAGAGAAGAGCTCAGCTCACAGCACTGGCAGCAGCCCATTCTGACTGCACTTCAAAAAGATGCCATGACTTCCTGCTCTGTGCTCTGTGATCTAATACTTGGCCTGTCCACTGCAGAAAGTCTTTAGATTTTCAGGATGCTTGTTGAAAAGAGGCAGTCTTTCTCTGTGAATGTGTGTGTCTGCTTGTAGGAATGAAAATGCTAAATATTGGTAAAGGAAGTAAAAGCAGGGTAAAAGGTAGGAACAGTCCCTACTGATTGTAACCATTTATGTTATCTGTTTCCAAACTTACCTGCCAGGGCTAGAGAAAAATAATCCAGTATGTGCCCAGCCAGGCTTGGAAGGTATCCTGTGACATGCACACACTGTCACTGTGTTAAAATCGGGCATACAAGACATATATTGGATGATGCTGCGGATCTTGAAGCACACAGCAGTTTCTGTCATGTTAGCCACCTCTGTCCAGCTAGGACAGACTCTTGCTCTATTTCCTTCTGAAACTCTGGCAGGGTAAAACATGAAGCCAGTGTCTCTCAATTAGAGGTTTGTGTGTGACTAGGTTTATTCTTTGATGAGTTTTACTCATTTTTTTGCTCAATTTCCCTTAGCCCAAGTTCACATCAGGTGTAATAGTAATAAATGTCATGGTGTAGGAAACTGGACCAAAGGACACTGTCCAAAAGGACAGTGTGACTGAGAAACTGTCTGACAGACAAAACATGGAAAAAAATAGGGGGCAAGCAGCTGTGCAGAGGTGAAGTTAGGAAGGACTAACAGGGTAGGTGAACTGTCCTGTGGCTTGGCAGTTGCGGTTTATTTTGTATAGTTTTCCCCATTCAGCAATATAATGTGCTGTCACTGTGCTTTCTTATGACAGTTTCTCTTTTATGAGACTCAAGTGTCTCACTTTCTGAATAGGAAAATTCCCAACATAGATTAGTCTGTGAATAATATCTCTGAAGTTTGACTCTGATGATTATAGGTCACCCTTTCCTGTCTCGACATTGATTTATATTAAACAGGACAAAGCATCTGAGCACAGTGAGATTGAGCCCTTGGGTAGCACAGAAACTGAATCTTTAATTGCCCCCTAAACCAGCTCTCTGGGATGGGATCAAGAGGTTGTTCAATGCCTTGAGAGCTAGGATTTCCCAGCAGTGAAGTGCTGCCACTTCAATGCATTGGTATTTAGCAGCACAGTCCTCGGGCTGCCACACCAAGGCTGTGGTAGCATTACAGCTCTGGGGCAATTGATCCATGTTTGGTCAATTTAAAGAGCAGAGATGAGCATTTTCATTCATTTAATTTCATATGAGAGTCCCTGAGAGATGTGTGGCCAAATCCCACATATAATTATGAAAATGTCATCCTGCACTTCTGTCATCATTACTCCTCTGGTCAGCAAGAAATGATACTTTATCATCAGATAGCAAACAAATTTTAAAAATTAGGAATGAAAATAAAAAGGAACCCTAAAGCCCAGGGCATATTTAATACTGAGTGGAGATGGAGATATTTATTCTTTCAAGGCAGGAACTAATGGGAAGGCAGTGAAAATGTCAATATTGCGAGACTGGCTTTTATTAGCTGTCACAAAATCCCCCATTCTTCTCAATCCCATTATGAGTGGGTGAGTCTCCCTGGGACACAATCATCACTTTTGCTCACAGCTGATGCCTGTGCTTTTGTTATTATTTATTGTTTATGCTGCAGATAAGCCAGAGGGGTACTCCATTGTCTCAATGACTAAAAAAATTTGTGTCTTCATCACACAAAGACACTTGAACTTGCATGGAAATACCCATCTGTTTTCACCAAGGAGTGGGTAAAGCTCCCAAGGAGCAAGTGCCTTCTGTGGGGCTCAAGAGCAGGTTTTTCAGAAGGCAGTAAATACATACATGCTGTCAGATACTCCGGGTTACGCCAAGCAGTGGTGCTGAGCAGGGGATGTTCAGACGTGTACTTCTCTGCAATAAAGTTTAAATACCAGCATAATTTTCCAAAAGACAGGGTAAGATGGATCTCCTGGCCAAATTTCTCCTGG
The DNA here is from genome assembly GCF_022539315.1 of Serinus canaria. Taxonomy (NCBI): domain Eukaryota; kingdom Metazoa; phylum Chordata; class Aves; order Passeriformes; family Fringillidae; genus Serinus; species Serinus canaria. The sequence continues at coordinate 51,919,410 of NC_066316.1, read as the reverse complement.
GGAATGAAAATCTATCTACCCCAAATTCTGTTCAAAGTTTCAGCTGAATATAATGCCCTCCACTTCCTGACCTAAATTGCTGCATTGTGTTGCTGAGCTCTCCTAACTAGCCACTGCCTTTCACCTCAGAGGCATGAGCCCTGTAGGGCTGAGCTAAGCAAAACCTCCTCTGTTGTTTGGATGTGCAATTAGTGGAGTTTTCCAAATGCTTTGGGATCCATCTGGATGAAAGGTGCTTCGTGAATGGGAGGTTGTGTTAGACAGGAAAACAGATAGGTGGTTTCGCAGCCAGACAAGAATTCTGATAGTAGCAGTGCTGACATCTCTTTATTTTTCTTCTGGTTACAGAGGAGGGGGTTGTCTCAGGCACCTTATTTCAACATATATGGAGAAAAAGGAGGCATGGAGCACCGCAGGGCTAGCCTGTTCCCTGAAGGTCCGAGCGACTACGTCTTCAGTCATCTTCCACTACACTCCCAGCAACAGATCCGAGCACCTATCCCCATGATGCCCATAGGGGGGATCCAGATGGTCCATTCAGTCCCCGTGGCCCTTTCAGGTTTACATTCTCCGTCCACTCTGGCCCTGCAGAGGGAGGTCTCTGAGGAGAAGCAGAGAGGAACTGCGGAAGCCCTCGCGAAAGAGCCGCACAGCATTTCTAAGCCCCACGAGAAGCGTACCTCTCCGCACAGCTTGCACCCCGCCGCTCCCCCCAGCGCCCCCTCCTCGCCGCTGCTGTTGCTGGCTCAGAGCACATCCGAGGACAGTGTGGTGGCTACCGAGAGGGAGCAGGAGGAGAACATACAGACTTGTACAAAAGCCATAGCCTCTCTGCGAATTGCCACAGAAGAAGCCGTTCTGCACGGGGCGGAGCAGCTGCAGAGGCCATCTGAGCCTCACCAGAAACCTTTAGAAAGTGCACATTTTAGCATTAAACACTTTAGTGGATCTGAGCCGGGCCAGCCCTGTGCCTCAGCCACCCATCCTGACTTGCACGGTGGTGAACAGGACAGTTTTGGTACATCACAGACTGCGCCAGCCCATCCCACCTTTTACAGCAAGAGCTTTGTGGATGTCCAGCAGCTGGGCTTTCACGGCAGGAGCGAGCCCCCATCAAGCACACAGGAAAGGAAAGATCCATCATCTGAGAAGAGCAAGCCGCATTGATCTGAGATGCATGGAGACTTTCACCCCATACATTTACCCCTCTTTTTTTTTTTCTAGAGATAGAAAAAGTATTCAAATTTACAGCATGCCTGTTCTAAGTTACAGTAGTTTGCTATTATATATACTTTTGTTATATCAAAAGAATTAGATAAAGTAACAAGTCATCATGAGCCTGACCAAAACTAAATTTGAAATTCTTATTGGGTCTGGTACTTTTAAATTGTACAGATGTTTGTGCCTTTTCTTTACTTTGCTTATATTCTTATAAGCATTTTTTTAGCAGTAATTTGTACATATTTTAGAATTTGTGTATCTGCTTTGTAATAAATGTAATTTCTTTCCTTTTTTGGACACTTGGATCTAAATGATGTAAAACAGAACAGCATCAATATATGTGAGGTTGCACTAAAACATATTTTTATATGATTAAAACTGAACAGCTTTTATGTACAGCTCTGATTCTGTAATACTAATATTTATTTACTTTGTTTCATAAATTGTAAATTTTTTTCTTAATGTTGTGGATTGCTTTTCTATGTGAAGCATGGGATTTACTGTTGCGTAATTAGAACAAAATGTATATTGTAAAACAAGATATTTAAACTAGAGTATCTTATATTATTCTGCACTTATGCATTAGTTAAAAAAAAAAAGATAAAAGATGTATCAGTCAGTTCTTAACTCTTGTAATTTTTTTTGTCTCCTGTTTGCCGGATTGACTATAACTTAAGTGCTGATTGTGATTTTAAACTGATAGTACCGTAAAGCATTAAAGTAAAACAATGTGCTATTGTGAGTTTTTTCAAAGCTTTATAAAACAGTTATAAATATATTAAAAGTATTTGGTCTTATGTGAACATGTTGATCTATATACTCCTTAAAAAGCTATGGGAAAACATTCCACCCCATGTAAATATGTGCATCACTGGTGCCATCTGTGTAGCTCACCGGGACCAGCAAGGTTTGCTATGCTGGTGCTTCCAGGAGTGGGACCGGGGCACTGCTGGCTACCAGAGGGTAGAGCCCAGCAGCATCCTGACCCACTCCCTGGCCTCCAGCAGCAGGGTGGTAAGGCCCCTACGGCTGCTTGGGGCTGGGCGAGGAGCTGGCCTGCTGGCTGGACACACGGCGCCCTGCCGAGCCTGGCAGTCCCCTGCTCCTGAGGGCTGACCAAGGGGCATAGGTATCATGGAGAAGTGCTCTGGAGTGTCAGAGAGGGGTTTGGAGAGGAGAAAAAGGCGTTTCCTTGCACTTGAACTCCACAGCTGGCCACTCCCTACTGCAATACCTGTGCCAGCTTCGGGGGAGGCTCCTGTTCTGTCCTGTTCTGTCCTGTCCTGTGGGTGGAGGTGTGTGGCCCTGCCGGCAAGGCAGAGAGCACCGCCACCCCGGCCTCTTCTGAAATGGGTTTCATGGGCAAGAAAGTCACAGTCTTCCAGTGTAGGGTCTCCACCTGGGCAAGGTTTGCTCCAGAGGGAAGGGAGGAGGAGCCCGGGCTTGTGTTTGAACACGTGTGGTGGGTTACCACTACCACCAGCAGCACGCGTGCCTGCACGCACGCACGCACACACACACTCAAACACACGCATGCACACGCACAGATGAGAGAAAACAACGACCTGGATTATATTTTGTGCTATTTAGTGGATTATAAATCTGTGAAAACAAGTTTGTATATTGAAAATACATCTAAGGAGTGTTCTTTAAAAAGAAATAAATATACAGTTACATGCATGAGGTGTCTAGTTTTCATGTGTTCTTTGAATTTTCCAAGTTTATTGGTGTTCCAGCATTCTGCACAAGAAGCACCCTTAAAAATGTGAGTGGTAGTGAAAAACGTGGACCATATATTGGCTTTCTCACATATTATCAAACTGAACCAGTTCATTTCTCCACTAATGCTGTGTGGGGGCAGAGCCACAGGTGGCATGTTGTCATAATTCTAGCATGACGGCATATGATTAGTGTAATACCATAATGGACGGTGACCATTTCTAAACATTAAAGCTTAGCTTCTCATACCCATTGCAATGTTCTGCCTTTATTCCAGATCATTGTAGTAACCTTGCCAAGAAAAGCATGTGCCAGAAAACTGGCTCATCTCAGATTGGAGAGAGGAGAAACAGTATATGTAGTTGGAGATGAGCACCCTGTTGGATCATGCTTCCATAAAAAAAGGAGAACTCAATTATACATTTTAAATAAACAAGCTCCATCTGATAAAAGCCTCTCTCCTCCTGGGCTTCATGGCTGTATTGAGAACAAAATGCTCTGCACAATGATCAGCTAATCAGGTAATCATAGATAATTTATTAAAAGGGAACCAAGCAACCCCTGATGGTAAATGCTCTATTAACATTGCCTTTGTAAGCAACCCTCTTACTGTGGGAGTTACCTCTGACTTGTTTGATTATTTTAATTAATTTGCAGCTGCAATTTGCCATCCACCTTCTCAGCCTTGGGGCATTTTTTTTTTTATAATCGGTGAGCAAGTATCACTGAAATTACATGTGATATTTTTGGGTTACAATGGAGCAACTCTGAAGAGGTTTCAGGTACTTACAATCTTAATTGTATTTTCTTAATAGATAATGTGTATACAGTGCTTTGAAAAAAAACATATCCTCATGCAAGGCATAGGCATCAATGATGACTTTTCATGCTTTGTAAAGAGTGTGGAGGAGAAATGGCCAACGTGTCTGACAAAATTTTCCCAGGCATGAGCAATTTTCAGAATCAACTGTGCAAGCACAGCAGCGAGGACTGGGTCAGGAGGGGCGGGCAAATAATTCCGTGAGCGCTCTGCCTGCACTTCCAGCGCAGCCCCCTCCACGCTGCCTGCCGAGATGATGGTGTGGGGCTGTTTGTGCCCCGCTGTGATGAGCCTACGGCTCCAGCCTCCGTGCTGGGAGAATGCAGCTGCATGGCTCCCTGCCGGGAATGCCGGTCTCCGGGCAGGACTGGAGTTGCCTGTGAGGCAGCCCCTCTGAGGGTGATGGGGAGGGGGCTCCTCCACAATACTCGATGCAGTGGATGCAGGGAGGGCTCTTCGGACCAAAATGTGTAACCCTGAGCTCTCTGATGTAAACGTTCTGTGTTTTTAAGAGGGGTGAAGAGATTTAACAGGGCACTCTAGAAGAAACTGCAGAACCAAACAAGGATCCTTACATGCAATGTGCTAAAAATTCTACATCAGGAATATAATTACCTATTATATTGTTCAAGGAGGTTATAATTTCCTATGAAGATCCATATGTCTTTTCTGTAAAGCACAAGGGAAATACAGATGCTCTGGCAAGCTCTCTTTATTTTCTTCTCTCAGAATACTGTCACTAGAGTCACTTCAGGACTTACTCGCGTCAGCAAGACAGAGGATGTATCAGTCTCATATAACTGCCTGCACAACCCTCTCACAAAGCTTTAGATTCTGACTCAGGGTAGTAACTCTAGCACATGTTAAATTCTTCTGTGTGGACTTCCCCACTGCAGGACACACTGCCAGCAGGGGATAATAATTAGCACCAGTAAAGGGCATCATTAACTATAGCAGACCCAAATGGAGTCAAGGGACTTGAGTACAAAAATTTCAATTCAAGAATGCTGCAGTCAATTTAATCCTAGAGGCACCTCAGTTTACAAGGTGCCCTGCCTTGTTTAAAGCTGTTTCCTGCTTTTGGACATGAGGTGAACTTCTCTTGGAACTGCTTCACAGCTCTTCCCCTCCCACTTTGACCTGGATACCAGAAAGTATGTATTTCTTGCCTAGGTCCTCCAAATTACCTGCCCTGCTGAGTGGGTCTTTGAAAATACCTGACATATGATGAAATATGCTTCTCTCTTGAATTATACTTTTGGTAAGTGCTGTCACCACCCTCTTACAGATTAGTTTAATGATTTGGTCCCCATTTATGGGTATCTAAAAAAAGCCCAAACCACCCCAAAGCTGTGCTGAAACTGGCTAGATCAACACCTCCAATCTCCTAGGAGAGTGCCCTAAAATGTTCCACAAGAAGTTTTTTGTTTTCTTCTGAAGTTCTCCTACTGTGAAACAAAATATTCAGGATTTACTGGATCATCATTACTGTAGGCTACTGTCCCCAAGAGGAAGAGCTGTTGGATGTGCCCTGCTCAGTAGGAAGAGAGCTGCCTGGAAAGCTGGTGAGTTGAGTGGTGTGACAGAGACTTAGAATGACAAGGCCTGAGTTCAAGCAGCTCCCTGCCTGAAGTCTTCTAGCAGCTTGGAGAGCACATTTTCCAAACATGTTCCTACTTAGCATCCAGCTCCTGTCTGAGATGGCTGACTCTCCTATGTCCAGTGGAGGTGGGCCAGAACTTGGCATTCTGGGCTTCAGAGTGAGGAACAAATCCCAAAAGTTAGGTGTTACAGTGCCTGAATCCTTTATTGGGTTTTGCCCTAAATAGCTCAGGGAGAACAAGCCTTATTGATTGATTTCATTGTCCAGTGGAACAAGTCAATGGAAGTTATCCTTTTAAGTCATTCAGCCACCCCTGAAAATCTCAATCGATATTCTCTAAAGAATGTCCTTAAAGTAAATCCAGGATATTCAATGCAAAACCTGCACAGCACATCATATATTTTAGTCTAATCACTATTTTGGTGGGTTTTTTTTTTCAGTTAAGATGCCTGCATGAAAAAAATCAGGAGTCTGTGTACTAATTGAGTTTATTGCAGTGACAATGTTCCTGTGCCCTTTTCTCAAACACAGATTACACACACTAAACACAGACCCTGAACATATGCTTACTGTAAGGTCAATTTAAGATGAAAATGCTGGATAGCTTGACTTGTTATGCAATTATTCTTGGGCTCTTTACATATGCTTCATCTGTCACGTGTGTTTGCAACTATCTTTAATATGCCTGCTTTTAACTGGCTTTGGAACCACTGTTAGCACCAGGAACGTGGGAGACAGCTTTCATTGCGAAATGTTTGGCTCTTGCCCCTGTGATGATGCCTATGATGAGATATAATAAGCTGATTTGTTGTGTGTACATAAGTCTTTCCCAAGTGATTGCGCTTGGTGACAAAAACTCCAAGAGTTTCTTTAATTTGTGGGCATAGAGGTGGCCTGTACATATGTGTAGGGCTTTACTAGGCACATGGTAGAAGTTAAGGAAATATCTCTGTCTTTTCATACAAGATAATCTCAAGTGGAGGCAGAAATGAATGAATCCCAGCCTTGGGAGCAAAGACCATGAACCACAAGAATCCCCATAAAGGACAAACTGGCATCCAGGACTGTTGTCTCTCCAAGCTGGCAAGTGCCTGCACAAGCTGCCTTGGTGTCATTTTCCCTGAGCTTTAAGAAATATGGATGGTCTTCTATTGCACTGTGCATTGCTGTATACGTTGCAAAATCATGTCCTACAGGCAAGGCTCTCACCCATGGCACATCAGGCACCAGTGCACCTCTGCTGTAGGGCAGCCAAGGGATTCTGGGAGCCTAACACCTCCAAGGTCTGTTCAAGCATGCAAACAGCCTACAAGATCTGCTTGCAGGCTGGACTGTAGGCTGGTGGGAACAGTGGTAGAAGAAAACAGCAGCCTTCTGAAAACCTGAAAAATTTTCTGCTCTAGTGGGTTTCCTTGCTTTTCTGCATTGTATGAATATTCATTCTGAAGCTGACATGTCGAGGGGAGCTTGGTCAGCAGGAGGCTTAATAAAAAAAAAAAAGCCAAACAATATTACTTTATAAACTGCCTTTTCAGATACCTTCCTGATGAGTGACATCTCTGAACTGACAGGAGCGCTGCAAAGCGAAACAGCCGGGATGAATATGCATGGCAGCACACAGCCCCACGAGCACCCAGTGAGCTGGAGAAAGCCAGTGGAGGCAGATCCAGCTCTGTACTGAAGAACAGCATTTCTTTTTCCCCCCATCTCCTGCCAGAATATAAGAAGAGGCTGACACCCTGCTATAGAAACTAATGGAGTTTCCACATTCATTTTAACAGCAGGAGGTGTAGTCTCTGAAGGCTTGTTTCCATGAGGTGATGAGAAATCTTGCTGCTAAAGTCGCAGAGGAATGTCAGAGTACTTGGCATTTTGCCGTTCCAACCTCTTTCATTCCCATCTGTTCCTAGAAGCAAAGGTCTTTGCCTAGTTCAGCTGTGCTCTGCCAGGGCTTTGGGGAGCAGCTCTGGGCCATGGGAGGAGGTGGTCCCTGAATGTCTTTGTTTCTGGTCTAAAAACCCCAAATCCTCAGAGCATGTTAGCCCATTAGCAGTAGTCTGCGAGGCAAAGGAAGGCTTGGGAAGAACCTGCGTGCTTATTCTTCCTAAGCAGATACACACTTACAATCTCTAAGGGGTTACTTTGAAAGAGCAACTCTTAGAAAAGCCAGGTTTTCTGAAGAGCTGGACTTTGACTGAGGCACTTAAATTAAGTGGTCAGAGTTTTCAGAAGTGCTGAGCATTTGTTATCAGCAGAAACTGATGGTTTCTGGCCACATGTGAAAATCTGGCCCTTAAAAACTTAATGACTAACTTAATGATGCCTGGCACTTCACCTCCATTTGTTATTTTCCACAATCTTTCTTTCCACCACAACATCTCTATTTAGCCAGCAAAAAAAGGAGGAAAAAAAACAAATTAATGAAACAATGAGCCAATATTCATGGCTGAAATACGCCGTTCCTTTTTACTGCCAAGAAAAATGTAAATGATAAAGCAGACCAGTTTTTTGACAAAGTTTTCCCCCTCCATGTCATATTTCTTGACGACATTTTAACACATGGGGCTGGCACAGCATGACATCTTGGACTAATTTTTAATCTTTCAGAAATTTTCCTTGGACATACAGAAGAGAGAGGGTTTTTTAACTCTGGGGAAAAAAGGTAAAAATCAGAAAGTCAAAGGGATGGAGTACTGCAGGGAGCAGTCCTTCTCTGGCAGAAGATGAGCTAAATAGTATAATAGTTTTTTCCACCTGCATTTCCTCTGGCCCTACTATGAGCAAAAGGGATTCAGATCCAGCTGATCTGTCAGGGTGGGGTGAAGGGAACTGACTGGGTGATATTAGAAGCCAAGTCCTGCTGCCTAGTCCATCAATTAACACCGGCAGTAGGAAGAAGCTGAGGGGGATAACGCCCCTGTGGTGCTGCCCCTGCTCTGCAGGATCCTGTGAAACGTTTTTGCTGGCTCTCTGCAGAGCTGGATTCCTGCCAGACCGCGGGAGCAAAGGATCAGCCACTGTCTAGAGCGTTGCCTCGCACTAACCTGCTGCATTTCCATGCAGAAGTCCAAGTGAGAATTAATGCTGTGTTGGGCAGCCCAGACCTTGGCTGGGTTTGCTCTCTAGCTCCTCAGCTGTGGGCTGCCTTGGCCACTGCTATGAGAGCCACTGGTGGGGCAGTGCTGGCTGGGGGCCTCAGCTGAGTGGGGCAGTCAGGGAGCTGGTGGAGGCTCCAGAGATGCTGGCCTTTGAGACCAATGCTCTGCTTGAGGCTGCGCTGGCTGGTCAGTGTCCCAGGAGCTCCCAAAAAGCGCATGGAAATTCTGTATCCTGGAGCTTGCAAAGTTTCCTGGCTCCTGCAGTCTTTATTTTCCAGGAAAGGGGACAAGCTAAACCCTCTGATGGCTTGGTTTCTGTTTTTTCAAATTTAAGGTATTCAAAATAATGCTGGTGGTGTCAAACATTGCTCCTCCCTGGGGGAGTATGAGACAGGAACCAAAAATACGTTGTCACAATGCACACTACCTGAGAATTTCATCAAATTAAAAAGAGCAGTGAATAAGAAATTCCCTGACTGTTTTAAATAGGCAGGATAGAGTCTCTTTCCTTCTCTAACTTTAGTCTGTTTTCTCCAGAACTTCGGCTGTGATGACAATTTAGTCATCTGTATTCTGCCTGTTTAATGGGATGCCAGTTCCTGATTTTGCACACAAGTTTTGTGATATACTGTCTATTTCAGCAGAAATTACTGTTTTCAGCTTGGTGCTCAGGGTGCTGAAATTATCTGTGTCTGAGGTGGGCTGACCCTGGCTGGACACCAGGTGCCCACCAATGCCACTCTGTCACTCCCCTCCTTAGCTGGGCAGGGGAGAGAAGTTATGATGGAAGGTTGTGGGTTGAGGTAAGGACAGGGAGAGATCAATCACCAGTTTTGGGTAAAGCAGGCTCAGCTTGGGGATATAGTTTTTATTACCAATAAAATCAGAGTAAGATACTGAGAAATAAAATAGTATCCTAAAAGCACCCCTCCCCACCCCTCTCTTTTCACCAGGCTTAATTTACTCCCCATCTACTCCCCATTTACTCTCCCCCAGTGGTGCAGGGGGGTGGGAAATGGGGGCTGTGATCACACCATCTCTGCTGCTCCTTGCTCCTCATGGGGAGCACTCCTCACACTCTTCCCCAGCTCCAGTGTGGGTCCACAGGGTGCAGTCTCTCAGGAATAGGCAGCTCCAGTGCTCATGCTCTGTGGGGTCACAGGTCCACCCAGAAAATCTGCTGCAGCGTGGGCTCCTCTCTCCATGGGTCCTTCCAGGAGCCTGCTCCACAGTGTGCCTCCCAAAGGGTCACAGCCACCTTCAGGCATCCCCGTGCTCTGGCATGGGCTGCAGGTGGATCTCTGCTCCACCATGGACCTCCATGGGCTGCAGGTGGATCTCTGCTCCACCATGGACCTCCCTGGGCTGCAGGTGGATCTCTGCTCCACCATGGACCTCCCTGGGCTGCAGGTGGATCTCTGCTCCACCATGGACCTCCCTGGCTGCAGAGGCACAGCTGCTTCCCCATGGTCTGCACCACGGGCTGCAGGGGAATGTGAGCTCGGGCACCTGGAGCACCTCCTGCCCCTCCTTCCTCACGGGCCCTGGTGTCTGCAGAGCTGTTTCTCTCACATATTCTAACTCTGCCCTTCTCCAGCTTCCGCTGGGCAGGTTTTTTTCCCTCTTCCTAAATCTGTTATCCCAGAAGCACTACCACTGTTGCTGATGGGCTCAGCCTTGACCAGCAGCACATCTGTCTTGGAGCCTGCTGGCATAGGCTCCATGGACACAGGGGAAGCTTCCAGCAGCTTCTAACAGCAGGCAGCCCTGCTGCCCCTCCTGCTACCAAAATCTTGCCTTATGGATCCAATACTTGTCCCAGTGTCCCAAATAGAGGATGCATAATGCAGCATCTGAAGAGAAGAGCTCAGAGGGTGCCACATTTTCCAAAAAATTACCATCATTCAAATGCTGTAGCATCTGCAGTTGGAATGCAGGCTGGGGCAGGGGAAGAGGAAACCTTTTTGCATTATAGCAAATAAAATGCTACCATGGAGTTTGAAGGTGCAAATCAGGCTATAACAAAACATGAGTGTGCATGCTTTCAACACCAAAATGACTTACTGGCTGCTAATTAAATCTCACTGCAAATAGGATTTCATTTTTATTTTTTGATGGAAAAAGTGGTTTTGTTACATTTACTTGGCTGGCAGCCAGGAATACAGCTCAATACGAATCAAGCAAATTTAAAAGCCTTCTGCAGCAACATATGGCTTGTTTGGGAAGTATGAGTCATAAATGGAACCAGATGCAAAAAAAAAAAAAAAAAGTTATAAGAAGGTAGTAACTGTCCTCAGACAGATGCTACTATTGTTATTTCTGATGTTTCCACCTCATTGTGAAAAATGTTCACATGCATATTGGTGAGCAATATTTTTTTTTTCACTGTGGATTGCTGCCTGTTTCAAAGCTCTTCAGTGGCACAGGTCCACTCGGTCTGCTCATGCAGCTACTTCATACCTTACACAAGTGTTTTCTTCTTGCAAGTTATTAAAACACAGTTCCCAGTACTGTTTGTTTCTTCTCCTGGTTTCAGGGTGTTTCTTAACATATGCAGGGTTGGCCTTTAGTTTGTTCTCCAAGTCCTGTGTAAATACAGGCTAATAGAAGTATGTCCTTGCCCTGGAAGAAACCCTAGGGATGCTTTGGAACCACACCCTGTGCATATCTGCGGGGAGGGCGTGTGTGCATATGCCTGTGCACACACAGCCAACCCAAGTGCCAAGAAAATGACAACCAGCAGGGGAGGGGAGCCATCAGGGGCTGTCTTCTGCCAAGAGCTTCGGCTGCCAGCAGCCAGGCAGCAGGTAAACATGGGGACAACCAGAGCAGAGATGGGGGGTGAGCAGCCTGGGTGCATTTTGGCACCATCTTTGGCCTCCCAGCTTTGCCTGGTGGCTGCTGCTGTAGCACTGCTGTCAAGGACTTTCTGAAACCACAAAAAGAACTATCTGCCTGTTTTGCCGTGTTGAGTACCCAGAGTGAAGGTGTGCCTCTAGCACAGGGGCCCATAAGTTTCTAAGAGTTTGACTCTTGAGCCCTAAATACCATTTTCTTTTTGCCTGTCATATTGCACCCATTCCTGTTGTTTTTCTCCTAATTTCTCTAGCCCTTCACTCCCCATTTCTCATGAAGTATGTCAAGAAAGTTGTCCAAATTTAACTTATCAAGATCCCCTTCCTTCCTACATAAAATCCTCTCAGACTACAGGTGAAACAGATTCTCTGTTTCTCCCAGCTGGGCAAAGCCTAACTGGCCCCGGTCTGAAAGGAAGGAATGTCTTACATGCTCAAGTCCTTTAGAAGAAAATGGCCACGCACCCTTGAACAGTGACACAAGTCACACCGTGCAGGCAGTGCAGGGGCAAACTCCAGCTGGTAAGGTAGGCTGAAAATCAACCTCCTTCACTCAGTGGTGGACAGTGAGCACCCCACTGGAACATGTTGTCCTGTTGCATGTGTTCTCCCAGCCCTGGCTCTTCCTGCATCCCACTGCCAATGCTCCTCCAGAGTGGGCCTGTTTGACAGCTCCTACAACAAAAGGACAACACAAGGACGTCCTGTGGCTCAGCCCTGACGTATCTCTTCAGAGGTGTAGTCCTGTGTAGCAGGGGACAAGGGCCCTGAAGGACTTGTGAGGCACCTCCTTTGTGCTGTGGCCTCTTCCAGAAGGATTTACAAGAGCTGCCCAGAGCCTTGTTCATGTCCCCCACCTGGAAAGTCAGTGCTTAAACCACAGCTTGAACCACTGCCCTTTTCTTGGCAGGCATTCTTCGTCCTTAGAAAAAAGGCTATTGTGTTGACTCAGTGGCTATCTGATACCACAGCATCTCTCCTTATTTGATCTGCCAGGTTGGTGAGTCACCTCTCCAACTTCTCTGAGTGGAAATGTGTTTGGTGTCAGCGGCCTTAGCCTGCCCAAAATGTCCAGTCACAGTCATGCCAGCTCCAGCCTCTCTCACTACAGCTCAAGCTACTGCCCAGCTGCAACATAATCTGATTTATGAACAGGCTGGCTGAGCTGAAGAGGGGGAACTGGCTCAACTCATAACCAGGTGTGTGCTTGCTCTCTTATCTTAGTAAAAAGTCAAACTACAGGCAAATATTACCTCCCAGGGTTTGCATTACAGCATATGCGACACCCTTTGCACTTCAGGAATTCAGATTGCATATTTGAGTTGGAAATATTATTTCCTTCTTTTGGACCTTGTTTCTGCTGATGTCTGGGATCATGACAGAGAAGAACTGGGTGTCAATAATTTTTGAAGTGATATCAAGGGACTGAAGCAAAGGAGAGAATTACTTGTAAGGTTGTTGCTTTGTATTCAGAGAAATCCCCTGGGAAGGCAGAGGGAATTTCAGAAGACTGCATTGGCCTCTGGGAAGAACAAGAACCTGTCACCTTGGCTGGGGACCCAATGAAACAGGCCCTGTAAGATGAATGGACAAAAAATTAACCTGCACTAAAACCAACCTCGTGACACACAATACTACTTAAAAGCAGATAGGTTTTGCAACTTTTTCTCATGCTGATGACATCAGTGGGGTTACTTAGGTGAATAGGTGTTCATTAAACATGAGCAAGAGCTGAGCTATGTAGCATTAACTGCACCCCAGTTGGTAGGAGGTTTGGGAGTTCATGTTCATGACTAATACTTGGTGCTTGCTAAGAAGAGCTGGGAGTGCCAGCAAAGGAGCTCCCAGCTCCTGGGGGGAAAGGCTTTACTTTCTGTGCATTAATTGCATTAGTCTTGCTCATTGTGAAGGAAAAGCTGAGCTCTCCATCATACCCTCCAAAGGCTTCCTACCTCAGGAAGAACTGTGGGAGGTTTTGTGTGCAAATGCTCCATAAGAAGAAAAGACCAAGAGAATGGAAAAAATCTGTGTCTATAGCAAACTCCCACAGACAGAAATTTCAAGGGGGTTGGTCCTACCAAGGGAGAAGTATGTGCTTAACACACCCAGAGAGGCCCCATTGATTAAATATATTTTAAAGCATCATATGGTCTCTGCCTTAACTTGTAAGCTCTTTTAGTCACAGATTTTGTCTGCCTCTTTGGCCAAGATTTTGTTTCAGACAGAGCATCCTTCCAAGCACAACACTTGTGGCAGTGTAATGGGTAACCCTATTTCTTAAGCACAGGAAACCCAGCAGTTTTTCCATGCTCGAGGGTTAGATAACCCTTTAGCATGCACTGGAGCCCAAATTTCCTCATGGAGCATGTGTCCTGGCCCCTGGGAAGACTGAGCCTCTCCCTAGTACACAGGCAGCTCCCTAGAGTGCCTCATCTCTGCTGGTGTAGATCCAATAACAGAGATACCCTGATTTAATTCTACAGAGGACTTGGCTTTTAATTTTGCATGATTTTCATGAGCAGCTGGATGGAAAAAGAAATACCTGGAGCTGAGTTTTGCTTTGGCTTTCTGAGGTTTCCAGGTGAGTACAAAATGTATTAACAGCAATCAAAACCAGACTGTACTTCTGCAGACCAAATATATATGTCCTTAGACTATATGTGGCTACAATGAACCATAGACAGCTGTATTTAGAAATCTATTTGTTCCACCTCACTGAACATGCACTCGTGATGACGAGTTGCTGTCATAACCCTCAGTGCTGCACACTCACAGTGCCACAGAAATCTTAGGCTTTTTAAATAGTTTCCTGTTGTCTTAATGGTACAATTTTTCACAGTTGCTCTTCCTCACAGGTCTAGCGACAGCTGACAGCAACATGGAAGGAAAATCCACCAGCTTTGGCCCGTTGGTTCCCATCAGCATTGAAATCTGGAAGCTGTTCCAGGTGGGCTGGGGGGACAAAGCCCCAGGCAACAAAACTCCCAGGCCAGAGGAAAGCTTGAAAAAAGGACAAAGTTCACAGTTTCCCAAGACTCAGGGGTAGGTCCCTTGTTTTTTTAAAGTGCAATTAATAACCAAAAGAGGGAGAGTCAATGGTAAAGGAAACAGCAAACAGCCCTAAAAAGGCTGGAAGTATCTTTTCTTATAGCAGGTTACACTTCCTATTACATGATCAATTTGTGATGTTCGCATTCAGATATCTGTCCCTCCCAGGAACAATGAAATTACAGCAGGTCTATGTGGAGACCAAGTTCAGACAGCCAAACATTCAAAGAGGTGTTTTAATAAAAAGCTGTGTGTGAGCACCTGGCTGCTGCTGAGAATGAGGCCAGGTAGAACATTTGAAAGCAACTTCTAACTTGTAATGAATTGCTTTTTGGAACCTTTGGGTATATTGAAGGTTCCTGAAGGAACTCAACTGCTCAAAATCCAAGCCTTTGTTTAGAATGTTTAATTTAAGACTCTTACTCACTAGTGGAAGAATTAAAATTTCAAGGATAAAATGAGATATGCGCAACAGGAGCAAATGAGAAAATTCGGCCTTTAGTTTAATGTATTCTGAGTGATAAGATTAATTCATTTAAAAGAATATCCTAAAGAATCCATGTAACAGGTGTAAGTCTTTGCTCTCCCATGGAATTCCTGATATCGTGGGAGGATAGATTGCTTCCACAGAATATTTATTTTGTTGGATTCTTCTCTGCATTGTACTTGTGGCACATTAATATGCAGCACACTCTAATGAACCTAGTGAGGTAGATTAGTCAGGACATACAAGAAATTAAGTACTGTAATATTTTGTTATGCTGGAGGCAGCTGGTGTCTCGTGGCAGATGTGATGATTTGGGAGGTTTGTCTAAGAAAAGTTCACAGGCTATGGATTGTGTAAATTTGTGTGATATGTTGCATCAGAAGGCTGATCCTTGTGTTGCTTCTGCTTCTCACCCTCTGACTCGGACTAGCTGGAGTTCCTAGGAGGAGCTGTCACAGGGCTTGCACTGATAATTAGTGATGCCTTGCAATGCACACATGCTGAGCAATGGCAAGTCAGACTGGTTCATCGCTGCATAACTCAGTTTGGCAATGCTGTCACCTGGCAAGGGACTGTTGTCATCAAATGAGCTGAATCAGAAACCAATCTGACAAAGGAGGGAGAATTTATCCACTCGAGTTGTGTTGAGGCTCGATCAGCTCATACAGCTGAGGAACAGCCTGCAGGAGGAAATCCTTAAGCCAGGGAAAACCCAGCACTGATAAATGCACGTGAATTACCAAGGACACCCAAGAGAGTGAATGAGACAAGAGGTTAGAGACAAAAGCTGTTTAGTGAAGATGTTTGTCCTTGGAATTTAATTGAAGTTTAAATAAAATGTAAACAAAAGCCCAGGAAAATTATGTGTGTGTATCTGCTAATTTTTGCATGTTTGGTTACACACCATATCTGTGTTCATGAAGAGTTAATACATAAACCAGAATGTTTGTTTCTCCCATAAAACTCTGGGAAAGACGTAGTTTTCCTGTGGGTCTCACTTCTCATGAAACAGTGCTGGGCAGAATATTATCCATTTTAGTGTGGATTTGCAGGACAAACAGACTCTGGACAGCTACTAGGCATGGAGCTGGATTCTGCCTTTCAGAGCAAAGGCAGTGAGAATGGGATGAGTGGAGTTGCCATGCATAGGAGCAATGCACCTGTGGATCCCTGCAGTGGCCCAGTGGAAGTGGAAGGAGCCCCTGCTCAGACAGCAGCTCATCATTGCAAACTTGGCAAGGGCAACTTCCAGTCAAATAAACATGGGGGAAAGAAGGATCAAAAATAAGGCTTTCGTATTGTGAAGACTATTTTTGAATCTATATTTGCTCAGTAAACCCATGGAAATTGGCAATACCTCAGAAACTTGAAGCAAGTGGATCAATCGGGTGCAATGAGGAAAAAAAGATCATTAAAGGACTTCCATAAGGTTGAGGATGTTTGCAAGAGAACATCCCAAAAGTTTAGTGAAGGCTACTTGAAGGAATTGTACCCCAATACAATGGGGAAAGAAGGAAGACATGAGATACTCTGAGAATGAGAATTTGAGGGCTGAAATGCAGTAGTAACACCTGGGAATTGCACAGAAATATGAGTACTGGCTTACCTATGACATACCTGTAGTGACAAGTGTCATGCAGAGCAATACTGGAAGATAAGAGACCCAGAAAAGGCCTCATATTAGTCTTAGGTGCAGAATGTCACATGGAGTTGTGCAGCTGTTCAGATCTGGGGAAATTTAGAAAGTAAAGTTTTGAATCCTTTGCTGTTGATTCATGTCCTAAATGCCAGAAAAGAGGACTTCTATGTGAAAACATCAAGCAAATAGTTTGTACGCAAATGGTCTGCTGTGGTAAAATGGGTTTGCCTCAGAAAGCAGAAGATAGGATTAATTGTATATTGAAATAGTGTTCTAGCAAAGAGTGGAAAAAGAAAAAAAGCAGTTGTCAACTGAATCTGATTTTGAAGTCTAGGTTAGGATGAATTTTAAATTTTAACTATCAATCAGAGGGTCTCACTGGTTACGGATTCCTACTTGTTTCTGCAATATCCTGGATCCACACAAACATTTTATGCGCTGTATAAAAGAAAACTATGACAAACCCAAAAGAAAAAGTCAGTAGATTTGATAGATCACCATTTATAGGACAGCCACAAAGTTCAAAGAGATAAAAATGTCTCCCATTGAAATAGGAAGTGGCCTAACTTCACCCTGTCCCTCAGCTTCCCTCCCAGCATTCTGGTTAAAAAGTCCCCAGTGACCACGACCTCGATGCAGTCACTTAAGGATTTGCCTTCACATAAAGAGCTGTGTAAAATGCAGGCAGGGTGAAGAGCATTGGCACAGCAAAGGTGATGTTTGTGTTACAGAAAGGGATACAAGAGTGGCCCTTGTGCAGCTGTATCTCATGGGATCATCAATGGATCATGGTTTTGCTTTGTTTTGGTTTGGTTTTGATGTGTGTAAACCTTTGCTTGAGGCAGAAGTAGGCAATCAATATTTGCTGTCAGCAGCCAGCTACTTACAAAGTGGTTGGAAGTTTTTCCACGAAGGAGACAAGAGACTCTGAGAGTAATAAAATTTTTGACCAGATCTGATAAAGGCATTTTCAGAGATGGTTTTGAACCTACAGTCATTCCATGAGCTGACAAGGCATTGGCAGCCTACCCCCTGCAGCATCTCACCAGATGGGGGAAGAGTTCATTGAGGCTTATCTGTCTTCAGGGTGAACCACTGTGGTTTTGGGACTGGGCACATCCCACTTCTTCTCATAAATTACAAGGCTTTCTGGGTTGTTCCCCACCCATTCAGTGAAACAGATCTTTGCACCTCCTTTGTGAAGGAAACAGTCAATGCTCAGGAAACCCTTGGCTTTTGCCAGCCAGTCATCCCAGCAGGAGCTCCCTGCATGGCTCCAGGCACTAACTGCTCAGGGCAAAGCAGAGCCCCTACAGGGTGGTAGTGGTTAGGTTGGCTTGCTAAAGCCTGCTTAATAAGTGTGCTACTCCAAGGAATGCATTTCCTTGAATGCACTCCCAAGGTCCCTTCCCTAGGAGGAAAAGATTTTCCCCAGCCACATAAATACCTCTGAAATACAATTACCTGGTGTTCCCAGACCAACAGTGCAGCCTACCGGCCATTTCACTCTAATTAGCTGATTGAGTTCCAGCAAAATTCAGTCTCCAGTGGGAACATCATCAGACCCAGGCAGACATGCTTGGTTTCAAAACAAGTTTTTACCAGCAGAGCCATAATACTCACTGAGGGTGGCTTAAATGCCTTTGACTTGCGGCAGATCCCATATATCTTCATAGAGAATTTGCAGTTACTATAGCAAAATAAGTCACTTAAGCTGCCTTAAGTTATTTCTTGGAATTTCCTTTGATTTATTCATGGCTGGAGGATTTGCAATTCAGAGTTTTGGCTGCTTGTCAACAGTTTCTCTAAGGGAGAGATGCATTCCACAACCTTTAAATAGGCTGGGACCATCTTGTCAGATGTGTTTCCTACATCTGGCCACATTCCTTATGCCTATAGTTAACAAAAATTTCTTGCAATTATTTCCACTTTCTAGGCAATTTATTTTTTTTTTTTAGAGCTTGGGTTAAAAAAAAGTTATTTATCTTGTAGTTGGTATAAGTACAGGAACATATGGGACAGGTTTTAGAAAAAATAATTCTTAATTTACAACCAAGAAAAGTAATTATTCTCTGAAATAATAATTCATTGTCTCTTTTGTGGCTTAGGGTCCACACTCCTTCTCTAGGTAACAAAATTTCTTTCTGGTAGTCCTTTAACAGTCTGTTTATCAAAAAATGACATAATCATAAAAAAAAGTATCTCAAAACACTGTTATTTCCAATAGAAATCATTGCATTCTTGAAATTTGGTTTGGGTTAAATGTAACTGTTCATACTGATCAGAAAACATACATAAAAATGTTTCATCAGTGCTTATATTCATAATGGTGTCCTCCTCCATTAACCTAGCATTTCATTATGTTGCTTCTCATTAACTGTTGTGTAAATACAAATATAAATATATCTCAGTTCCTGTGCTTGTTTCTTGAAATATAATTTCACCTCAATTTGTTTTTAGAAATAGTAATTAAAAAAAAAAAGAACCTAGTCTCATTTTCAGAGATTCTAGCTCTGTGCTCAGGAATTGTGAAGGAACTTGGTGAGGACATGATCCTAAATCTCTTAAAACGCCTCCTGCAAAAGCATGTTTATCCAAACGAAGAGGTTCCTGACCCAAGCCAAGAACTTAGCTGCTTATTTATCTTTAAGCCTCTGCCTAAGTGGCTCACTGAGCTATCTTTGCCCTCCTCTGAAGGGTGCTGGATGGAGCCGGGGGAGTAGCAGGCATAATTTCTTGAGTCAAGAAATTTTAACACACTGTGGAGGAGGAGAAATGTGGGAGGAATATGAACTGATTTCAACTTATCAGCCCCAAAGAAATGAGGAATGAAGTCTGAAATTGTGCTGCTCCTTTCCCCTCCTAAGGAAAGAGAGAGCATCCTGCTGCTCAAGAGATCTCCTCGCCTGTCAAGAGCACTCTCTGGGCCCATCTCAGCCCCCATTTCTTCCTCCACATTGAGTACACACACAGGCCATCCAGATTATTTATTATTCAAAATTTATTATTTTCTTTCCATTAATTTATCTTTTTATTAGATTTTTTTTTCCCCTGTGCAGACATAAAGGAATTGAAATAGTGAAGTAACCTTTGGACATGAAAATGTATGGAGGCAAAATAGCAGTTAGTATCATTGGAAATCACCCTGTAATTACAACCTGAAACACTTGTTGTGATTGGGCTTTGGCTTGCAGGAGCTAGCATAACCCCCTAGGCTGAAAGATAAAGGTCTGCTGACGTTAAATGAGGGTTGCAAATTAATGTAATGAATGACTTTTAATAACAACCTTTTGGAGGTGGTTCAGTGTTGTTAGCAATAACTCATAGAATCACAGAGTCATTAAGGTTGGAAAAGACCTTCAAGATCATCAAGTCCAACCTTTGACCAAACACCACCATGTCAACTAAACCATAGCACTCAGTGCCATGTCCAATTGCTTCTTGAAACCTCCCGGGTTGGTGAGTCCACGACCTTCCTGGGCAGCCCATTCCAATACCTTGCCGCCTTTCAGTGAAGGATCTTCCTGATGTCCAACCTGAACCTCCCCTAGAGCATCTTGAGGCCATTACATCTTGTCCTGTCTCTAATTGCCTGGGAGAAGCAACTAATCCCCACCTGATAAGGTCTCCCCTGAGCTTCCTTTTACCCAGGCTAAACAACCCCAGCTCCCTCAGCCACTTCTCATACGACTGACTCTCTAGACCTTTCACTGGTCCTGACGAGGGTTTGCTGTGTCAGCCTGAAGGATGGAGACAGGCACCATCAGGGAAAGTAAGTGGGAGTGGGAGTGTCCTCAGTTTTTCAGAAAATCTCCATATTCTGTGTGTGGTTGCTGTCAGTCCTTTCATGACTCATAATTTCAAGGTCAGAGCTTCCTAACTTTATCTCCAGAGCGACTTTAGCCGGTGACGTATTGTTAGGTCAGACATTATTAAGGCATACCCTGAATCCTGAGGGTGATCCTATCTCATCCCTTTAACAGCCAGGGGAAAAGATGTGATGGTCAGCAGCTGTAACTAGGTTTCAGGGCCAAAAGTATCTCTTAAGGTTCTTCCTCAGGAGAGGTGTCTTCCTCTCTCAGACCCCAAAAGGCTGCAAAGGCAAATGATGACAGAAACCAGAGAAAGCAGTAACAGAGAGCAATAAAGAGGGAAGAGTATGGAAAAGCAGAAAATAGTCTCTTCTGGGTGTGCTCAGGGCCTCTTTTAATTATTTGGCACTTGGCTTAAATTTAAATATACCCGAGGCATTGCATGCAAGAAGAGGCTGGATGCCTTACTCGGCAAGGCGAGCACAGTGTTTGCGGCTACAGTAAAGGGGGAAGGAAAAATATAGCCCAGACTGAAGCAGCAGATAGAAAAACCCTCAGACATCCTCGTTGCACTGATTAGTATCTTGAGTCATTGCCTTTGAGGGAGGTGAGAGTTTCCTCAGTATGGTGGAATTAGATGAGCTCCTTTAATGAGGTTAGATACCAGAGGCATTGCGCAGTACTGTGAAGTTCCCTGAGGGGGAAAAAATAGAAGGATACCTTTTCCCTGCTGAGAGCTGAGGTCTAACCGGGGGTAAGCAGGGTTAAAACACTAGGCTCTGGGAGCTACTAAAGCTACCCTACCTATGGCAACTGGAAGAGGCAGCTAGAGATGGGAAGAGCTGCGATGCTGCGTAGCTGCGATGCTGCCCAGCAGTTCTGCCTCTAGAGCCTTTGGCAGGCTCAGGGTCTGTCCCTGAGAGGGTCTGTCCTGTCCTGCCTGTGGGAGGCTGGCCCTGCAGCAGCTGCCAGGGGCCAGCGGCGCTGGCTTGGCAGCGCAGCCTGTGCGCCGGGCGGCCGAGGCATGGGAGGTAACGCTAATGCAATCTGAAACCTCCCCCAGACCGCAAGGCGGGCAGGCGGAGGGGAATGAGGACACAGGCAAACAAACAAAAAAAAAAAAAAAAAAAAAAAAGGGAAAGAAATCAGGCTGTCTCTTTATCTCCTTTCAACAGACAGACATCTGTTACACAATGTGTGTCTTTCTGCTGCTTTATATAGCATGCGTTAAGTTTTCCTGCTTCCTGCAGGCGCTGGCCGGGACAAGGCGATGAGATGAAGCAAGCGTCGGCTGTGCTTCAGGAGTTAAACTCACCGAAGGAAAGGTGAAGGTATAACCTACACAAACCCCATGACTGCTGATCTCTGTCCTGTGACTAATGGAAAAAACCCCAATCTGGCTGTTCCGGCTCGGAAGACACTTGCGCCCAGGCTGGGTCCCAGGGGACGGGGTGAGTTTCAACACCAGAGGCAGGGCTGGTTGCTCTGAGTAACAGCGTCAGAGCTGAGAAAGCAGAGCTGTCCACTTGGCAGCTAAACCTGTTGAGCACCCTCAACCACCAGCTGGGCAAACAGGTTGTTGCCACCTTCAGGTGGCCACTGTGGAGTGCTGACCCCTAAACCAAAGCGTCATTTGTCAGGCTGCTTCACTGAAAATATTTTCAAAGTATTCAACAGCAGCAATAGAGGAGGGTAAGATTGGAGATTTCGCCTTGCCTAGAGTGACCTGACAGCACTCAGGCTGAGTTTTGCTTTTTCATTTTTTAAATTAAATTTTCTCTCAAGAATTTGCAGCTCTTAGTGTAATTTTTGTAATAGTTTGGAGTGTGTTTAGAAGCTTAAGATTCTCTTCATTACCACCTTTCTCTTTTTGAAAGTGCCAGACTCTTTTTTGCACAAAATACGTATTAATAGACTCGGGGCTGCTATAGTGATAATAAAACAAAAATGCAGTGCAGCTAGCACCGTGCTGCAGAGGAGCAGTGAATCCAGTCACCAAACCTGTCTAACCAAACCAAAGGGGCTCTCAGGAGCCCTCTCCTGCTCCTGCCTGCAACAGAGCTCAAACCAGCAGCAGATGCCCCAAGGGTAGCCAAAACACTGTAGCCAAAGAGCTGAGATCCAGATTTAGTTTTGGACCTTTTGAAAGCACAGAGTGAAGTGTTTAGGTTCGGAGCTCTTGGTAGCTGCAAATCTGAGGAAGTTCAAAGCTCAATGAAGTTCTTGGCAATGGGAGGGAAACTTGGTCCCGGGATAGCAAATGTGGAGGCACCACAACTTCCAGTGCAAACGCCCCTAAGCTATTTCAGCTTTTCTTTGGTGAAGTGAACATTTCTCGGGTCCCTTTAATGCATTCATCGCCCCGAGTACCTTTCAAGGTAATAGCAATGAATGCCTCCTTTGTTACAAGGCGCATGCTGCCCGGTGTGTGTGGGAGGTGGGTGTTACGATAGGCATCATACAGCAGTATTCTGGTATTCTAATAAATGAGCTTCTGCTGGAAGTGACATTACTTGAGTGTAAAACCAGGCATATCTGTCTCCTTAGTAAGATACAGGGTATTTTGTGGGGGTGTGAAGTAATTTTCTTTGAATAATTGAATTAATTAATTACAAGTTACATAAATGTATAAAGCTCCAATTGCCCATAGTATCTGTGTACCATTCACAGAATTCTATGCAATATTTTCTTCTGATTACATTAGCACGCTATTCTGAATATGCCAAACAACCTTCCTTTCTTCTTTTTTATAGTTCCCTGAGAACTACTTCTGTAACACCCATGAGATGTGAAGAACAACCAGAGACCTCCTACAGGGAACAATCTGCCACCAGAAGAGCTGTGCATTTCACTGATTTTTTTGGCTCAGATGCCAAATCACACCCTCATTCTAAGACAAAAAAAAAACTTTAAAAAAATGATAAAAACTTCATTTCTTGGTGAAGCAAAATCTCAGAACATCCAAAGTGTTCAAAAGATTTTGATTGAGGTCCTTACAGACCAAAAAAAGAAATGCTAGATTCACAAAAGCTGCTGTGGGAGGATATATTACCTGGCAGCCTCCAGCATGCACCAAGCTTTAGGAGAACTAGTTCAGTGTCCATCTCTGTAGAAATCTGAGAGCAATAGGACAGTGTTTTCACTAGCAGCCTGCAAGCTGATTGTGCATGTGCAAGGCTTGAAGCATTGCTCCTTGGTCTCTCCTGATGAGACAGCCGCACTGTGCGCAGCATTTTACATTCACTGCCACATGCTCTAGAAGCCAGACAGCCACTTCCCAGAAGCATGAATCATTTTCACATTTGTTTTCTGCTTCAGCTCCTGTTAAAAGTACTTTATTCCAAGCAGCATGGCTTTAAATGGAATACCTAGGGAGATTCACCAACTGGATAGGAATTTGTAGGACATTTGTCTGCAAAGTTGATCTGCCTCTAAAGGATGCTCCAGAGCTTTGAGTGCTCCCCAGCACAGTGTCCAAGCCTTTAGGAAATCCTGTGCCCCAGGTAGCACCTTGGGAGCACCTCCAGGTGCTGAGAACAAGAGTGAGAATAATGCCCAGGGGACTGGAACACTCACCTGGGAAATACAGCCACATTGCAGAGTGTGTAAGGATGAAGCTTGACTTCCTGCACTCTCCAAGGTTTGCATCTGAACAGAGCAGTCCATGCTGGTGGACAGATGTGTCTGAAATGGAGCTGGGGTGCAACTACACCTTTTCCGCTCCCAAGGCTCTTTCTTCCCAGGGTTTACAAAACAGGATCATAGCACCATTAAGCAAAGATGGCTACTTTTGTTTGAGTGGTCTTCAGATGAACTCCAGGTACCCAAACAAGAATCTTGTTCAGGTTTATTGAGGAAAGTGAGAAATTGTCAGGAACGCTGATGATAGGAAGCCCCACACTGTTCCTTTATTCTGCTCTTTAGCTGTATAGAAAAAGTGCAGTATGAATTAAATACACAGCTTGCAAGCTGTGTATCAATCATATTTTGGTATGCTCTCTGGGCTGTAGAAATAGTAATGATTTAGCTTTAACTACTCAATTTTTTTTCTCAAGTTCTTTTTTTGACATTCTTTTCATTTTGTTGTTCTTTGTTTAAAAGCGCAGAATTTTTCCAAGATCCTCTGGAAATTTCCAAGATGTGCTGTTTTGATTTGGGCTTCAGTGGTGCCACTTGTGACAATGTTTAGATTTTTATTTCAATTGTGCCTCTGAGTCACAAAGCTGCATTTCTTCCTTCTTTTCTTTCCCTTTAGAAAAATGTTTCAAATCCCTCCCCGTAAAAGTGCTTTGGCAATAATAATAACTGGAATCTTAACAATTAATGGAGCTGTTTCAGTGTCTCTACTAAGAAAGTTGTATTCACTGCTTTTGATTATGATTTGGAAATAAGCAGGTATGAATGTGCGATGCTGTTTGCCTGTGACTTTGTCTTCCGGCATATTTTAAAATCATCATGTCCCTGGCGCTGGCCATCCAAAACCAGTGCAATTTCATCCCTTCAGGTGGTTCTGATGACACCAAAGGTCACTCAGCTGCCTAATAAAGTCAGTGAAATGTGGAATGAACCAGTCAGTAGCCTGGGGAAGTACCCCTTTCTGTGTGGCTTCGCGTTCCTTGGCAATTTTATATGCCTGCATACATTATCCTTGTAAGTGTGATCTGATGTGTAGGTGGTCTCTATTTCTGACACATTACATTTATCTACATCTCTGGAGAAGCTTAAAAAGTCAAGCCTTTTTTACAGTCAGAATATTGCCATGAATATGATGTATTCTGGGGACTGCGTTCTGCATCCCAAGCATTCAGCTAATCAGAGCTGCAGCTCCAGCTGGCCTTATTTTGCCAGTGAAATAAAGTGGAGCTATATAGGGAGAACACGTGAAGGCATGCTGTAAATTTTTATGAGCCTGAGAATGGAATGACCACATTGCTCAAGACTCACCAGCAGAGAGCTATGAAAGGCTTAACCAAATAAGTGGCAATTAAAACTTTATAGTGTTTCCCATTGTCATGTGTCTGTGCCCTGTGTATAATTTTTATCTCTTGTTTACACCTGCACTGGTCAAACTGAGGATAGGACATGTTGCTATACAGTCACCCAAAAGGCATGGTTTCATTTAGTTTGTTCATGGGCCTTCCTTGAAGCTACTTGGAGGTTTTATGTGTTATTTTGAAACACAGGGAGGTATGCAGCCAGGAAGGATCTGTGTGGTGGTATTGCCTTCTTCCTTCTGTGCTGCACAGCGAGCTGCTCTGTGCCAAGTACTGACAGTGCTGTAGTCTATAGCTCCTCATAGGAACTCTTATCCTCCAGGAAGTATACTTTGTTGATGCTATGGAAACTGAAATATATTGGTGGTACTTAACACTGTATAACAAGAGATGAAATACAGATGTTTGTCATGGCCAGAGGGTGTATTTGTTGGACATCTCCTTGAACCAAAACTAGGTTTAAACATACTTTTGAGCTTTGTGCCTGACCCTAACCTGCTTTGGTTTCAACTTGCTTCCAGGGTTATTTTTTTTTTGGGGGGGGGGGAGGGGTGTGTGGGGGTGTGTTTGGTTTTTTGTTTTTGTTTTGGTTTTTTTTTGTTTGTTTGTTTGTTTTGTTTTGTTTTGTTTCTTTTTTTCTTTTTTGTTCCTGATGCAGGTGGCCTCTCTGGCTCTCCTGGCAATACCTCTTTGCTATCAAGGGCCATGGAAGGTCAGGACAGGCAGAGAGGAAGGGGGAGGGTGCCAACTCAGTACATCAGGGAGGAAGAGGGTAGAAAAATCACCTCAGTATGGACATGAGAGCAGAAAGCAAGGCAAGACAGAGTTAAACAGCTGGGACTGCAGAATCAGATTTAAAAAAATACAGCAAATAGTCTTGAGACCTAAATTCTGAATCCCAAGATGAAAAAAAACCCCGAGTTACTCAGCCTCATTCACATAATGGGAAAATCTTCCACTTTGAAAAGCCATGCCTCTGCCATTAATACCAGGCATCTCTCTCCCCATTTCTGGCCTTAACATGTTCACCGGTGTTACCCTGGAATCCTGCAAGATGTTACTTTAGAGATAAGCCTGTCCCCAGGGAATCATAGAGAACACAGATGGAAAACACCTCAAGAGATAATCTACCCCCTGTTGTTGCTCCAGGCAATGGAAGGCAAATTACATGTATGGGCTGGGGCGTGGGGAGATTGGGTGCATGGGCAGGGTTTATTTGCTGGAAAGCTGTGAAGAAACATGCTGAGAGAATGGTGAGGTAATTGGAATGGCGTTGCGTCCAGGTGGCACTGGAAACTGCCAGGTAGAAATGAGGTATTTTGTAGTGACAGTGGAGAGGCAACAATACAGGTTAATGACTATGCTCTAAGTGTTCTCATCCACACGATTTAGGGCCATATAGGCATCCTGAACTGACTGGGACATTCTTCATTGCACATCTGAATCCGTGGTGGGATAGGAGTAAGGATTAGGAGGGCTGCAGCAGGACTGTAGCTGCACATGCTGTGCTGTTAGTGCAATCACAGTGTTGAGCAATGCTGCCCTTCCCATTGACAGCACTGATGGATCCAGCTTGGTTGCTTTATAGGGTCAGTAATTTGCAGTAATCAGCTCAGTAGTTGAGCAAGGTAAGAATCAAACTGACCTCTTCAAGAATCTTGATTACTTCAGACATCAAAAGTGGTCTGATTCTGCAGCGCTAAAAATGTGTTCAGACATAAGGTGCCAAGTTATAGCCCTGTGAATTGCAAAATTTCAAAGTGCTGTTTTTTCTCCATGTAGAGTAATGGGGAAATGAGGAGAACTAATGGGAAAGCCGAGACTTAACTGAGTAAGGTACAGAGTTAGGGTCTATAAAAGTGCTGAAAGTCAGTAAGGGAAAATTGAGAGGGAAAGGTCACCAAGGACATTGAAGAGCTCCCTCTCCGTTGGAATGGAAATGTCACAAGCGAACCCCTCCAAGAACAACTTCAGCATTTATCTGGATAAAATTCTGCCAGGTGATTAAATAAACAACCAGATATTTCTGCAGAGCCCAAGGAAAAGACATTGCAAGACACATTACAGCGCCACTTGCCATCGGGCAGTGCTGGGGGTGGCGAAACTTGGTCCTTCCATGCCACCTAGTGTAGGAAGCTGAGCAGCTCCCTGCTCTTGGCAGCAGCTCCAGGACCTGTGCATCCAGCCAGGCCCGGCTCCGCAAGCCAGGGTGATTAGCAGGATATTAAGTGAGGATCAGAAATCTGCCTCTGTATAAACCATCCCACCAACACAGGGTAATAACCTGCTGCCAGTGTACCATGGCTCTACCTGGTGCTGGTTGCTTGGCCGTGTTTGTGTTGTGGCACACTCAAGGGTTTTGGAGAGAACAGCTTAGGTTGTGTTTTCACATGTTTTAAGTAAAAAAGAGTAAGGTTACCCACCTTGCAGCTCTTGACACACTAAGAAGAAAAAGATAGAATGGGATGTTTTCATTCTGACTCTTAGTAAGGTGGTTTGAGTCTTTATTTCTGTGACTAAAACCATACATTGGGTAAGTGGATATCAGGTAAAGTTGTATGTTTGGTTTTGTTTTTTTGATTTGTTTTGTTATGTTTGTTTGTTTTCAACAGGATAGAGAATTTTCTGGGTTTTGGCTGATTTGTGTAAGGAGAAAAACCATCTCGTTTCCATTAATAGTTGCTTCAAAACATGCCAATGGATAAAAAAGGGCCCAAAGTTATGGTGAGCTGTCTGATTTCTAAACATAGATATGCTTCAGCTGAATGGTCAGGAAATCTTTTCTCTAGTGCCAGCTACTGGTGTAACTAAAAGAGTAAAGGCTAAAACAAGGACTCTTGACCTTACTTTGAAACATTCAGTGTTGGTTTGTCTTTGACACAGAAGAGCAGATTAGGTGGGAGAAAATTTTGAAAGCCTTTGATGCTCCCAGAAAATCTATACCATCTCATTAGACTTGTTCAAAACTGCTTCTGAACAGATTGCAGTGTCAGTCCAGGATGGTACCAATCCCAGAATAACCGGATAGCTATATATAAATATAAATATTCACCCAACACCCATGGACAAGGGCACCTGCGTGCTGGCAGACTGTCCTATGTGTAAGATGTGAAGTGTGTTTATAAGCAAGTTTTGAGAGTCATAGTTGCTAGCCTTGATATATAAAGAATGAATGATCTCAGCAGGATTTAAAAAAAGACAGTTACCTTGAATAACTGTGCTGGATCCTGCATCAAACATAGGAAGAGTTACTTCATGTTTAGTTTTGGACCTAATAAATATATAATTATTTTTTTCTCAGCTTTCTAGTTTTTATTTTATCACTTTGTTTACTCCCTCTAGAAAAATAGCTGTTTGACTCATCCAGTCACTCCCTTGCTGGAGTTGGTAAACGCTATTGCCTCCAAACAGAAACAATCCAGGTGTGAGAGGAGATCTGTGCCCTTCTTCCACCCTGACTCCTGCTAGATGCCTTCACCTGTGTACAGGCTTCTGTGTTCCCACATGCCTTTACTGTGGTGCAAGCAAGGTTTTCAGTGGTGTGTAGACAAGGAAATCCCTAGAAGCAAAAGAGCACTTCAGAAGTTTGGCTTGCATGATGGCAAAATGATATCATGTAACCACAGCACTGATAAGGGCTGCATGTCTGTTGTGTGTTGAGAAATGGGTGAAACACAGCACAGAGAGAGAGAGATGGAATGTCATCATGTGCTTTCCATTTGCACCAGCATAAAAAAAAGGATAACCTTTCTACTCTTTCCAAGGCAAAGTGATGTATGTGTCTGGTTCCATTATTAAAAAAAGATTAAAATTATTTGAAATATGTTTCAGGGTTAAAAAAAAAAAAAAAGAGGTGGATGTTGGCCATTTTGAGTAATCAGCCAAACTCTCGGCCTTCTTGTTTTTTTCTTGGTTTGGAACTCCCACATATCTCTAGTTAACAGAACCCCCAAACATGAGTGATGTTTAATATTTAAAATCCTTCTTTTTCTACATTTTTCTAGTCTAATTATTGATCCCACAATGTTTAGTATCCAGGAAGCAATCCTAAGTTCCTGAAATGAAAACCACCTTCCAAAAGCCAGGCTTTTAAAAGATGAGTCACTGGCTGGCACTTGAGCATTTTTTGGCACTTAGCTTAAAAGTAAGAGGTTTTGAGGACAGTTTCTGCGTGTGAGAAAGTAAAACAAAGATAAAATCAAATCAAAAAGTGCTTGGCATGCAGCCTGCCAACTTTCAGAGAAGAGTGTAATAAAATCACAGTGTCCAGGCTGAAAGTAGGGGCACTTGTGTATTTGGTGCTTAACTCTTCCCTGAATGGCCTGGAATTACCATCCTGTATTTGTCTGAAGCCAGGGCTGCACTTCTCTCTTTGTCTGAGTGTGTCTTTTTGCTGCTGAAGCTCTGGGGTCTACAAGGGCTTTGCTTGGGGAGGTGGGGGAGGGGGAAGGGGCTTGGAGACCAAGTTCTCAGCATCCTCATTAGCTCCCTGCAGAGGCTGCTAATCCTTACCAGGACTGCTGTCCTTGAGGCAAATGCTGGATTGGTGGGAGGTATTTCATAACTGATGCACCTGAGGCTTGCCCTGCTCTTTGTTCCCTTAGGCAAAACCTGGAGCAAGGAAAGAAAGGGTAGGCAAACTGGTATGATTGTCAGCTGAAGTGCTGTAAATATCTGCCTGTAAATAAAAAACATTTCCCTATTGTTTTCAACATCTTCCTCCTGAGAACTGTAGTCCTCTTTGAGGGAGGACTGCAGGTTCAGGTCAGCAAAGATTAACATTAAATAGAGGATATATTAAATATTAAAAACATTAAATAGAGAATAGGGAAGGCAAGAGTTGGGATATATACCCTCCTGTACGGAACAAAATCCCAATAGAAATGAGTGTATTATCAGCTGGTGAGTGGCATTTATTAACCCTTGGAGATGGAAGGTGTGTTGGTCTCATGCAGAGAGGACCTGTAGCACACAGGGCAGTGCTGCAAATTCACGGGTCTCTTGCCAGCTCAATAGCACACTTGTGTGCTCCATTGTTCCTGCCATGGGGAGTAATTTCAGTGAAACAAGAGAACTGAGGGTTGATAATTCTAAGGTTGTTTTTAGATTTCTTTCACATTTTCTCATGCTACCCTAACTTTGCAACTTCCCATTTTCAGCTTGCCCCTCCACCATGTTCTGCAATGGCTTGGCTTTATTTGGTTTGTTTCAGGCTTTATAACTGAACCTATAAAGCCTCTATTGCAGTGTTTGTGGAATTTCTTTGACAAACTGTACAATGACAAGGACTGGGGGCTGTGTACCTATGTGAACACTTGGGGGACATGAAACCATGTAGCAGGAGACAGGTTGACAGAGTTTCAGGAAATATTTTTCCAGCAGGAAGTATAACCAGCCAGCCTGGAACAGCTATGGGTTAGCAACAGCAGCATCACCTGCATGATGGCATGACTCATGTCTGTGGTGGGTAACCTGTCACCATGTGCTCATTCCCAATGCCAAGTAAAACCCCCATGGAAACCAACGGAGTTACAGGTTTGGGGGAAGAAATGTTCTGTACACCTGATCCTTACAGACCTCCGCAATCCAAGCAAGTGCTTTGAAAACCGCAGCTGCAGGAAGCAGGTGTGAGCCTCTCAGTGCCTGTGCCTGCTCACATCCTGGCTGCAGCAGGGAAAGGCCTCCCCTGCAGCTGAGCAGAGAAACTGGGCTTTCCTCTGGAAGGCAGCTTCCCACGGCTCCCTGCCAAGGAGGCTGCACAGAGTCACCCTGAGCATTGGCCCTTCGCCCCTGTATTCCCCTGCTGCGGTCAGTCCGGGCAGCAGGATAGGAGGGAGCCGTGTGATTTAAGTTGAGAGGAAGGGAGCAGATAAGGACACAGAGTAATGAAATGAGTAGCTGGAGTCAGGGGAAGTGGGAAGCTGACCTAAGGACTGAGGAATGCCATTGGGGACGGAGGGGTGGGGACATGTGGACTTGGCAAAGAAATTGGGAGGGGAAGCCAGGAAGAGAGGGTGTGGAGAGGCTGAGATTAGATGGGGACCAGAGAGAAAGTTTTATATGCTGGGGCTGGGCTTGTCTCAGGTTTGGGAAGAGGACAAGGATCCAGAAACCTGGCAAATGGATCATGGCACTGGTCAGGAAAGGGGTCAGGAAACACAGCAGGAGGAAAAAGAAGAAGGGCGTTGTACTGGGACGGAAGAGAGACAGAAAACTCTGCACCATCCAAGTGGGCTCTAGCCTCCAGAGCTGGAAGGGGACCCACAAGGACTGTGCAGACCCCAGCACTGCCTGCAAATACCTTTCAGACCAATTCTTTGAGACAAGATTCAAGAGCATGCTGTCAGCTTCTTTTGTGAGCTTTTTGAGAATTTGGCTGGAATGGTGTAAAATAACTGCTAGGTAGGGTGAAAAGTGAAGTCAGGAAGGTGAGCCATGATATATGCAAACAAATTTGTGGGTTTTTTTCCTGCTTTGTCAGGATGCATTCTTAAGTAAAAATCACATTTTATGGCCAAAATATTTGTCATCAATTCCTTATTTTGCCATATAATTAAGCTATTAGTCTATACATTTCAGCAAATATTTGAGTAGATTAATTTTAGAAAGATATAATATAGAAATAGCATATTATTAAATAAACTTAAACATGTTCTCTTGCTTTATGTTATAAATGTTTACTATTTTCAAATAATTTAAAAATTGTAGCAGATTTTTTTTTCTTATTGAAATTTCTAGGAGCTGGCACAGATTAAAACAGTCGATCAAGACATGCTTCAATATTTCCATGCATTTCACGATGATAAAATGTGGTAATCCCAGTGATTTTTAAATCCTTTTGTCAGGTAATGAAAGGAAACATGATCTAAAATAGTCTTATCACAAGTGTGATAAGTAAGGTAGTGCATCAGCTTGGTCCTGTGGAAGCAAATATACCTCCTCAGTTTCTAGTTAATTTGCAGAAAGAAAGAGTTCAGGCAGAGGAATACCCTGCACAATTAACATTGCTAGTACGAAGTTTGCATCTAATTTCAAAATGAAAACCATTTTACTACAAAACAGATTTTATATTTTTCAAATATTCCTGATGAAGCTTCAGTCCAGTCAAAAATAATCGTGAGCCAAGAAATTATTTTTCTTCATTTTTATTTAAGGAGTGTAATTAAGTGCAGTCTTTGGGCGAGATAAGGACAAAACTTCATTTTGATTAATTGTTGGGTTTTTCCCTCAGCTTGGTGTTAGTGTAGGTTCTGCACTTGGACCAAGTATGATCAGCCTGCTGGGGGCAGATTCAGCCTCCCTTACATTTATGTGATAAACAAATGAAGAAAGGAATCTCTGTACAATGAGACTCTGCTTCCATCATTTGCAGTGATGCCCTGCACTGTCGTCCCCTACACTTCACTGTCTGCACTGGGAGCAAAGGAAGGTTGTTGGTCCCATGCAATGCCACACTGGCATCCTTCAGCTGCCTTCTAAACTGGAAGCCACATGGATATGCCTGCACTGCACTAACACAACTGTGTGGATTGGCAGGACTCCAGCGAGATTTTTGGTTTTGTACTTTGCTGGGTACTTCTGCTGTAAGTTACCTGGAAGTTGCTTCAGTATTTCTAACATTGCCTAGTGCAGAGAAATGGAAAATATGATAGATTCTGTTAATTAATTCCACATTGAAATGCAAGCATATGAGAGGACTTAACATTCTCAGCCTCTGGTGAGACAGCACAGGATCCTGATACACTTGCTCCTTTCTGAATGACCATTACAAATGGCCTTTGTAACTGTTTTCCTTTTTTAAAAAAATACAATATGATGTTGCTAAAAGCTATTTAATGACAATAAAACCTTTTCCAGAACAGGTACCATATAAGCAGCTCCTTTTCCATTCTGTTCTTCATATTTTTACCACATGTATTAGCTGTCCAGTTTTTAAGGTTCTCATCCAGAAAAGTACTTGAGCAGGTGCTTAATTTTAAGCATATGCTTAAATGCTTTTCTCTCTTAAACCCTTATTCTTGGCTTCCACTAGGACTGCTGAAAAGGGTGATAAATGCATGGAAGTTTCTGTGATGTAGAAAGCTGTCTATTAGTAACTCCAGAGAAACCACCAAGTGATTCCACATGGACCACCAAACAGTCTTCAGAGTCTAATGATTTTCATTTGCTCTGTCAGTCCAGGGTAGACTCAAGATGAAAAGTTATGTATTATTTTTCCAGCTCCCCAAGCTATTCAATCCTTCTTCCATCATTTGTTTAATACATTCCTCATATGCTACTCTGGTCTCCTGACACCCAGGCTGTTCCTGGGAACAGCTGAATTCCCACATGAGGGGAAACATATTTTCATATGTTTTTGGGTATTTCAAAAGTGTTATTTTATTTAATAGATTTAAAATATTTAAGTCCCCACCCTCCCACCACCCCTTTGGCAAGCTTTTAGTGGGTGTCCCAAGAGACTGTAAAGCAGAAATGAAAAAACTACAATGGCACAGAAAAGCCTGCTTTTCATAGGAGTTCAAGGTGACATACAGTCAAAAAACACATTGCAAATAAACTGAACTTAGTTTCCTCTCAGGAGAAGATTGACTCTTCACCTCTCTCTCTGTTTTCAAAACTACTTTTACTGTTTTACTTTTAAGAGCTAATAAAAAATACAGAACCTGACTCTCCTCTTGCATCAATTTTAGATATTGGCAATGTCAGGGTTATTGTATTCCATTACCTACAGAGCTCCATTAAAATGTCAGCACTACATCAAGAAGGAGAACCATGTCCATGTTTCCTGTAGAATTTTGGGAACCCCTTCAATGTACAGGTTAGATGTATCTCTTTAACACAGAAGTGTTAGTCCTGCAGAAATAGAAATGGGAACAGAAGATGGTGGGCTAAGTTTTAAAACTACATGGAGAATATATGAGAAGAAAAGAAGGTAAACTCATGAGGTCAGTTCATGTTCCTAGTCACACCCCTTTATCTTGCTGGAGGCTCTGAAGTTGCAGGGGACAGATGCCTCTATGAAGCTCTAAGGAAATAACATTTTTGGAGTGAAACACTGGCACAGATGAATGCAGTGGGAGTTATCTCTTGCTTCTTGTGTGAGAGGACTTAAGCCAAGTGTAGATGCTGTGGGATGCAATGGTCATGTTTCATTGGAAGACCAATGTTCTTGTCCTTGCCCATCCCAATCAGGTGAAGCCATCATAGTCTAGTAAACAATAGATCCCTGGAAGAGCAGTGTTACTTAGCAGCCATAGTGTCCCATGGCTGTGAAGCTTTGAAGTAACCCAACATGCACTGTGGAGAACAAAAGTAGCACAGAGCATTGAAATAAACTATCTTCTTAATAGGAACAGCATGGAAACATGTGGTGTTCACTAAGTTAAGCTCCTTGGGATTTCAGCATTCTGCATATGCAGGGAATGCAGTGTGGTGACCCCCAGCATCTAGTTTCCAAAGAGAGTGGAAAACTCTGCAAATTAGAGAAAACATGACAGAGCCAGAACTCTGCTTTGCATATTTCCTCCCCTTCTCCTCCTATCTATGTCACCAAGCGTTTCCTATTAACACTCCTTCTTTATCCTACGCAGTGCCAGAACTTGAATGAGTCACTGCTGGAGAAGGGCTTGTTTGATGGCAAAGGCAAAGCAGCAGCATTACTAAGTTTCAAAACAATAGGGAATACTCAAATGTACAAAAAAGGAAGCACTAAACTTTTGCTATGTGAGACTGTCACTGGCTTACTGACAACTCATTAGGCAGCATCCTGAGCAATGACGAAGGAATATATTTGAAAATACATTTGGGACTGTTTTGCAAGCATCAGATTGTTTACACTCCATGTGAGCTTTCCCCTTCTTTCCTACTGGGTTATTGTGCTAAGAGTATTTGTAGTTAAGACTGTTGATTACCCCAGCAAGAAAACAGCATTTTCTTTCGGTGAGTACTTCTGAAGTTTTGAAATTTGATTTTGGTCCACAAGTGGTGGAATAAAAATTGTAATTTCAGAGTTTTTTTTTGGAATAACAAATTGCCAAGAGAAGAATCAGGAGAGAGAAAACAACAAAAAAGATGAATCTGGCATTAATCTGACATATGGGAAAACAACAGGTCCATCTCCTGCTAAGGTGAGGACCTTATAAAATACACTTTCAGCTATTTTGCATTCTTCTCTGATAGCCTCTAGGAAATCTTTCTGATTCACAAAACATCCTGTGTTTTGCAGAATGTCAATTCTGGAAATAAAAATATCACTGCAAGCACTTGGGTTAGCTGTATTGAGAGCCCAAGAGCCAACTTTAAGAAATTAGACCTGGAGGAATGGAAAGTTAAAAGATCTTCAAATCCTAATCTTACATTCCCTTTGGAGGAATATGCCTCTAAATAACATTGACTTGAAAACAGTTTCATGAGAAAGTGATAGCAGTGTTACACTTTACTCTAGGAAGCACGAACAGTATCCCAAGACTGTCTGCAATGAAAAATGTGAGCCTGGTCTCCACATAGCATCTCTCATTGCCAAATTGGTATTTTTCTGTCTGACCAGTCATGTGGCTTTAGAAAAAGCCATAGGCCCACCATAGACAATAGCTATTGCAAAAAGTTTCATATCTTGGAGAACAATTGGGAGGCAGGTAAAATTGGAAGTAATAATTTGGGGTTCTGTCAAATCCTGCTTTCCCTTTTCAGGTGAGACTTCCACTACTGTGGCAACATTTAAATCTTATAAATTGTCTCAAAAACCCAAGAAACTTCAAAAATTTCAACTGACATTTGGAATAAATTGCTAAGAAAGGAAATTGAAGAAAGAAGCATAAATAAATCTCAGGAGTGACCTTGGCTTATTTATGAACAAAATATGAGGTAAGGAATATGATGAAAAACAAGAAAGAGTAAGAGAAATTCAGCAAAAGAAGGATAGACATACCAAGACAGCTGGACTTTTTCCTGTTCTTTAACAGTTTTGAGCTTTCATCACAATCTAGAAACAGCATAGGCCTCACTCAAGATCATAAACACCTTCCCTACAGGGCCTAATTCTATAAAAACTGCAGTTTTGCACAATATAGTCTAATCCCAAACAGATGCAGTATCAATTCCAGGTGCAGCAAGTTACAGAATCACCCTGTTCAGAAATATTTAGGAACATTTCAGGTGTAAGTGATACAAAAGTGGCCTAAACAGTGGGCTTGATCCTGCATCCTTTGCACCTTTTGCATCTTTGCACCCTGGTGCTGGCCCAAAGTGGTGAGTTGTTGCCAGGCTGGGTCTAGAAGCTGCTGTGCAAGTGCAGCACTGTGCTGCCAGAGGGGAGCTGGGGCTGCTCTCCACAGGTGCCCTGCTTGCTTCTGCTGTGGACTTGGCTGGCATCAATTCAGGGCTCTGTATGCTGTGTATTATTGTGCTGTGCAGACTTGAAGAGTCCTACTGGACCATGTCTGCTGGTTTAATTTAAAGTAAAATTTGAATTGTGAATGTATCCCAGAAGTGCAACTTTTAGTGTCTTCTGGCATCCACTTCTGGTCCTGGAAGACAGACGTTTTTCTGGCCCCAGTTAAAGAGAACAGTATTAAAAATTGGCTTTTCTGCATACAAAGATACTTAGACATTGAAACAGGCTTTTGAAAAAGCCTCTTTGTGCTTGTGTACAAGTGTGGAGTTTTCAGGGCAGGAAAAGACCAGAAGGGCAATCCTGTGGATCTCATCTTCAGGCTTCTCATGTCCAAGGCATGTAAGCAGGAAGTGGTGGTTGTCACCGTGGCTCTGCAGTGTTTGGGACAGAAAGGCTGGTACAGGTGGGCTGCTACTTCACTGACAGAGGTTATAATGTCCCCTCTCTTTCCCGACCAGACATCTTGTCTGGAGAGGTCTAACGAGAGCTGGAAAACATTTTATCCTTTGTTCTCCTTGACTCTGAATGACACACAGAAGTGCACCACATCATCTCTTTTACCTCAGCTAATTTTATAGGCTTATATAATTTATCAATAGAATTTTTATCTCAGAGCTTCAAAGGTCATAATACCTGTCAGAGAGTTTCTTACTGTTATAACCTGTGCATTGATATCATTGCAAATCCCTTCTGCACACAAGGCCCTTAATGAGAGCAATGTGGCATTTTTAACTCAAATTAGTGGGCTCACAGGGGAACATTAGCTGCAGTTTATTAGCTCAGCTCCCCAGTTGCTAATCCAATCTCCATGCATGGCAGGGCAATCACTGGGTAGAACAGGTGGTTCTGCACAGCATGCTCTCCCTCCAACCTGGCAGAAGCAAGGCAGGTGTCTGGTTCTGCAAAGGAGCTATGGTCATGGCAACAGAGTCAACCAGCACACCAGCAGGAGTTCAGATGTTAGTTCTGTGTGAAGGATTCAAGCAAAATTACCCTTTGTGTACAGGAGATGCTCAGCAGACGGCCTTCTCCAAAGTTTTGAGATAATCAGTTTGAAACAGCTATGATTCTTCCATTTTTGATTTATTTAAACACATTTTATTTATTTATTTATTTATTTATTTGATTTATTTAAACATATTGTGTTTAAAAGTCTCTTTAACACCTCCTCAACCTATCTGCATTTTTGTTGCCTCTGAAAAGCATGTGCAGAGCAGCAGCAGTAGTCCCACTGGGGACAGACCCACCATCAGCTCCAGAGAAGATGTGGCAGACAGGAGTTGAGAGTGGCTGTGTGGGTAACAGAGTTTTCACTAGTCCCAGCTCTCAAAGACCGAGGGCCTGTTTCTATCACAAAATTCAAATCAACAAGCTGATCTGTGAATCAGAATCTAGGTGTTTCCTCCCTTTGAAAGTCAAGTAGGCAGCCTCTGGCTTAGGCCACATTCAGATATTCTAAATTCCACCAGCGGGCTTGCCTGGTGCTTCCTACTGACTGAACCTATCTAAGTCCCACTGAGGTCTCTGTGAGGTTTCTTTGACTTATCCTTCTGGGGTTCTTAGCTTTTTCTACAGACTGGAGATTCTTGATTAGGAGGTATCTAATTCTTCCTAGGCCAGGTTTGACAGTGGTGACATTGGGAAGTAGAGTCTTTATCATAGTGTAAATTCCACTTTGTTGACTCTATATAATTTTCTGCTCCGAATTTTAAAGGCACAGTACTGAAAATCAGGCTAAAAGTCTCCAATACAGAGCAAAAAGAAGAGTTTGTTGACTGGAGTCTTTATGGAAGCTGAGATAATAAGTAATTTTCTGGTTACCCTGACAGGGAAGGTCCTGCTCAGGCTGCAGGACCACAGTTTCACCTGTTTTCTACAAGCTGCCTGTTCAAGGGCTTTCAACTCAAGTTCTGGTCTGGAGAAATGAACAACTGAGTGTTTTATACCTGGAAAACTGAATGGGTTGATGGTCATAACCTAATGAATTTCCCATGTTTTTCATCCAGAATGTTTTTATCAGTTAAGTGTTTTAACTAAGCACCAGAAAAATACCTGGAATGGAGTAAAGTTTCATTATCAATAGCTTTGCAAGACTGAGTAAAACTAGTTTTTCGTCAGAGTGGGAAGGGAGTGCAAAGAAAGGCATTGCTGGGCCAGAGGGCCAACAGCTGAGCAGCAAGATGTGAGATGTTAAACTGAACAAGTCGTGTGTCCACCTACTGGGGAACTTGTATTTTCTTCCTTGAGGAAAAGAAACCACAAGTTTGTGCTTAAAAAATTGATGAAGAATGCATTGAATAGAGTCCTACTACCACCATAAGTGGATCTACAAGGGGTCTTCATCACCAGCCACTACCTTATATACATTTGCACCAGCGCCAGTCCTGCCAGCAGGAAGTTTTCCCTCCACATGTTTTTAATAAGAACCATTCGAATCCCAACACAAGAAACCTGACAGAGATCATTTACATATAA
Organism: Serinus canaria; assembly: GCF_022539315.1. Classification (NCBI taxonomy): domain Eukaryota; kingdom Metazoa; phylum Chordata; class Aves; order Passeriformes; family Fringillidae; genus Serinus; species Serinus canaria. Next base: position 51,880,247 of record NC_066316.1, on the reverse strand, counting down.
TTGTAAGAGAAATTTTCCAAGTCAGTCAGCAGGTGATTCACATTGTGAAGCACTAGAGAATGTCAGCTGACACTTTTGCATGCAAATTGTAAGTGAAAAAGAAACAAAAGCGAAGTACATGAACACCACAGAGTTACAATGTATTTTATTTTCCCTACTAGCAATTGCTGAGAAATGCAGGTTAAGTTATTTTCCTTTGGCCCACATCTTGCCAGCAGGTTCCTGAATATCTGAGCATACCTTATTAAGATTAGCTATATTCAGAGCACTGCCCAGATTGGGTTAAATGAACCTCAAGACAAGTCCCTAGAAACTGATTCAAGGAATGCAATCTCAGCCAGCTTTTCAGAAATGCCAATATGTTTAACAGATGTATAGTCTTTCAGAGTTAAGCTCTTTTGAACTACAGTCTAATGCTGATGTATCAGAGGCTGATAGCTGGTTTCTACCACTGCAAATCTCTGGCTCAGATGGATTTCATTGGAAAAAGTCAGTCATATGCACTAGAAAATCAAGATCTTGGACACTGCTTAGTCCACCTCCTGCAAAAGCATCACCTCCATGCTCACAGAAAAGTAGATTGCAAAGTTTAGTTTCAGGGGCATTTGAATGCCAAATGATGTTTTCCAAAAGATCTTTTGATCTGTAAATACCTAAAAGTAGCTTAAAAGTCTCATCCCTTGTGACTATGTAATTATATTAGAGAATATAAATTTGGCAATGACCTAAGTTAAATATTTGAAAGATACACTTCCCCTCTTGATGAGTTTTCCATGTTGAACTTTATTTCAGTTAATTGTAGGTGTAGACAGAAATACTGGAGTTGTTCCTGTGAAGAAGGAAAATATGCTGAATATGGGAATGTATTTCAGACTGAAAGGGCCTGACTATAGGATTTCAAGTCCTGGATCAGGGTTTTCAATTATCTGAATTGATACTAAATGACATGTGAATCTTCCTGCAAGAGGATTACATAACAAGCCATTTTAAATAGAGAAGATTTTTGTTGAATTGAGAGTTACTTTAGACTTAATTTACCAGATACAGCAGCCATGCTACATAACTGGAAAGAGTTACTAGAAAGGTACAGGAGATAAATCTGGCAAGTTTTCTCTACATATGTCAGATCTGTTCTTATGTTAATTGTTTGACTAGAGAGTGGGAGTTCTGTGTCTTTTAGAAGCATTGATTTTTTTCTCCAAGTGGGAAACAAGGTCAGAAAGAAGAAACTGCCTCTTTTCCTTGTCTTTCACCCTTTTCCTGCACTGATTTGGGAATCTGGATGCTGTTGTCTGGCTACATTTATAAATCTGTCCTAAACTAAGGCATTTGTGTTTGGGTTTTTGTCCAATGAATCATTTCACTAGCTCTCCCCAAAATCTTGAATTAGCTCTGTGTGAGAAAAGATTTGAAAGCATTTGCACTGGTGGGGGCAGGGAGGATAAGAAGAGGTGAAAATGTGCTTTATGCGCTTGCTCAAAATGTTAAAGCTTCTCATTGGGTCAGTAAGTTCAGTTAAGCTCCTTCCTAAATTCTGCTGGATATCAGATAGCAGGATTTAGCCCTTATACTAGTAAAGCTTCACAGTGGTGGTCTTCCACTGTTTGAATGCAACATAAACACAATTTTTTGCTTCAAGCTTTATCTCTGTGTCCATGTGAAGCTGATTTATGGGAGTAAGAACCAAAGAAATATGGAAACTGTTGATGTGGGTTTATCAAGGTATGCTGGAACCCTTGTATCTAAAATAAACTATCCTGAGTTATTCACTTATTTTCCATCAAGTGTTTCATGATGCCACAATATAAATCAAATGCTCATTGTAAGGAGTAACTGGTTGCCAGATGAAAAATAACACTGAAAATCTTAGGTTTTGTTTCTCCATGAAACATTTTGAAGCCTTAAATGATGTTGTTACTAGCAAGGGTAACAAAATTCTTGGGAAAGAAAAATTATTGTTACGATTTGCAAGTGTTGGTCTCACTAAGATTTTTCTGCAGACAAACTTTGACCTTGGAAAGAGGCAGAATACCTTCCTCTTTGCTGGCTGCTCACAACCTCAGAGACTGTGAAACTGCTTTTTGTTCCAGGCTCCTCTGCAGCGCTGTGGGGAGGTTGCTTAGAGCCGCTGCCTGAGCTCTGGTGGCAGCATACTCTCACAGCACACTGCAAGGTGACAAAGGACTCCATCCTGGCAGACCCTGCACTTTCAAGGTCTCCTGCATGCTTCTGTGTCCTTTCTGCCTTCATTGAAGAGAAAGTGATGGGGAGGACATTTCCATGGAGGGACTGAGGCTCCTGACAGGCCTGCTCTGCTATCTCACCCTGAGCAGAACTGCTCTAGTTTCACTGCTAGTGGTGTCCCCTTGATGTTCAAATTTGCTAGTAAGACTCATACTTCAGCACTGGCACACTTCTGATTTCATGTGTAAAAAGTCTTTTTTTAAAGCATTTCTCCCATTGATGAAGACAGATTCCTTCATAGTATCTTTGTTTCTGCTCCCCACACATATCTCCTGTAGGTATAACATATGCTCATAAAACCAGCTGGAAGTGGGACATATAAACAGCAGTCACTCAGCAGTGGCTGCTCATGCCAGCTTCAGTGGAACACAGTGTAAGGATTACACTTATATTGTCCTGCTTCCCTACATAAAACCATGCTTTGCTTCTGCCATCAGCCTCTTATGTAAACCGAACCAGTTTGCACTCAGCTGAAGGTCCTTATCTATCTCTGAATCTTCAAAAATCTCTCCTTCCTGGGGGGAAGGAGATGAGGGGAAAGAAAGAGCACTTGGCTATACCCAGTGAAAGCCTGTTCTGGTCTGGTGAGCATGCCAACAGGCAGCATTAGTGGTTATGTTACTTTTCCTACTGCAGGTGTTAATCTTGGCATTGGAGAGAGCTAGCGGAGCAGAATGAGTCCTGGGCTCCTGCGATGCAATGACATTTCTTTAAAGGATCTCTTTAATTACATTGAAAAATTACAAACTGACAAAACTGGAAACAGGTTTTCCATTGATCCACAAAACAGTTATAGCAAGGAAGAAGGAAGAGCAGAGGTCCCTGCTAATCCCCTTTCCCCCAGTTCCCTCCAGCCAGCAACTCACCTCTAAAAGAGTTTCTATTGTGGGTCATTAAACTGACAATGCCTCTCATGCTACAACTGCATAGGCTGTGTCCACAATAACGAATTGAACTTATTTTAAATCCACCAAGAACTTGTCACGTGATCCATCACCACTTACCTGGCTTGGATTGAACTCTTTTGATTTTTAATGAAAAACCATCCATCTTCCATTTTATTCAGTGAAAGAAACAGCATGGAAATGGCTTATCATAGCAGAGACACATCATCTTGTATCTCAGATCTACTTTCTCCCAGCAAAAGAAATCTTTCCCTCACCATCCTGAACATACCAGCAAACGAGCAGAAAGGACCAAAAGTAACTTCTTTTGGAATGTGGCTACTTTAGGAATTGCACCATATATAATTTGGATCACTTCATTGTCCATGCTGGCCTTGTGGATGAGAACATCTCTTTGAATCATCTTCACAGTGATTTTCTGCAAAAAAGAAACAAAATTAACTCATTTACATGTTTGCCAGCTTTAGGCACTTTTCTGCCAGTTTTCAGAAGTACTGAGGTGCATAACACACTTTTAATGTTGTCTTGGTCCCAACCAGGACATGGTTAATTTTTGCACTAGCCAGGAGGGTCATGGCCAGCACTTGGAGGTTATTCTACACTTCCTCACAACGTTTTTGGGGGATGGGGGATGGGGAAAAGGAAGTCTCTTCCTGGGAGAAGGGGTCCCTTCCTGGGCACATAGGATGGTGAAGGGAGTGGTCAGGTGTTGTCAGGGATGAGAACTCATGTGTGAATCATTTGTTTCTTTTATACTCTTTTAATAGTATTTTTGCTGTTACTGTTTGGGTTTTTTAATCTCATTGCTCTTTCCGGTAATTGTTCTTATTTCAACCTGTGATCCTCCACATCCTTTTGTGGCTCCAATTCCCCTTTCCCTCCTACTTCAGGGGGACAGGGAGGGCAGAGGGAGCTGTGAGTGAGTGGCACGTGGTTTGGAGTATCTGTGTGGGAACACTAGAGTACTATTCCTAAACCACAAGAATATGCTAGGAAGATATTCAGCATCAAGGACCAGGGACTCATTACCTTTGTGAGTACACATGCTGCATGCAGCATTTTGGCACACTGAAGACAAAAGAGACATTTGAATTCTAGTATATTTATTGGTATTTATATTTCTTTTTTCGGTATGGCAACAAGAGTCTGCATGTAAGACTGTAGATGCAGTTATATCCATTGAAATTTAGCTTTTAGTTTAGATCAGAGTTCTTGTATCCTGATCTGTCCTTTTATATGACCCAATCTGAGCATTGCTGAAGTCTGTGGCTTTGAGTTATGCTCACACATATCAGCTGTGACACCTGGACTCATGTAATGACTACTCCTACATTCCAGCAATACTTTTTAAGACACGAAAAGCATTTGAAGGTAATTAAATTTCTACCAGAAACAAGAAATCCTCTTGGCTATTCTAACTGTAAAGAAAGAGAGAAAATACCTTAAAAACTTTTAAAACAAACAGTTGGCAATTAACAACAGCAATATTACTAGATTTTAGCTCTCTTAGAGCTAAAATCCAATATTAAACCAATACTAGAGATAGTATTGGTTTTAGCTAACCAGACAAGATATCTCAATTTAGGTCAGAAACACCAAAATTACTTTGAGTCATCCAAAAATTGCTTCAGATCTATACAGTATAATTACCTTCGAGCAAGTGATTTTCCTTCCTTCACCTTCAATAAAACCAACTGTTTTCTTGTTCTTCAGGAAGTTCAATTTATATATGGAATATTGAGCTGATTTTGCCTGGGTTAGAGTTAATTTTCTTCCCAGTGGCAGGTATGGGGCTGTGTTTGGGATTTGTGCTGAATGCACAGTTGACAATATAGAGCTGGTTTTGTTACTGCTGAGCAGGGTTTAAACAGTGCCAAGGCCTTTTCTTGTTTTAGTACTGCCACACTGGTGAGGAGGCTGGAAGTGCATGGGAAGTTGAAAGCAGACACAGCTGGGACATCTGACCCCAACTGACCAATATTCCACACCATATGACATCATGTTCAGTATATAAAGTGTGGGGAAGAAGGAGGAAGGGGAGGAAATTTTAACTGATGGCATTTCTTTCCCCAAATTCTAAATTTCATTTCTTTTTCAAGTCTTCCTGGATATTTTTTATATCTTTCATAAACTTTTCACTTTTGGTGACAGAGGAGAGCGAAGACATTATCCGGATTGTTGGGTTATCTTCTTTTCTTTAGAAGTATGGGTAGGAAAGGAAAATGGGATGGATTATATTTGTGCTGAACAAATTCTTTGCCTCCTGTCATAAAGAGTTCACTGACACCAGTACTAAAGTGAGGGCTTTACAGTTGAAAGCATCATTGGTAAGAGAATATAATTTTAAGTTCTGCAGCAATCACCACATGTCCATAAACTGCACAGCATTTCTGGATTCAGTGTAGCTGAGATTTTCTTGATTTTCTTCTTCTTTCCTGTCTTTGCCCTTTTCATTCACTCTGAAAGCTATTCACGGTTTCAGAAGCAAAAAATAATTCTCTTTCACCTGCACTGAAATTTACTAATTTTTTTTTTAATGAATCTTTTTAGAGATGCTTCTGTGGACCCTTACTAGGATCCTGGATGTTATCTAGAATATCTGTGAATCTTTCAGATAAACAGCAAATTAAAGGGATCTGGCTGGTGCAATGAAGTTTTCTTCTCTAATCAATGCAAAGAAGATTTCTTCATCTCTTTGATCCACTTCCTATGAAAAGAATGGATTTTTTAAAATTTGAAAATATGAAATCCAGTCTCAGGAAAAAGTTACTTGGGCTACTCTGCCTATTAGAACAAGAATGGAATAATCTGAGAGCAGACTCAACACTTATTTGACTGTCCTGTATTTGATGATGGGGAGGGATTACAGAGGAGTAGGTGTCAGGATTATTTGATTTTCATGTGCTTTTACAGTTCAATCTGTAATGCAGATGCATCTGCATCTGCTTATCTGAGAGAAAAACTGGAACCAAAGACTTTTAAATAAATAACTGCCCCAACATGTTATAAAACAGATGTAACATGGATTATTCACAAATCAATCATCCTGCAGAATTAAAACACTGACAGCAAAGTCCAGGAACCTCACTCCATAGTAGAATACAGAAAATACTGAGAATATTTTTTATACGGAGCAATGACAATTTACACAAAAGCAAAATTATATCGTCAAGTTTTTAGCATATACTTTGACGGGAATCAAAGAATTGTGCTCCTCAAAAAATGGGTGACAAACTGTTTCATAGGGAAGTGTTCCAGGGACTGGTCTGGCAGAGAAACAGGCCTCTCCCCAGGCTTGATAGCGAAATTTGTATGGCACTTTCTGCTCCTTGCCCCCGCTTCCACCCACCCTGCACCTGTAGTCTTTGCCAAAGGATGTAACTTGCTCTTCTTTAGCTGTTTCACTTGCCTTTATGATCCGAGAACACTCTCCCAGCCTGGAGCAGGTGTGAAAACTTAGAACAGCAGCTGTGGGATTTTATGCTTCAAAAGGAATTGGCATTGGTGCAATGATCATGTTTTGTACTCACTTGTCCTTTTAAAATCACCTAGCCTTTTTATCTAAATGAAACCATGAGATCCTTGGGAACTGTAAACACCTCAAAGTTCAGCATCTTCACCTAGGTCCATTTACTCCTCATGTTTTTTGTTCAAGCCTTTTCTTCATCGTCTTACATAGCTATCAATTATCATCTTCCACTTTGTTTTCAAGCAGCCCTTTAGAATTCATGTTGCCAACTTTCCCTTGGTGTCCAGAGTATTTATAAAGTGTTTTAAAAGTCCAGCAGAGAAAAGCAGCGAGACACTCCAAATTAAATGACAAAAGGATTATGCCAAACTTGTTTTGAATACAGCCCAAGGCACAAAATGCAAAAGGATTAGTTCAGGTACCAGCAGCTCAGACTGTGGTGCTTTGTGTGGGTTGGCTTTTGGACTCTGTGCTACTGTTAGACAAGTATTGTAACAAATTAGGAAACCATTTTCTGCCAGAACAGTGTGAAGTATAAAGACATGCATTGACTTTTTCTGACATAAGATTTCTTTTTATTATGTCTTCCCATGTTTTCCATGGGAGTGAAAGAGAGGGTAGATGAGCAGGTGCTCTGTGGCTTTAATGTTAGGGTTTGGGAAGAATATATGTGCCACATACAGTAGGGCTGGAATGCGAAAATAAAGGAGATGAGAGAAAGAAGGTAAGAACTGTAGGGGATTTAAAGCACAAGGCTGGGAGCTCAATTAAAATGATACAAGTGAGGGTGAGTAAAATGGAATTAGTAAGTAATAGAACAATATATATTTTTGTGTTTTGCTGGTCCTACACAGAGTATATCTATGTGAAACATATCCAGCACAAAAACAAGCAGAAAGGGCACTTGAAGCTCCTTGCACCATTCAAGGAGCAAGATGTACCAAACGACAGACACAAGCAGTGCCCCAGCTGTGGCTGTCACATCACTGTCAGGGTGCACAAACTGCCTTGCAGGGGAAGCAGCTGGGGGTCAAGAAATGGTGTGCAGGACCTTACACCTGATGTTCTTGTGTTGTCTAAATATGCCTAGTGAGACACGGAGCAAAATGCAAAATGCTTTTTATGCATGAAGTATAAACTGCTACATGTGCCTCTTCCCCATATTTCTCCCCACTGGCACCCAGTGGAACTCAGGACTGGAGCATGTGGCTGTGGAGCTGCATTGTGGGGCAGTGCTTAAGATGCCTCCTGGAAAGAGGAAGAGGGCCTGATGGCCATCAGATGCTCTTTGAAGGAGCTGGTGCTTTAAATGAGTTTATTCATAGTTAAACATTTCACATGAATTACTCAAGAGAACTTGTTTGTTAGAGGCAGGTGGTGACTAATCATCTCTTAGCCCACCTTTACCACATTCAAGAGTTGTCAGAAAGCTGACAAGCAGAAAAACGTCTTAGTAACTCATCATCATAACAAGCTGCCATGGGAGGCACCGACCCCCGCTGCAGCTGGATTTAAATGGGGAAAAAATGGGCTTCCAAGTTCCTTTTCCTTGTCCTTGGAGCTTCATTACTTAGGTAATGGCAAAAATATGTTCCTCACACGGTGAAACTAATACATATCTAATTCTCCTTCCCCACTCAGAATTAATCATAACTTCCAAATTCAGAACTTTTTTTTTTTTTAAACTCTTGTTTTGCTGCTGCAGCTGAGTTTAGAGATTTAGAGAGTCTTCCTTCAAGGTCCCATGAAGTGCCTTATGTACTGCCTACCAGCAGAACAAAGAAGCCAGACTCCAGTGTTACATGTCAAAATTGCAAGCAGAAAGAAATGGCTGTGTTAGAGTATTCTCCAGCCTGGAGCAGATGCTGGGGTGCCCTATATTCCATAGCTTCCAGGCAGTCAGTACAGAAGCTCTCAGCTGGCTGGGATATAACCTGAGGAGTGACACAGACATTTTTTTTCATCCTCAAGATGAAGAGAGGCCAAAAGGCAGAATAAAGCTGCTTTTTTGTCCATTCTGCTGAGATAGGGATGGCAGTAGCTTGGGTGAGCAGGGAGAACTAGCTTAAAATGTAGCAGATGCTACTTTCAAGCCTTAAAAAAAAAAAAAAAAAGGAAAATTAGTTGTGCAATGAGGAAAATATACTGCAGCTGGAACAGAGAATGCTGCCCGGATTAAAGGAAGCTAGGTATCCTTTGAGATGGCAGATGAACTACCAAATATTTATTTCTTTTAAATATTTTCTTAAGTCTTTAAAGTAAGGTAGTAGCTTCTATTGTTTCCTTTGGCAGCTTATTCTAGCCATGAGCTTCTCTGCCTAATGAAATTCCACCTACAGTAAATCTTCTGAGTGCCTGGCAGTTCCTGAGGTTTTAACTCTTCCAAGTCTAGTTCCCTGCTTATCTGTCTGCCCTGTACTGCATTAATTCCAATGTAATGTGAGATTGACATCAACAGTCTTATCCCAGATGTTCTGGGCTGTCAACTTTGTCCGATTCTCTTATTTATCCACTTGATTTGATCACTGGCTGTGGGTCTCTGTGAAGGGACTAGAAAATGTCTGAGGGAGGTGGGTTTGTTTAATCTCTAGAAGAGAAAGCTCGGGGAAACCTCATCATTCTCTAAGGCTCCCTGAAAGCCAGATTGGGGCAGGTCTCTCCTGCTGTGCCTGCAGTGAGAGGACTGGAGGAAATGGCCTTAAACTGAGACAGAGGAGATTCACATTAGATATTGACAATTTTTTTTCACTGTTGAGGTGGCCAAGCACTGGAATAGGCTGCCCAGGGAGGTGGTGGAGTCACCATCCCTGGAAGTGTTTAAGAGGTGTCTGCATCTGGCAGAGGTTGATATGGTTTAGGGGCTACAGTGGCAGCGCTGAGTGGATGTTTGGACTAGATCTTAAGTTCTCTTCCAACCCTGATGATTCTGTGATTCATTCAGTGAGTTGCTAAGAAAACTAGCACCACTGTGATGCCTGGATATGTGGAAAATATCTAACCTAACTAGGAAAAGGGAGACAGGGGCTGTTGCCCTTTCCAGGGGAACTTCTCTGATCTCCTAGCTATCAGAGGCCAGCTGAACCTTGGTGTCTTATTCTGCAGGTCAGCCACCATTTCTGAGCAGTTCTACCCCATTTCATGTCGACCATATGCTTGTAGCCATAGCTGCAGTAACAGCAAACTGAGCTCTAGCTCTTTCTCCTGACAGCAGTCAGTGATCCAATGTCCATGCTGAAGTGAGAAATGGGAACCAAACTGGAGCTTAAGGAGAACATTTGATCATATATGGAAAGCATTTTTTTGGGGACATAATGTTTCAATCTATCCATTCTTAACTTGCTTTTCTCCAGCAGGAACTGCTGAGCTTATTTTAACTAACATCCCTCTTTGATTCATCCAAACTGTTCTTCGGAATTCCTCGTCTCTCTTGCCATTGACTAAAACATTAAAAGCAAGCTATTGTGAGGGAACAAAAAGGTGTGGATTCTGGCATCAAAACTTTGGTCTGTATCTGTAGATAGTGGAAGACAATTCACCAGGACTTAGATGCTTAAAAACCTTTCAGAAACAGAGCTTTATTGAAAAATTATGTAAGCTTACTTCTTTTTTTTCCCCTTATTACAACCCATTTAATTCAGATGGTAAATATGTTGTGAAAAGAAGTAACATTGCCATTTAAATATTCTGACTGCTTAATATATGAACAATTGCCATAAATAAATAATTAGCCCAGGTCACTGTGTATGGTACTGGTTTGCCAACTGGCTGAAAAAAGGGGGCCAGAAATGACAGAGAAGAGGCTGTGTGCATTCTGTTTCCTTCCTACGACAGAATAAGAAAGAGACATTAACTCATTTATATTGACAGAATCTGAATATTGGCTTATTTTATGTGTAGAAGAACTTTTCCTTCTGTGTGATATTCCAGTTTTTCCCTTAGGAGCTGTGAGCATTACATAACCGTCAAACAACATTCTATGCACTGTGTTAAATTTCCTCAACCTGCAAGGAGGAATGTGTCACCAGCCAGAGACGTCACTCTGGCTGACTGCTGAGTCCTTTGGAATAGACACTACCCCCCTTTGTGCATATTCACGGTGAAATGGTTCAAGAGGACAAAGAGATTTATTTCGGCAGATTTATTACTTCTTGGGTAAATGAAAAAACATTTGTTCTCTCCACTAGATTTATTAAGTTACAAACAAACTATGGCTATTCAAATGAGTTCTGTGCTATATGTACTGGGAGCATCTAGCACTGTGTATCCAGGTACCCAACCTGTCATAGCTGCATTAGCTAAGGGATGATATGGGTCTGCCTTACTGCAGAGCTGCCCAACATCTTTGGTTTGCATCCAGTATCTCAGTTTGCATGATTATACAAATCTCTGTGCCAGAACAATGCACCCTCAGTAAATATAATTATTCTACTGCTTTTCCCCTTTTACTCTCTGAATTTAAATTACTGCTTCTACTGGGGTACTGAACAACTAATGCTCTGCAGTGGATCTCATCTTACAGATCATTATCAATTGTAAAATTCTTTCTCTATTTTACAGGCAGAAAAATAAAACACTGAAGAGGGTGATAGTTTCAGACTCTGAATCTGTGTTTGCATGTCACCATCCTGTTCTTGGTTTAGTTTAATCATGGAGCTGGAGCCATGGGTGACATTATACTTCTTTGCATGGAAACTGGAAAAGAAGTTTTGGAACTTTATTCACAGAAAACAGCTCTGAGTTTGGGAGATGGATGAGTTTCCCTTGGGTACCACTGTCACAATAAACTGTTAGTGACATACACATATCATCATCCAAAAATATATTTGGTCTTGAAATAAGATGTGTGTCCCATCGGTGGAGATGATTAAACCATTGCATGCTTTAGCAAGGCAGTTGATAAATTCGTCTTCTATTATAATAGTATTTAAATAGGTTTTAAAGTCTTTCCTAATAATTATTTTCAGGAAGACATATCTGTCCAGCAGTTGGGCAACCTCTTACAGCCTGGGTATGCAACAGCTGGATGATCACTGCAACATGGGCTGTCATTTCTAGTATGAGAAAAATCTCAGGAAATGAACCTTGTGCAAAGCAATTGCATTATTGATTGTCCCGAAGTCCATATGCCATTAAGTATATATTGGCAAGTCTTTCTCTGGACTTGCAGATTGTTAGTAACTAAAACTTGGCAAGGTTAGCATTTATATATGTATGTTTATATTCATACTTGTTTATAGCACCTTATAAACTGGAGCTAATCTCATTTGCTCATCTTATATGAAGATGTACTGAAATGTCAGACACACAGTCATGGCTTAAGCCCAGCTGTCAAATAAGAGCCACAGAGCCTCAATGCTCCCCTCTCCCCCCTCCTCCTGTGGTGGAATGGGGTGTAGAATCAAAAGTAAAACTCGTAGGTTGAGATAGGAAAAGTTCAATAATTGAAAACAAGTTAAAAAAAAAAAGTATTGGAAAGGACAAACCCATACAATTGCTCACCACCACTGACCGATGCAATGTCCTATTCCAAAACCCAGATCAGACCCTCTTCTAGGTAATTCCCCCAGGTTCTGTAATGGGCGTGACATTCTGTGATGTGATCCCTTTGGCCAGATTTGGTCACCTGTCCTGGCTATGGCCTCTCCCAGTTTTTTGATTTTTTGTATCTCCTCACTGTCATGAGCATGAGACATTAAAAAAAAAAAAATATTCCTTGACTTAGGATAAATGCAACTTAGACAAAACCAAAACTTCAGCGTGTTATCAACATTATTCTCATTCTAAATCCAAAACATAGCACTGTATCATCTACTATGAGAAGGAATTAAATCTATCCCAGCTGAAACCAGGACACACAGAGACCTTTATAATCAGTATTTGTCCGGAAAATTTTAAAAGCAAATGTGTGAAAGTACAAAATGCGTAAATCATCTCTAACAAATCCAACGAAAGAAGGCTGCTAATTTTTTTTTAAATACTTTATAACTCAAAGGTCACACAAAGGTTAAGTTAAGACAATTAATGTAAGACTTTATTTTTAAATTGAATGGGAGCACTGTTCATAAATTAATGTGACACAGAAAAAGTCACTAATCAGATAAAAATGGTAGCTAGAAGAAATACATACATGATCTTTAATGTGATGCAAACTGGAGAAGAAAAATTTTAGCTAACAATATCTTTTCTGACCTCAGTCAGTGAATCAATAAGCGCTATAAAGCATGGGAAGTGTAAACCACCTCTTAAACTATATGGATCAGCTTATGTTTCAATAACAGTTTCCTTAGTTCTCCCTCTTGCACTCCTGTTGGTTTTATTTTCCAGATGCATTCCCTTAGCAATTCTTTTGGTCTGTATTTACTGCAGTTTGCTCAGTGAGATAGTCCCTGGCTGTATTCCTACCAGATATTGTGGTAAATTCTATTACATAGCAGAGGTTTTGAATTTGCAGTGTGTGTATATATGCATATACATGATTTTCTCTCCCTCTCCTGCACAGGAAAGATGCTGTAATCATTGACTCAATCAATATTGATTATTAATTTCTGACTTTGCTGTCGTTATACGTTATATAGACAGTTTTTTACCAAACTGAGTTCTGTGAATCTTCTGTGTACCAAAATCACCAGAAAATTTTGATTTGGGTGGAAGCGGAAGCACCTTGAGCCATCTGTCTTTGAAGCTGACATTTGATTGTACTTAATATTTCTCACATCCTGTAAAACTGAAGGACTTGTAACTTGAAAAATTTTTCAAAAATCAGCAAGAAATTTCTGAATTATTTGCTGCCCAGAATTTGCAATTAGGCCACAGCCTCCTAAGTCACAGATAGCTCATTTTGAAAGAAGAGTAAAATACCAAAAGCACAATAGCTGAAGTATTAAACATTCTTTGGACTACAGCGTCCATTTCCCTGAATCACACACAGATGGCTCAATGAAAAAGAAAGTCCATGTTTATTCTGGCAGGAATCCTGGTCACTGTCAAGGAAACACTATCTTCAAAAGAAAAAAGATGTTTTAGATGAAAATTCCCAAAAGACTGACTCTTAGTTTTGACATCACCATAGATTCAGAAGTGAAATAATTAAAAAACTAGTTCATGTATCTTACAGACTCATACTGTAATGCCAGATATTTTTAGTACTCCATAAGGATTCTTGCCTCGTGCTGAGTTGTACTGCATCTTTGTGTTCAGAGACAAGAGCAGTGCATCCTGCACAAGGAAAGGGCACATGATTTCATAAGAAGATGCAGAGTACAGAGTGACAGAGGGTGAGGGGCAGACTCATTGTTCACCCGGTTCTTTGTTTCCATGGGCTTTGCAGGAACTCACTGAAGGGATACATGGTTAATACTCTGCGGGGCATTACAGGGCAGCTCAGGAGAAATGTTTTCTATAGATAAACAGCCAAGGATTTTTTTTCATCCCAGTCACAGACAACAAAAAAGGATATTGCACAAAGATTTTTTTATAAAAACAAATGGCTGTAGAGCTGTAGATGATAGGTTATAGAGAGGCTGGACAGAAAGAAAGAGCAGCAGGATACCTGGATGTCAGCATTATGACGTCCAAAGGCCCATCTGGTATCTATGCAGCGGAGTAAAAGGAGATGTCAGGTAATAGAGTTTTGAGGTATATTCAGAAAGCAGAATATATATATATATATATATATATATATATATATATATATATATATATATATATTCAGAAAGCAGAAAGGAGATTCTGAGTTGGGATAGGGAACACAGAAGAATCACTCATGGAGGGAGAAGGAGGGGAAGGGGTGGCCAGAGACTTCTCTATCAGGAAACGGTTTAGCAGAGCTGTCTTTGTGATGCAGAGCTTCTCTGCTGTCAGTGGGGGACAAACAGCAAAGAAGCCCAGGCTCATTCTTACAGTTATTTTTTTCTATTTCATCTGCTCATGTCTTCAATACTGAAAATGAGTTCACCCACTTGAATTAATTACAGAAAAAGTAAAGAAACAAACTTTTATATATTTCTGATATGTTTGACAGGAATGTTTCTTCCTCCAGTTTTTCATTTGAGAGTAGAATCAGAAGTGGTAGAAATCTCAGCAAAGGGTTGTCTTTGTGAAATTTCTAATGTCTTTTTCTCTTTTTAAAGAAATGAAATATGCAGGAAAATTGGATAATCTTTCAGCTGTTTGGATGGTTGCTTGAAGCAAATCCAGTCCCCAAACCTTTCAAGATGTCTTTGCTGCAAATGCATATTGACAAACAGACAGCCAAATGCCATAGAAATAGGCTCTGGTAATGCATGTAATTGAATTATAATACCAGAAGAGTGCTAAAAAAGAGGGCCAAAATAAATAATATAATCAGTCTGAAATGTATAATCTGTTTTTTAAATCAAAATTACAAGAAAAGCCTATTCCTTCATCCTTGTGTGAACCCCTACTAGGATGTTACTTCTACTCTTCTGTATTCTTGGACACAAACCTTGTAAGTCAGAGTCAGATTTGTGGACTCAGATTCTTATTTGATCTACTAAGACTTGTCTGGCTAATTGAGTAATGCTCTTGAGATGGACAAACCTCAAATGGAAAAAGGAGGAAAGTTTAATACAGGAGATAACATTAACTTTCTATTAACACAACCTACAGTACTCATAACACACCTAGAGAGGACATGACAAAATGACATTTTGTTCCTTCTTTTCACCCTGTCCAATCAAAACATATTTTAAGAGAGACCAGCAAAGAAAATGTAGAATTTCAAATCCCAGCACATGAAAGCACATTCACCTTGGCAGTGGAGGGGTTCCTTAATGCCTTATTCTTACCAAACAATCCTCTGCCACGTCAGGTGGTTGAGAAGTATTGCTTCCTGAATTCCAAACCCAATTATTTTTTGCTTTGAGACAAAAAGGTGGCATTTTTTGTGACAATGAGTATTGTCAAAAGAGGGGGTTATTTTGCTCTCCTGTGGCCAGACCTGAGTATTTAAATGACTCTCTGCAAGTGAACATTCCAGTTATTGTGTCTAATAAAACTAGTTTCAGGGCACTGTTTTCCCTTTGTGCAATCAGAATCTGCCTACTGTAAAATGGCAGGAAATGGAAGAGACTGAGATATCATATTTTCTCTACATCCTTGGAATAAACTGGTTTTTTTTTTTTTTTGGTTTACTGGAGATATTTTTTATAAGTGTATCCTTCTTATGAATATTTCTGGGGAAGTGTAAAATCAGTGAGGTGAGATGAATTCCTCAAAATTAGAAAAGTCCACAAGATCAGATTACCAACTCTTTGTACTGCATATCAGCTCATTAAAGGGTTCATAATCTCTAGATACATTCCTACAACATATAATCCTTTTTTTTTTTTCCCTGCTCCAATCTCTTTCAGGAGGGCGATGGATGAGCTTGTTTTGATAACTGGCAATTATCGGTACAATGAAACAAGCTTCCAAAATATCACAAGGTTTCTGTGCTGGGGATAAGGCAAGATTCTTAAAGCTAAGTGAAAGAACTCTAAAATTACACACTGAAAAATCAATAGATTGTTTTGCTTTGCTTGAAAAAACATGTTGCAAAAGGGTCTTCATTTCCCAAGTCCCATGACCACAGCTGAAACACATAAACTGAATAGAAGAGCTACAAAGATTTAATCTTCATAAAAATCATAACTTCCTCATGCCATTATTGCTGCTCCTTAGCAAAACCAGGCAGTCATTTTCTATTCATTTAGAATTCAGTCAAATAGGATCAATTCAGGCTTTGCTTGTCTGCATCCTGTGATGTAATTCCAGCTAATGAAGCTGCAAAGCATAAAATCTGGCTTCAGCCAGCAAGACCATTACTATGCTCTTCCTTCTGTTCTGACCTTTCAGTGTCTAAGGCAGTGAGGATTGCCTGTTGCTAGCACTTGTGGCAACATGTTGAGTGCTAGTATGGTTATGGCTCTGTTGCTATGAATAATCTAAATAACATTATCTAAGCAAATTATTTATTTCAAATGAGAAAACTTCATTAGAAACAGTGAGACTGCCATGCCAAGCATGCAAAATTTAGGAAATGGTAAAACTAAGATGAACCATACAGCTTCAATTCAAGTCCCTAATATCTGACAGGTTATGGTTGCTTTAGAAGGTTGTCAGAAGCTCATACAGGATTTTCCCACTGATGTGCTCTGCAATGGAATCCTAGTAAGGACCTGAGGTTGTTCTCCCTCTGCTAAAGTGTGTGCAAAGTACCTGAAGACACAATCTTAATGTCAGACTGTACATTTCCTGGTAGATTTCTGCTACATGTGCCTAAGAAAATCAGTGCCTCAGAAAGACTGATGGATCTCTCTCTTGCCATACATGCACATAGACATGCAGTCAGGTAAGAGCATTTGTAAGATTTGTAAGATGTATGCTGTGACCATCATGTCTTTATAAGGCTTGTGCAAGGCAGAGGCACCAATCTCCTTGTGCAGTCTCCATGGCATTCTCCTAGCCACAGAATTTGGGACACCCTGGGAGAAGTGGCCCATTCACTTTGTCCAGCTTTGCAGTGCAACATGGTCAGTCCTCTTCAGGCTGCCTCCCACATAGCACACTTGGTTCTTGAGAGTTGATGTTATGACCAAATTTGGGCCGGATTCTGGGGTCTGCCTGATGTCTTCTCTATCTATTTTGTGTTACAGCAAAAATATGCTCAAAAATTTAGACTGCACAGTTTGGCTGAGCACAAGATTAATTAGAAAAAGAAAAGGACAAAGAAAACAAGTATGCTTCCCAAATGTGATACAAACATCAAGCATTCCTTGGGACAAGCAGGGGAATAGAATAGGTGAAAATTGTTTCCTCTGCATTGCAAATAGAAAAGTCAAGGCCTGGAATGAAGAAATCTGCCAAAAATTATACAGAAATCCAAGGCCAGATGGGAATTAGGAGTTTTCATCTCTTATTTCTGTATTTATTCTTCTTAACCAAGCTTCTTGTTGTTATTCACATGTTGTCCTTTATTTTTCAGCACCAGCGCTCAGCCTTGACAGAGAGCTTGACAGAGACACTTTGCAGTCAGCTGGAATAGGTTGGGCACAAATAATTGCCTTGTGAACGTGTGACATTTTCTTGCCACATTCAGTTCAGCACTGTCAATCAGAGCATCTGCACAGTGACCTGCTGTGTGTATTACTGTGGGCCAGGTCAAAATTCTGCATTGGTAGCTTGGTTTTATGCAGCTCTGTTTGCTAGTGCACTTTTTCAACTGGCTATGCAAAGATGGTGAAAAACTACTTTAGTAAGCAATAATGCAGGATGAACTTTCAATAAAAATGGAAGAATTTTTAAATGCAAATATTTTCCCTGGGCATAAAAAAAGAAGGAGCAACTAATTCAGATCAATCCAAAAAAAGGCAAACTTCAGCAGTAATCCAAACATCACTTCCAGGAAAAAATCACAATTACTTTGAAGTGAAGGTTATAAATTTGGTTGTATTTGATAGACAGAATTCTACCACTAGTATCTACATTTATGCAAGGAATTTATTGGGAAGCTTGCCTGGAGTAAAGAGAACACAAAAGTGTGGCAGGTAAACATGAGAAATTGCTTGAGAACAGTTTGTTTTGATCCAGCTCAAAACATGTTACTTGGTGCAGTGACTGTTCAAGACCCACATCAACTGCCCATTGCATAAATTGTCGTCATGTTGAGTTATTTAATGATTTAGGCTGCCAGTCTAACTTACTACAGATGAGGCAGCAGAAAATGCATTTCTATTTTCTTTTCTCTGACTCAACACTCCTCATTTACATCTCCTGGAAGACCAAAGAATCACCTGTTACTTAGATTTCACTTGCTTTTGACAGATATTAGAACCCAGCTGTATTTTCTAATCATCCCTTGGTCTGCATTATGTTTTCTCACGGCAATTTCCACTTCCTTCTGGTGTTGTTGTTGTTGTTTTTTTACAATGCTCAGTGAGACACAGCAATCAATAATCTCATGGAAATTGCTCAGGAGATTAAAATGCTAAACAATATTTCATACACATTCCCCTTCTGGAACAAACATCTCAAACCACAAAATTCTCTCTCTGAAGCACCATGCCAGTAGGCTCAGATGGCTTCTCCTAGCATTTACATTATTTAAAATCTTCAGAAACTCCAGGGAAATCAGAAGAGGCACTTTGCAGTGAATGGGATTTTACACAGTGAAGTTAGAGAGGAAGGTCTGGTATCTAGAGATACTCTTTGGTAGAGTACACCCAGAGAGGTTCAGCCAGGGGAAGTTCCCACCATCCAGATTTTCCATTGGCAGTGGCAAGAGTTTTTTTGGAAACCTGTGCTCAGTTTGGAAAACTGTGCTCAGTTTTTTTGCATTCCCTTCCACTGAGCCAGCTCACTCAGAAAGTTGTTTGGAGGGAAATTGCAGTGGTACATGGTTGTTAAATATTATTCTATCACTTTTATGTGTCCCAACTGGCTTCTATGACTGTGTCATCATATGATTGTGCTGTTGCTGGCTAATTAATAATTTTAATATCACTCCTTACCAGTCTCCTTATTTCTGTGAAGAAAAGAGAGACATGCGGATCCATTATCTTGGAAGTCTTAGATTTACTAAAGAATTTTCAGAACAGCTCCTTCAAATAGACACTGATGTCTTGATAGCAATCACTTCAGCAGCAATCACTTCAAAAAACCCCAAACAAACCAAGACCACCTCAAAAGCACTGAATCACACACTTAGTTATTTATCAAATCAATTTTCTTCAAACCACAGATCAGGAATCACATGGCAGATTGTGATGTACAAGACCAAATACATGGACAGGTACAGATGTAATGTCACATTTTCTAAGTTTGAGGGGATGGATCAAATTAGTTTTTCTGGGTCTTTAGGCCTGGTCCTTTTCACTCATTCTGCCAAAACTTTATTCCTCTAGGGAGAAATTTCCTCTATAAAACTTTCTCTTGTGGCTCATCATTATTTTAAGTAGTTGGCCAAAAGGAAAAGTTTTTTTTTTTCCAAATGTGGATATTTTTTTTCAGCTAGGGAAACTCTGTGGGCTTGCAAGTACCTATCTCCATGGCAGAGTGCCTGAGGGCCCTGGCACTGCTGTTTATACTAGTGCCACAGGTCCTGGAAATTTTCTTTGCTTTCCCATCAGGTCCAGCTGTGGGATACCTGCATAATATGATGACTTTCATTAGTGTCTTCCTAGGAGGAGATCTTTGGAAGTGAGGTCAAATAAATGCTCTGTGCACAAACACTCAAGTGGTTTTTGGTACTGGTACTACTGTGTAGTAAAGCGACCATTCAAACTGATAATAACTAAAATTATTCCAAACAGATAAAAATCAATTTACATTATGTGTGAGCTTGCAAACCAGAAAAGGTCTTAGATTTTATTATTTGGCTGAGGATCCATCTTGAAGATGAACCAGCCATGTGGTATGCACGAGGGGCAGGTCCCAGCGCTGCAGCTTTTTCCTGATGTAGTCCTTTGTTGTATTTTTGTTAAGGTTTAATAAACCTTTTAAAATTTTCAAATTGAGCAGTTGTTTCTCACACTCTCTGCCCCTTGAGAAGGTTTTGCTTCAATCTAACTGCAGCTGAGACCTCAGTCCAACATCAAGCATGAGGTAAAGCCTTCGCTGGGACTCTATGGCCATCACAGAGTGTGAAAGATGTTCATGTGACCCTCAGTTTGTAAGTCAAATCCTGAATGTTATCCCAGCTCCCTGAGTAATTCCATTGGAGTGGGTTTCCAGGACAAGGTCTAGGGGAATGGAGGTGACAATGGTAGTGCAGAGTGAGAAGAAAGCACAGACCAGACTGCTGGCAGCAGCATCAGAGAACATCTCTGTCCCTCCTCATTCCCTGTCAATCCTCAGCTCTGTGCTGAAACTAAACCAGTGGTCATGAGTGGAGCTGCAATCCATGACAGTAGCCAGAGACTGCAAGAAGGCAAACGGAGCAAGGGAACAGATTTGAGAAAAAGAAAAAAGGAGGGAGGCAGTGACACATAAACTACTTTGATAGGTTGGATGGGGAGGCTGTAGGATCAGCTACAGAACCCTCAAACTTCCCAGCCCTGACCAACAGGAAGATAGCTCATGAGGAAGCTGAATTCAGATGAAGAAAAATGGTCTTCACTTTGTCCAAGCCAAGAGAACCTTGAAGCATAGCCCCATGTTTCCCATGTGCTTTAACTGCCAAACTGAATTTGCCTGCAGGATAACCATGGCCAGAATTAGCCTTTTGTGGGCCCTAGGAGACCTGGGGATGGATGGGTAGGGTGCTGGGAAGCTCAATATGACCAAGGCTTTGGGAGCACTGCAGTGCCCAGAGGCAGATATTTAGAGGCTGGTGGTAACTGGCAAAAGCTAAGGAAATGCAACATGACAGACTGAGCCTCTGCTTTTTCTCTATGTGTCTCACCTGTGCTCAGTGCTATCTGCAAATACTTACCTTTTCTCAGAGGCAACTGAAAAAGATTTTTAAGGGACTGTTTAGTATTTTCCTGCACAAAAATGGAGGTATCCCTGATTTGTTCTTATCTAAATTTTTTACTTTATATTTTTTATTAACTCAAAAAACACACTGTAGAAGAATACAGTAATGTTTAGGATTCTAAGTCACAAAGCAGGGTTTGGTCCTTCAAATCAGATAAATGCTGTTATACAGTCTATCCTAACCCTTCCTTTCCCTTCTCCAATGGAGTTTACTTCTCTTTTATATGCAATGGGTAACAGAAATGGGACAAATATATGTCTCCTTCCTGTCTATTTTTCTCATTTTTTTCAAGTTGGGTCCCTCAGTGTTTGAAAATTCTTTTCAGGGATGGAATTTTTCATGATGTGCATTGAACATGTAGCAAACATATCTATAGCCCTAGACTAAACTCTGGGACATCAAAAAGAAAGATTTACTATCAAAGGGCCTAAAGTTATTATTATTGTTGCCATTTTGGAGAAAAAGAAGCTCTGCTTATGCAAGTGTTTAAATTGACCAAGCAATTACTTTTAATGCCTTTATTCCTATTCCCCTCTCAAAAATATTTGCTGGAAACTGGTAGTTTCATTTCACTCAAATAAGCACCAATTCCTTCAGGGAAAAGATTGGCTCTAGAGGAAGCTGAATTAGCCAACTTCCTTTCTTTGGAGGGAAAAGAAAAAGATGTCAACACAAACACAAGTCTGTGATTGATGAGATGTTTTAGAGCATGGGGGAATATTTCCAAATTTAATATGTTTTTCCCTTTAATGATGAAGAAAATAGGTGGATCCTGAAAGCTTATTTAACTTATATAAACTTATTTGCTGGCCTGCTAAAGGCTAGACCTTGGCCGATGATAAAACAAATTTAAAAAAATATTTCTTCTGTTGAGTTAGGGATATTTTACTTTTAACTTAGTTTTCAAAAGGCATTATTTGCATTAGTATAGAGATGGCCTTATAAATATGAAAAATTGTGTGGGTAATGAGTCCTTGAACATAGTGCTTTTGGGTTTTTTTACCAGTTAGTTTAGCACAAAACTGACAATTCCTGTAGGCAATGTCAGCTTGGAGGCTGGTGGTCACCACAACTCAGTGGTGCCAGTGACCAACATCTGGTGTATTTTCTTAGAAAATCAGGATTAATTTTCTAAGAACAACTGAGCACTTTAACCAATCGTGATGGATTGTTTTAGGGGATAGGTCTCTCCTGTTAGACTTGTTTCCTTGTGATTAGTAAGGTTCATTAGAAAATGGATTTGAACCTTGACAGCTATCACTCATGTTGACTCAGATTTGTTTAGATGAGTTTATAACATGGTCATAGAAGAAACACATTTTCCCTTAGAATTTACAAGTCATAGAAAGGAAAAAAGAAAGGATTTTATGTCATCCCAGTACTGTTCTTTCTCATCTAGACAATTCTGTGAAGTCTTTCTCAGAGGACTTTCCCAGTTCTTAATAAACTAACTCCTTTTCCAGGTATTTGACTTATTTACTTGATAATCCCTTAGGAAAATATTGTTTTTAAGAGTTTTTTCCATTTGATTTGCAAAAAAATTGCAGCTGTAAAATTATTGGGGTTTTGCCTACCCTTTTGTGTTTAAAACCTCATTCAAAGTGAAATCTTTTGGAAGGATCAAAAATTATTTCTCCATTATTTCTCTCTATTTTGATTTTCTCTAAGTTCCCTTTCTAATGTTGCAATAATTCTTGTAGTACAGAAGATTTCATTGGGAAGAAGAAAAAGAATAAAAAAATGTCTTCTATGCTCTGCATGTCTAGTGAATGATCTTGATTTTCATCTTTCTCATTTTTATCTCACTTATAGACTTGTAAGGTTTCTTCTGTTTCATGACAGGAAAGTGTCCTAAGAGGGCACATAAGGGATGCTGCCTTGGCTCATGGCGGTTACAGGAAGGAGAAGGAATGAGGAGGGACCATGCTAGCAGGAGCACCTGTGGCAAGTAGAGCTCCTAGTTTGTGCTATAACTCTTAGAACATTCTGGGCAAGTGGTCTTTCAACTGCTGAGTCTGGGCTCCAAACAGAGTTTCTTTGAGAACAGGCAAGGTTCAGCTCAAGCCCAAAGATCCCAAAGAGGATGAATTGTCTAAGTCTGAAAGTGCTTATGTGTGAGACATGACAGGTCACATGCTACTTCCAGTCAAGCCCTGGATAATTGTGTTTGACTTCCAGCTTATTACCTGGAGTCTCTTTGACTAACAGGAGAATAATTTCCTCATAACCACATGTGGTATCATTGGGAATTGGACTTCCTGTTCTACCAGTAACACCTTGCAGTCCCACCTTAGAAAGGATTGGTTTTATACTTCAGTGTCTCTTGCAATCCAGAGTTGCCCCTTTCTTTTACAGAAGGATATTCAGCAAAGGTGTCAGAACATTGCAAAAGTCCTGTCTGTGGGCATGGCTTCAGTAAACCCCCTTGTAAAATATGGAGCTCTCCCTAGACACTTCTCTGAAGCCAAAGACTTAAATATTCAAATAAATACATTTAATGACTCGATGGTTCTCTTCTTCACTGGTGTGAATTTTCCTTCACATGCCAGAGAGCTAACAGGAGAGCCAAGTGGCTTTTAATCACGATAACCATGTTGCCAGTAAAAGGCAAGCTCTATGTTTTGATTGGCAACAGCACTAAGGGACATACCAGCTGTGAATTATTTCTTCTCCGGAAGTAAGGGGGTTTTCAGGGCAGTAAAAAATAAAGCCAAATGACCGTGGACCGGGGATGATAAGAAAGTTGAGGAAAATACTGGAAAGAGCTGAGGAAAGTCCAGAACAAGCTACCCTGTGTTGTTCAAAATTATGCATTTTTGTCATTTATAGTAAAGTTACAGACTGCTCTACACACACCTCTGAGGAGGAGGGAGGGGATGAACCCAAATGAGGACAAAGACTCAGGAAAACCTGCATCCATTCTCCCAACATAGCCAACTTTAGATTTTCTAAAGAAGAGTGTGCATGTGGGGGAAAGTTGTGAATTAGCACTCTTAGTAAACTATGGAAAATCTTAGTTAAAGCATGGAAGCTGGAGCTAGAGAGATCCTGTTAATCCATCTAATTCAGACTTTTCACTCCAGGAGGGCTCTCTCATGATATTTCTAGTGACTCATCTAGCCTCACTTAAATCCATATCTATGAGGCTATTACTTCCTCTTGCTATTTAGGAATCATAATAATGGAAAAGTGGGAATCCAGGCTTGATGGCTAAGAAATGGAAATTTATTGCATCAGAATGCATAGATCAGCTCCAGCAGAATACTCCCTTTTCCTTAATTTAAAAATGAAGTGTTTTTTTTCTCCTGCTCCTCAAACATCCTAAAATTTCGATATCTCTTACCTTAAATACTCCATAAAACATGCCTAGATCACGGGGTTTTTTTCTGACAGGCTGTTGCACGACTCCTTCAGTACCCAATCAGCTGTGGGACACCTATGGTGGAGCACCAGTAGCAGACCTCGATGGGCACAGACTTCATTGACATTACAGATAATGCTGAGGCTGGAGTGGCAGCATGGATACATTATACATAGATTTTTAGGGGTGTGATGATAAATGGCTGGCTCTGCTTGGGGTACCTTGTAGCCACAAACAAAAAGCAATTAGATTAGAATAGAGAAGGTCATTAAACCATTTTTCTCCTGATGCCATGAGGTAACAGCCATGGAGAGAAGGCTGGCCAGACATGGTGAGGGGCCCAGAGATGGACTGCTGCAAGGCATCCATTGCAGCCAGCTGCATGCTGGGTGATGCTGTCTGTGCATCGAGGCACAGCCTGAGAGAAGGGAGGATCCCAGAAAAAGACAGGATCCCTTTTCTTTTCATTGGCTGGAGAATGCCTTAACCATAAACAATAAGAAAGACTGTAAAAGCAGAAAACCCGATATATTTTTCAGGTCAGGCTACTATACAAATCATAACAGAATTTCTTGGAGTTATTTCCATTTCAGGCTTTTGAGTGAAGAAGGACAGACTTTGCAGATCACCAGGACTAGATACTGATGGTGCCATGAATTCTGAAGAATCTCAAACATAACATTACTAAATTATTGCACATGGGAATATTGTGTAGTTTAAATCTTCCACAATACCAAAGAAAGGAAACCTGACAAAGATAACTTCAGTCACTGAAGAGTGGTCTTGGAATGTGTAGACAAGTGGGTCTAATTTTTCATTCTGAAAAATCAGTAAATAAGCTTCAAACAGATATTTGATAATAAATACATGATTTTGATAATACATTACAAAAAGAAACAGGCAGTATGCATATTATCAAGGCAGTTATGCCTCATAGAGCTGTTAGAATCCTTAATAAGCAATATATGTGGATCCATGTAGTATATATGGACTTTCTACAAGCTTTCAGCAAGATCATTAGCCAAGTTAAAAACCCTAAAAACTCTTAAAACTCCCTCCAACTAGGAAAGAAGCTCCTTTGGGGGAAATAACTGCTAAAAGATAAAGAATGAAAACTTTTAGCAATGGAATGAGGTTACTAATGCAGTTGCATGACAGACACATTACTGCAGGCTCTACTGTTAAATATACCCATACAAGATTTGTGAGCACAACAGAGATGGCGAAGCCTGAAGGTGATTTGGGATGCTCAGGGGAAAGATGACAGTAAGAAACTGGAGTGTGATATCACAGTATGGGGCAACAGAGGAATAAAATTATAGATTAAATATAATGTAGAGTACTGCACAGAGGGTATGGGGAGGATATGGCTTGTTTTATATTCTTGTTCCCAAAGTACCTGTACATATCTTCTGTTAGCCAGACAACAGATGGATGAATAGTCAGTCTGGCATTTTGTTGCGATTAGAAATTTTAATGGAAAAAATTGGGAAGAAATGCAGAATTCATGAAGCCACTTTAAATGTTTCCTGCTTTCTTAATCCCTCTGCACTGGTGAATTTAATCTTAAAATGTTTGAACCATGGCTACTGTAATACTGACAATACATATAAATACAGGCCAATACATATAAATTGGATCTTTCTCACTAAGCAGTCAAAAAAGCAGGTGGAACTAAGATACACTGCAAAGGTAGTAAGATTTGGAATAGAAGCATATATAAATACTTTAATGCTTCTGTTTTACATAAGGCAAAAAAATCATGGTGTAAGTCTCTTGAGAATTCACTTCTGAACTTGTGAAACATGGGCAAAATATTATGTTTTGGACAAGAAATGAATTTTAATACTGTCATGGCTAAATCTAGCATAAATTATTATATTTTATTTATGTAAATATAAAGCTTCAACCTTTTCTCTTAATCTTTTTACAGATGCTGTATTGCAGTTGTATTTATTATATTCCCTTGCTGCTTTAAGAAGTTCCTTTCTGTGCTATTTGAGAAAGATCGAGGTTCTCTGGAGGGAAAGAGTGAAAAACATAATCATCAGTGCCTTGTTCAGGGCCTTTCAGTCTGATGCTGTCAATTTGTCACACACTAAGCCCCGTCTGGTTGTGGCCTTTATGCACCAGCACTGATGGTGAAAGGAAAAGGGGTGTGGGAGGGACTGGCCACTCCAGGACCTCAGTCCTCCCCCAAGGCTGTCTTCTAGAAAAGTTCTAGCTTTCCCCTTCTCTCTGTTGTAGCCCCTGCACAGTGGAAAGGTGACATCAAAGAGTCATATCTACCCTCAGAGACAGAGAATTTCTAGCTTCTCCCTAGACCACGCTCCGCACATGAAAAACCACAGTAGAAGGGATGCTGTTTACTCTGGTTGGCAGTACCATGAAGTTATGGTCACCTTCTCTACTGTTTCTTTTATTTTTAGAGGTGATTTTTATTTCTCTTTCATGCTCTTCCCTAAATCACATCAGTTCTATGTTGGAATGTGCTGCACATGTTTGAAAAGCATTATCAGGAGCTGAAGTGTTGCCAGCATTTTGTGATCCTTGGGTGGCAGTGAGGGGAACCTGGTCTATTGCTGAAACAGAACCTGTGGAAATGGAAGAAGAATAAACCAGAAAATTGCTTCTGTCTGCTGAATTAGAAGAAAAAAAAATCTATGGAAAGAATTCCCCTTCATAAACCATAAATTTTACTTGTAGTCTATTGAGCCCAGATATGCATGTTCTTTCTATTACAGCTCATGAACTCATAACTGGAATTTGGTTTTTATAAAAGAATAAAAGAAGAAAAGAAAAGATGCAGTGAGCCAGCCCATAAAGCAGTTTTGGACTCTAAAATTATATTAAAATTGGATTTTTTAAACTTATGTAGGAGCATTACTGTGTTAAGATATCTGAAATGAGGTATTTTCAGCATAGAAGTTAAACAAAAAGAAACACCAGTAGTTTAGGGCAGGAAATTACAAATTGAAGCACTCAGTTTAAAAGGGATTATGGCTAAGGCAAAATAGGCCTTTCACTTAACACTTCTTTGCTATTCTGGCAACCAGGCAGCAAGAGACAGTTACATTATTTGTGGCTATAAAATGCTATGAGCAATAAAGTCATGTTACAGGACTATCAAGCTGAGAAACCAAACATTGTGAGGAGTCTGCTTATACTACTTAAGACTTGCTCCTGCCCCAACAAATGTAACAGAGAAATGAAAACAAGAACATACTCCCTAAAATGGGGGAAAAGCAGAGCGTCAAGACCACAAATTATCTTTAGTTCTTCCCATCTTGGGTCTGAGCTGGTTTGTTTAATGAGAGAAGAAGGAACAGGTCTGGACTTCAGCAAGAAAAGAGCACACAGAGTCCTGAAAATCTGTTGAGAATCGTTGGGTCCAAACAGGAAAACACAAAAGGAACCTCAGCTTTCCCAGGCTGGGATCCAGCAGTGTCCCCCCAGCTCCTTGACCTCCCAAGTGACCTATAAAATAAAAGCAGCAAGTAGAGCGAGACAACCAAAACCAAGGCAGAATTAGCAGAGAGGTACAAATGGATATTTTTGCACTTCTACAGCTGTGTTGGCTGCCTCATGTAATTGCAACCATATCAGTGACCATATCAGGTCACTGGAGCCTGTGAGGCTAATTTTGACTAACCTGAGATCTTATGGCCCTGCTGCTACACTGCAATCAGTTTGGTGTGTTGCAAGACCACAGTGAGACCCTAAGTTAACTGCTTAAGGGCTTAAGGTTTTGAGAATATTTGCTACAAGTAGTTATAGACACTAGGAAAAGATGTCTTGCAGGGACAAATATTTTAGCCTGCAGCTGCATCAGTTATTGTTCAAGGCAAAAGGTTCAGGCTGTCTGAGGGAAAAACGAGTTTCTTTGCAACAATTCATACCTTAATTCTTTAGAATTCATTACAGGACTGGGAAAGAAGCAGCATGTGAGATAAATGAAGTGGGAAAAAAATGTATGGGAAGAACCTGTGATTATTAACTGAAACAGTTCAACATAGACTAATTCCACCAGTATGTCTATGCTGATTTATGCCAACTGAAGCTCAGATTGTTTGTTTGCTTGTCTTAATTGCATTTAAAAAGTAAAGCATTCATTTCCAATCCTCATGTCTGCAGAGAAGTGCTTGAAAACGTAAGTGCATCTAATTGTTCAAAGAAGCAAAATGCAATTAGAAGAGAACCTAGTGGTATTATTATTTAATCTTGTGGTACTTAGAGAAAATTATTCCTATTTTTGATCAGACTATTTTGAGACTTTGATTGGAGTTTTGTATAATGGTAATTTCCCCTCATTTTTTTTAGTGAGTCTCTCAAACAGTGTCAAAAAGCAGTAAACATTACTTAAGGTAAGCAATCTTTAGCTTAAAAATTAGGCAGTTTGACAGAATCAGATCTAGTGAATGTAGTTAGTGAATTATGCTCTGCTTATCTGGAGATATTGATTGGTTGCATCCTGTACAAGTTCCTAGGATTTTTGACCCTAAAATTTGCAAATATATTTCTCAGAATTTCACACCAAAATATTTGAAACCTCTTTTGACCTAATGGCCAGAAAGAAAAGAACTGAAATGCATGACCACATTGAAATTTATTGCAAACTTTTAATTCTTTTCAGGAGTACATTTATCCAAGCAATTTAAAGTCGTAGAATGGCTGGTTTGGCCATACTAGAGACTGAATTCTCCATTCACCAGCCATTTACAGGGCAAAAAGAAGCGTGTACAATCAACCAAATATTTTCTTACTTTTATGGCTTGTCTTAAGTGGAATTCTGCCAATGTTCAGTGAGTTACTGCATTTGAACTGAGTCAGACTATAGCAAATGTCTGTTTCCTATGGATGTTTTTTCTCAGCTCCTGTCCTGGTTTCAGCTAGGGTAGGGTTAATTTCTTCTCAGTTACAATAGCTGTGTTTTGAATTTGGAATGAGAATGCTGTTGATAACCACTGTCAAGGAGGAGAAGCAATTATTTTCTCATCCTGCTCAAAGAATGTAAACCTGAAAGAGGGTGAACTCAATGAAGAGCTTGGATGCGAGGTGGGGAGCACAGCAGCTTTGCTCTGCACCTCTGTGTATCATGCTTTAATGGGAAGCTTGTCTTCTGCACTGAACAGTCTACCTGGTATGCTAAAACCCCCCAGAGCCCATGCAAATATAGAAGAACAGTCAGTGAAGTGGCAAAAATTGTTACAGATGAGCAATAACATCACAAAGACATCTAAAAATTATTTGCCTAGTATTCTTAGAGAATTAAAAGAAAAAAAAAAGAAAAAGAAAAAGTAAAAGAAAAGGCTAAAACTGACTCTGAGGTAGTTAGGACCCTTCAAATCACAGCCAGGGGCTCAAGAACTGGGGGACCTTGCAGTTGCAACTAATCAGCCATTTCTGCTGCAGCTATTTATTATTCAGTTCCTCCATATGGATTTCTTTTCCCCCTGCTTTTTCTTGAGGATGTTCCAATTTTTCTGAGCCCAACAGTTATCCAACAGGAGGTAGCAGCTAGAGGGTTGACTCAACCCCCTCAACACCAAACAGTACTGCCCCAAGGAATGGCCTACAAGTCAAAAGGTGTTTTGGGGTGACAACATTGAGGAGTGACTTGCAGGTCACACTGCTACAGGAGCTAGGTGGCTTCCCTGCAGCCGTGGTGCTATGTGGAAATCAGATGCAGGCAGTGGTTTTGCAGATGTGTTGGGAATTGAGTTTTGCATGTACAACACGTAAACTCAGTAACTCTGCAGATACTAGGTGAGACAAAATTCATACAAGCAAAGAGCCATATGAAACCCTATGAAACAGATAAGACTGCTCAGGAAGCTGCCTGAGGGGATGGCAGGAGGCAGAGGTAGCTCTGAGACTGACTACTGCAGCCTTACTTGTCCACTCAAAGGACAGTAAAATTATTATTTTGAATTCAGCCATAGACTCCAGCCTGCAATGTCCTCAGTTGTTGGATCTCTGCACTGAGTGAGTTCAGAAAAAACTTCTGCTAGTGCCTTAAGTTATTAGATCCTCTGGTGGAAATTCTCATTAAAATGGATTTTCCCTCTATTAAGCAGGAAAAATTTCCAGAACAGGAAAAATGTGTTATCCTCAGCACTGTTTGCTGTCCAGTGGCACTGCTCAGGCACAGAAGGGCTGCTCTGAACTCAGGAAAGCACAGGCTTGAAATCATTGTGGAACAAACAGTGATTTCTGACAAAAAATAAAATCTTGTTTTGATCACTATTCCCCATAGTGGTTTTCTTCTCAGAAGCATAAATATGTAAAAGGAAAACATCTGTCAGTGTCTGTGGGTTTTTGTATTTATAGTTTTTGTTTGAAATTGAAAAGAGATTCTGAAGAACTAAAAATACATCATTTGTTAACATATTCCAGTAAAAAATTTTGAGACCTTTCCAGCATTTCTCTTGCTTCTTTTTAGTGTCTTTTTGCCCTATAGATTATGCATCAATTAATCTGAGTCTTTACCTGGAATTGAAGCCAATTATACCAGAGAGAAGGTTCATATTTGGCATGTGACAGATTTCCTAGGAAAAGCTTTGGTCATGAATTGGGGTCTCTTTGGGGTCATGGGTGAATCTTAGTGACTTTTGCCTCGCTTTCCCTCTAATGTGTTTTCATGAACTGCTGCACACAGAAGTTGGACTGGGCTTATTGAGCCAAGCCTGTGGCAGCCCTTTTCACAGAGAGGAAACAAAGTAAAGAAAGATTAAACTTCCACTTTTAAATTTCTGACCCTTCTGTGGCTACACAGGGAAAAGGAGCACAGCCAGAGCTACAGCCGCAACCAGCAGCATGGCTTCTGGAGCCAAAGGCTTCCCACATGGCTTATCACTACTTTCTCCGCGGCTGCTTATCACTGCTTATTCCTCTACACTTCCAGATAGGATTTTTTCCTAACTGTTTCAGTCCCCCGGGCCTGAGGTAGCTTATTTTTAATCATCCGCCCATGCCTGAGCACGCCCAGCTCCCCTTAGGCCCGGGCCTGCTCGGCGGGCGGCGGCGGCCTCGCTCGGCCTCCTCCCCACGGGCGCTTTGTGCCCACGGCCGCAGCTGCCGCCGGGGCCGGCTAAGAATAGAGCCCCGCTCCCGAGGCTGCCCCGAGCTGCCGCCCGAGGAGCACGGCGAGCGAGGGACATGCTGGGGATCACAGCTGGAGCCTGAGGCCCGGATAAAGAGCGGGAGGATCTGAGGGTGCCAGCGGGGCGCTCGGAGAGCAGCGCGTCCTTGCTGCTGCTCTCTGTCTGCCTCCAAGCGCCGGCGCTCACCGGGAGATCCACGGGAAGTTTGAGGACAAGATGAGAGTTGGAATAATGATTTTGCAGAAACGGAGTTCTGCTTAGCGCTGCTGTCAGGAGGAACATTTTGTTTCAGCGGCATAGCAACCACAAGATGAAAAGGGCCAGGAATGAGAGGGAAAGGGGAGATGGTGTCCCGCTCTGTAATGCAGTTTCCTGGCGGGGGAAATCCTGTGCTGCTCTAGGAAGGCTCCCACTGAGCAGGTTGAGCTGGGCTCGCAGGACTCAGGATTTATCAGTGCTCTATTGCCCTGGTAATGCCGTGGCACCTGTCCCTTGTCAGGCCCCTTTTGGTCCCACTCCAGAGTGCAGCAGCTCTCCCAAATCTCCAGTAAGGATTTACACAGTATCCACAAATCAGGCTATGCATGAAATAACTCCCTTCTCCCTCACTTTCTGAGTTTCAGGAGAAGGGTGGCTCAGAGCACTGCACTGGCAGATCCCTTCCTCAGAGGCCAGGCCATGTGCCAAGCACCTCACCAATACAAATTGTCCCAGCAGGTCCATGCTCAAGCCTGGACATCTCACTGTAAGTCTGATTAGCGACCCAGTTTGCCTGGTGCAGTGCCACAGGAGTCACTTGCCACCCTCCTGGGACAGCCTATGGGACCAGATTTGGGATGGCTTTTATATCAGAGTTTCACGTTTTCAAGAGATAAATGACATAACTTAAGGCTGCTCTTTGCCTTGATTTTTCAGTTTTGGCTCATTCCTGAGTCTTTACTATAAATGTGCTGTTGGTTTAAGATATCTGACAGTTTCTTGCAATTGATGCATTAATCAGGGCAAGTGGAGATGGTTGATTTCAGCAAGCATACTTGTAGATGTTTTCATATCTCTCAGACAGAGAAGTGCAAGATGTGCTGTTCATTCTCTGTCATGCTGTAACTGATCAGATGCAATTCCCTTTTCTTTACTCAGGACTTTCATCTAAAACCCCACTGCCATAAACTTGGAAGCAGCCCTCCTTCTGCAGATAAAAGTATGATAAATCCCATATGATAAAGGATTTATCTTTTTTTTTTTTCCTCCCACAAAATGTTCAGGTATTTTTAAACACTACATATATGTTATCCAATGGTCTTGTAAGTTGATGTTCTGCCTTTTAAAAATGATAATTTCATTTAAATTCAGAGATAATTCACCTATAAAGGGTACAAATTGCAAATACTCTTTCCTCATTCATCTGCCCTGAAATAGTTTATTCTTATGATCAAAATCATCACAAAGACAAGCAGTCCTTTATTGTTTTTTATACTAAAAGTACTCCCAGATTCACAGGCACAAGAAGAAGCCATCAGTAGCATGTCACACTTGATAAATCAGTGCATTAAGGTCCTGAGCACAGTGCTCTGCTACAGCAATTCAGAGTGCATCAGCTGAGTGAGGGCTGGCAGCAGGGAGCTCAATTCTTAACTTGTCACAACTGAAGGGTGAAACATTTTGGAGAAAAAGAGGTGGATAAAGAACCTTCACCTTGGCAGCCCTAATGACTCAGGAGAATAGGGCAAACTTCTTAAAAGACAATAACTTCATCCTAAGCCTGAGACCCAAGATTTATGGAAAGGGCAGTCTGAGTGCTTGAGAAAAGGTCCAGCTTTGTGGATATGAGAGGCCAGCCAAGGAGAATACACGCTGTAAAGCATCCACCCATGGCTTTAAGCTTCTGCTGCCTCTGCAGTGAAAATATATGCCATGTAACTACTCCAGCTTAAAAGCTATCACTGTGCAGCTGAACAGATCCTGATACAATGTTAAAGTGGATAATCCATAGTAATTGTTCGTGCATTTTTGTTGCAATAGATGAGCAAGTTCTGGGGAACCACAGCACTAATGCACCTCCCGTGGTAGAAACCCCAAAACTGTATAGTGAGGCTGTGCACAGTACTGGGCTCTGGCTGTATCTGGGGAAAGTAGGAGGGCTCTGATCAACCTGAGTGAAGCTGATGTTCCTCATCCTCTAACATAGTTTGTGGCTTCAGAAATAAATCACAAGTGTAGGGCAGAAGAGTTTGAGCATACTGGTCCTGATTTAGCTGATATGAGGAAAACTACTTCTGTGAGTTTCCTACCTTACGTGTGGGTGTTGGTTTAGTGGATCCTTTCCATCCCAAACCGGACAAATGAAACTGTTCAAGACAAACAACCTTTGTTTCCTGAACTCAGGCACTTAGTCATCAATAATTAATTACTGCAGGTAAATGAGCCAAAACACTTCATAAAGCAATATTTTTTTTGTTTCTCTGCTATTGCATCTGCTGCTTTTCCACAACCACCTTAATATTAAAATGCTTCTCTTGGCATTGTGCCAGCCACGGGAGAAACAAGCTGGTTGAAGTAACCACATGCCAATCACAGTCATAGGGTTGCTCTGCACACATTGAAATGTCTGGTTTATGGGAATAAGCTACTGCAGCTCCTATCATCAGACAGCCAAATCTGTCATGATTTGTGTCCGCCAAGACAATTCAAGGTTTGTGTGCATAAAAATCCTGTTAGGCAGAGATTGAGATCTAAGGAGGAAGGACTCTCTGCCAAAGGGAGATTTTTTCCCTGTGGTAAGAAAAATAAAAAAAAAAATCAAGTAATTTAATTAAATGTCTTAGTGTGTGGAGCTGGGTTGGTACATTTATTTGCAAATATCCTGGAAAACTATCTGTTAGTTTTTGTGGCTTGACTTTGGGACAATTCAAGCTAGTGTTTTGCTTCTGTGATGGATTGTGTACAAAGTGGTTCAGAAAAAAAAGCAGAGAATAAACACACGGCCCATTTTTCAGACCTGTCTGGGACGTGTATATGTGCTGCATGTGCAGTTTGTGTTGTTCCTTATATCCTTCCCATCCCATTGCCTTCTGACTACCTGCTGAAATGGCTGCTTAAACAGGAAACACTGCAGCAGACTCTGCGACTGCATGCTCAAGTGTTTGAGAAGTTAATTCTTGCCATCCCTGGCAAAGTCAACTTTTGAGTCAACTCAGTAGTTAAAGTCAAACTTCTTCATGTGAACATTATCTCTGATGCTTCTTTCTCACCTTCTTTTCTTAACCTAACCAAAGTACAACACTGAAATGCCTTTTGCAGCATCTTCAGTAATGGATTTATTTATTTTAACTGGGAAAAAAGGCCTGTTGATTTTCCTGGCAGAGTCAAAGGAGGTGACAGATGCCATGCTCACAGAGGCAACTGCATGAATTCATTGTAAAGGTTAAAAAGTAAAACAAATACCTAAAGCCCTGGCACAGATTTAACTTGGTCCATAAAGGTGCCAGAGAGAAGCCCTGGTTTCTAGTGAAAACATCCCACAGAAGCCTGTACTGGACATTAATCTAAAGGAAAATGGAACCAGAAAGGTTCTCAGGGGGGTGTCTGTTATTCCTCCCTGTTTAAAATCTCTGTCAAAATCAACCCTGAGATACATACACCCAAAAACCTAACCCAGAGGTTTGCCAACCCACCTCTAAAAGGGACCAGGGCTCAGGGGTGGTGTGGCAATCGTGCCTGCACCTGCTCCTCCAGCACATGTGCAGGTCACAGCTGCACCACAGCACCATGCCAGGGCCAGGCTGCTTGTGAGCTGGGAGGTGTTGCTGTTGTGGCCATCTCTGCTTTACCCTACAGAGGGGGTTTCTCTAAGTAAAGGGATGGGGGCTGTTGCTGCAGTGGGCATAGGCTGGCAACTGGAGTGGTTATTGGCAGTGTGATGGGGTCCTGTGGGGTCCTTGTTCAGAGGAGTGAAGCTATTTGTGGATGTTGTTACAGGCAGAAGGTTTGAGGCTAAAAAATTGAGGGGGGTGAATAAGACAGGAGAGAGGGTAGTGATGAATTTATTGTGGGAGCACCTTCCTCCTCAAATGGTGCGCTGTGTTAGTAAAAATAGTTCCATGTAATTAAAGAGGATCATCAGAGGACAGGAGGTTGTCTCTGTGTCACCTGATACTGCTGTCAGTGTTGATGGGGGCATCCGCATGCGTGGGTTTAGGAAGCCCAGGTTCAGCCTGTTCTTAGACATGTCCAGTGACATGTCCAGTGACTTTCTCCTGAAAGTCTTTCAGTGCCTCACTAGGATATATCCTTCACCTGTGCCTTGTTCAGGAGGCAGTTCAGAGACTCTCTTTGGTTTAATTCCCAAGTGATGCCCAGTCTAATTGCAGTGAAAGGATCTCCTTGTGTGAATGTAGGAAACTTCATAAACTACATCTGGTAGGATAAAATATGATGGGGGGATTGCCTATTTGCTTTGAACTATAGCATGCTCCAGTTTGGGGAAAGCAAGAGACAAAGTGAAAGAGACCCATCTTTGAAAGACACTGAAAAATCAATGAAAATAAAAGGGTGGGATGTGTTAAAATCAGCTGGCTGTAAGCCAGTAGCAGTATCCCACAGTCACATTCTCAGGGACAGGCTGCTTCTGCCTCTGCTGATCTTTTTCTGGTTGATCTTTTCTGCAATGAAATGTGCATTTGGCTTTTCTGTCAGTTCTGCCCAGCCACATCAGGAGTACCATGACAGACTCACATCACCATACCTCCACCTGAAACTGGTGCACAAATCTGGAGGATCTAATCTAGCTAAAATAAATAAAAGTTTCTTACCTCTGGTAAAAACTACCACCTAACCACAGCAGGGGGTAGGGGCTGCTTTGGATGGCAATTTTAAGCCCCAGTCTGCCTGAAGCAGTTTTAAGCCTCAGTCCTGCTAACATGTGAGAAGTATTAGCTGCACTGCTTCAAATCTTGGTCCACAGTTACCACCATCTCTAGGCTACACCAAAGAAAGGGTGAAAACACTACTCATG
The DNA here is from genome assembly GCF_022539315.1 of Serinus canaria. NCBI lineage: Eukaryota > Metazoa > Chordata > Aves > Passeriformes > Fringillidae > Serinus > Serinus canaria. The sequence goes on along the minus strand of NC_066316.1, from coordinate 51,843,678 downwards.
GGTTGAAGTCCAGCAAGGCTGCTGGAACTCCATCCCCTTGATCTTTCCCAGAGAGCTCAGCCTGGGCCTGTGCAAACACAAAACTTCTCTGAGAGCTCTTTTAGTTGCACTCTGCATGGAAAACCACAGTATCTCAGCCTCTGTAAAGCTTTACAAATGCTATTTTTCCATGCTTTCCCTCCTTTTTGGAGCATCCTCACTGTCCTATACAGTTGATTGTGGTTCTGACCCAGGCAGTGCTGCATAATCCCCAGATTACCCTGTTAATTCTAGAATATTATTGTATATGAGCAATGAGATGTTTGCAGCTAGACTGAGAGGTACAGTGACATGTCTGCATTCCTGGGAAATGAGCATTAGTTGAAGGGAGGACTGAGAAATTTTGGGGAGCTCATGCTGGCTCCTGCCTTGTTTAGAGCTGTGGTCTTGTAAGGATGATGCACCAGTAACACAGTCGTGCTGTGACTCTGAACTTGTGCTACAACACAAGTCTTTGGAGAAATGATGGTGTAATGACATCTGTCACATTAATCTGCTCTGCTGTGTCATGACCCTTTGTGGGACTCCCTTCCCACTGCTCTTTCTTCCCACAGCCACAGAAGCCGTGCTCCAAAAAACAGAAGTGAGGCTAGAACAGGCCATGTCCTTCCCTGCCTTCCCTGCTCCATCTCCCCCAGGCAACTTCTCTCCCCTTAGCTTGGTGCTGTACAGTGTGCATTCAGAGGGACGTGCTAGTGAGAGTCCAGGGGCAAGCCAGAATTGCAGATGAGACATTTTAATTTCAACAGGGTGCCATTTTCCAAAGGAGCAGCTTTCTGGTCAGTCCTGCCCTATGACAGAATGGCCATGGGCCAGCTGTACAGCTGGGTCTGTCGGCCAGCAGTTCTGCACCTTTCTTGAGCTGACTGGGTAATATGTGCCATGGGGAAGGAGTATGTGAACAGAGGATCCAGCTGATCTGTTCCTGTGTCCTCGATGGAAAAAGTGGTAGGGAGGTATAGATCTGCGTGCCACTGTCAACAGAGAGCTGCTGGGGTTTTTTCCTCCCTGGACAATTATACATACAGTGAATTTCTGAGTCACAGGCTGACATTCCAGCAGATCAAATTGCTTGCCCAATACTGGAAGAAGCCAGTGCACAAGCCTGAAATGGTGAGCTGGTTCTGTTTGCTCAGCTGACAGAAGTGTAGCAGTTGCTAATTCCATTGCATCCCCTCAAAGCAAAAAAGGAGAAAATGTAACAACCAGCGAGAGAGAATTACAGAGAGACTCTCTATTGCTCTTTCCACTAAATATGCCCAAATGCAGGCAGACAGCTCTCTCCCCTCACTTCCCTGAGTGCAGAGTGTTTGCTTTTTCTGGTGATGTAACTGATTGCTAAATAATAGACAAACCTGGTATGAACTCTCCTACTTATTTCTGCGCGGGTGCACATATGGAGGAATCTTTCTGCATTTTTCACTGGATTTTAACAGATTTATAACTAGAAATATGCCACTGCCCTCTGCTGGAAACTCAGGGGCCAGACAAGAAGAAAAGAAAACCATAGCGGAATCTTTTAAATGTATAATATTATTGCATTTTCTGCACTTGGTGCTGGAGACACATGAAATGCTGCAGGACAGGGACAGTGGGAGTTCTCTGACCACTAGACAGAGCAGGATCCACTCCCCTACCATGGCTGCCTTTTCCCCTCACTTTGGAGGGCTCCCAGATTGGGAAAAATCTGGCAGTGGAATAAAACATCAGACCAGAGTTAGCAGCATTTGCTCTTCCTTCTGCACTTCATGTATGGAATACAGTTTGGATTTTTGAGAACCCTTTTCTATCTAAAGGTATGGTTTTTAAGAACTACTAGAATAGTTGGGATAAAAAGTGCCCAGTTCAGGCTATCTGTTGCAAGCTAAAGAATCAAACTGGCATTTATTTTGTAAGGTAGATCACTCAACACATCTTGAGAGAGCTGTGTCACTCAAAGTGCCGCGGTTAAGCACAGATGGTTGTGGTTAAGCAATCCATATGGACAGCACCACAATGTGCACTCATCATGAGAACTAAAACTGTTCTCTAGTGAGAGCAACAGCAGCCTTGGCTTTGAGTAAGCAGATGCATCTGATGAAGGGTTATCCTTCCAGAAAAGGTTTCCATGAGATTTATTTAACCATTTCTGGTGTCATGCATTTCAGTCTGATTCCTCATCCTGAGAGGAATTAGCTTCTTCCTGAACTACAGAAATATTGTTCTAGATAAGTCTTCAACCATGGAAATGCTGGAATTGTTGCCTTGAAGAACCAGGAAAGATTTTTCAGCTTAAAGCTGGAGAGTTAAAAACAGTAGTTTACAGTGACAAATGCACAAATAGTCATGGTGGTGTGTCCTACCTACTCCAGTGGCCTTGTCTTCATTGTTGGTCAGGGTGACACAACCTGGGCAAGGTTGTTGTGTTGAAAAGTATAAGATGCAAAGCAGGCCTTGGCAACTACCTTTTCCCTTCTTTCAGTTTCCCTTTCTCTTCTTCCCCCCACCCCCATCCCCCCTCCCCATTTTCCTTTCTCTAACACTACAGTAAATGGTTGTCCTGAGGATGGAAGTGTCACCATGGTTCCAGGAACTCTGACAAATTAATGGACCGAGTAACCAAAGACTGGCTAAGTGGAGGGTGAAGGGGAAAGCCTCCTTGGCACAGCAGCAGCTGGAGTGCTGGGCATGAAAGGTCTGTTCCACAGACTGGTTTGCATGATTGACTTCCCTGGCATTAACTTCCAAACCCTTTGCCTAATTTGCTGACCCGTATGTGGGTTTACATCTTTATATACAGCAAATGCATAAAAACTTATTATAATGACTCCATGAATGACACATTGCTGCCCTGTAACTCGGTAGCTGTCCCTGAAGTTACATAGATGTGTCTGATTATAGCTCAGCCTTTCTAGGTAATAAAATGAAGTGGCATTTTATGTAACTCAATGGGTTATAGTTGGAAGCTGTTAACAGTAGAGGATTAAAATAAAATTGTTCTTGGTATTTAAAAAGTGATGAAATGAGGAGAAAAATAAATCCACCCCCAAATGCTGCAAATCACTCCTTACAAGTTTGGCATCTGCCAAGATTCTACTTGGGAAAAAAAACCTGGGCTCCTTCCCTCAGAGGGTCCTCCCACACTCTTTGAGGCATAAAGCCGAAGGGTAGTGTTCACTGTCCACAGACACACACAGACTATACACAAGTACTCCCAGCAGCCTCATTATTAAATGCCACTTTTCCCACAGGGTTTTTTTAATGCTTTCTAAAAGATATCACTTATATAAATCTTCATATTCCCTGCATTTTCTGTGTTGAGACTTAAATGAAGGGGAGCAAATCTGACATATTTCAGCATATTTCCATCTTCTTTAGAGGTAAGCAAGTAAACATAGGTCATTAATGTGTGACATTGTCTATACATTAGTGTGTATTAATCAAGTGATTGGCTGAATCAAATTTTTCAGCAGTGATCAAAGTATTATAAGTTGAATGAAAATATTGATAATAAGGAACTACATCCAGCTGGAGAGAAACATATATAAAAGAATAAGTCCTGAGTTTTAGATGATTCACTTGTATTACTTTAAAATATAATCCCAGCATATTGTTGGTTGCCATGATTTTCTTTTAATTTCTATGACATGACTGCCACTATAAATAAATGAGATTTCACAACTTTCAGGTCATTCACTGAATGTGGCATTGAGTAAATTACAAAAGGGGAAGGCATATTCCGAAAATGGGTTCTCCTGATGAGAAGGAGTTAGACTTGCACATTTATTTCCGACATTTTGGCTAGGCGTGTACCTGTCTCAAGTACTTAAAAACCCACAAGATTATTTTCCGGAGTTCCACGGTGTAATTTTTGCCATTAAACACGAAAAAGGAAAAGTAAAAGTCAACCATTCACTATTAAAAGACTTTAATTATTTGGAACACTAACATAAAAAATGTTTACTTGAAAACGTTTCTTTCCATTTTAGTCCATCTTCAAACCTGTTACACTATATTTCACTGACTAGTATCACAAATTACACTGACAAGTTTCCTCAAAGTTGCAAAAGATAGAGCTACAGTAAACTGTTTCACAAGTAATTTAGAAAAAACATATAAGAAATTATTCTTTCCCTCTTCTTCTATGATGAAGCAGAAACTTAGCATTAAAGTAACAAGAACAGTCATTATAGTGCTAAGTATATTTGACATACTTAACCTCACAAATAAATAAATATGTACAAGGGAGGTTACAGTATGTCAACTACAAAACAGAAAGCTTTACATTGTAGAATTGAGAGCATTCAAGAGCAGCTAAGTGACACAGACAGTTTAAGATTACTACATGGTAGTAAAAAAGAGAAAAAAGTCTTAATTCAGCAAAAATACAGGTAGATGTACATTAAACTGATAGGTTACAGCTCAGCTTCATTCAGGATACTGTGGGTTTTTTCTTATTTATATATTTTTCATCTGTTATGTTTTATTGATTCCTCATTTTTTCAGGAATGCTTGATTTTCCTTCTCTTCACTTTTGAACATCTTAATCAGGTAGAAATCTCACAGTAAGCTGCTATGTGAACACTATTGCCTACAGTAGTTAAGCAAGTGGGAATATAAAATATAAGTTCAGTAAATGCTTGTACATAATCTCTCTGTAAATTATTTCAATTATTAAAGATATCTGACAACACTCCTCCCTGTTATTAATTACAGTTTGAGTGAATGGGGCTGACTTTCATTCGTACACTTCCATTCATACACCACGAATGTATTTGCAGTTCTGAGACTGAGGTTTCCCTCAGGTCCGTGAAGTGACAGCAGTGTTCCTGGGTGGGATCCATCGCGACATCCTCCTCCCACCAGGTGTTTGCAGCCAGGGGAAATGTGCTGTTTGTGCGGTCACAGCATTAAATGATCTCTGCACATAGAAGCATGTGCAAAGAGCAGAGAAAGCACAAACCCACATCCCTAATCACTGAGCATCCACCTGCTTGGCAACCGAAAAATCAGCACAACTTTATGTTCTCTGAATTCAAATAATTAAATACATGGCTAAAAATATTTTCGTTAAAAAAAGGGATAATCTTAAAAATTAAAACCTTCATTAGGAGACATTCTCCTCTGAATGCAGTACTTGAAAAAACCTTTTATGTTTCAGCACATGCCTTCAGAAACATGTGCAGCTACAACTTTTATAAAGCTCGTCATGGGGTGAAACATGGTTCATGAGGAGAGATGCCGTTTTGGCACTCAAGGACACTTGCTAACATGTCACGCATTTATAGAGAGTAAAATAGAGAGTAAAACAAGTAAGCATCTTATGCTCTTGTCTGTTCTCTGCACACACACCCCACACCCCTCAGGGTCATTATGCATACAGTATAGCAATGTGAATATTGTCTGAATATTTAAACTCTGTTCATCCAACAACCTCAGTCACGTCATCCAACAGGGCAACAAAGGGATACTGATAATGTTATGTGCCCAGAAAGATGTTGTTTATTGATTTTTGGTAAACATGTTCCAGGTTATCCTAATGTTGCAATGCCATCTGATGGAGGTGTCTACACATATAGTATATGTGAAGTACAGAGACTGAGAAACTCATGGGTTTACAAAGAATTCATCTTACATTTAAATATTTAGACTTAAATTTTAGCACCGTCCAGTTTTTAGATTGTCTCTAGTATACGCTGTCATATTTACTGTGTGTATTATTATAAAAATATGTGTAGAGAGAGTTCTAGGTATGTATATATATATCTATATATAGTTGAATGCCTTTTTGTTATTTTGTTTTGTGAAAAAAGAATATTAAACACAAACTTGAGATGGAAGACACTGCATTTCATACATACCAATCAATAAATGCTGAAACACATCTCTGTGTAAACTGTTTTTCTATGTATATGGATACAAATTTGCCTGCATTTACAGCATATGCTGTTTTGGTGAGTAAGGTTTGCATGATCAGGTATATTTAGGCAAAAATGTTTTAAAATAACCCTTTAAGTGGTGGTAGGGTTTTATTCACTTATGAATAAAGAGCACTAGACATTTCAAGAAGCAAGACTCTAACAAGTGCCATAGGTAAAATCTGTATTTTTCAAAACAAAAGACCATCAGAAAACTGCTCAATAAAAGCTTGCCTGTACTGCATGACATGTCTGCTATTTTCTCCAGGAGTCAAGACTTGCTTCTGTTTGGATTATATTATTTAAAGTTAGGCTTGTGGCTCTTCAGTCTTAAAAGATTATAATTAGCTGTCCAGGCATCATGCTGGCTGGCACACATTTAAAAACAGCTCAATACCATGGTAAAAAAACTGTCGTTTTCCACAACAGTAAAACTTAAAAAAATCAGTCCTTAAGTGAAAGCTGTTTGCAGGAGAACACTATGAACTGGGAAAAAATAACTGAGCAGGTCATGTTTTATGACATTCAATATTCTCAATTCCAGGCAGACATTTTGTATTCCTTTGACTTAAAAAACCAGAAACGCAGTTAGAACTTTGTGCTGCGACTAAATGTGTCGGACATGATGATATTTTTATAGAAGCTGTCGGAGTGAGGATTGCAGTATCCTTTGACTTTGTCAATAACCTGGTGGACAGGGATGATTGATGTCTGTTCTCCATCCTCTTGGGCAAATTTGGAAGATGGCTTGTCAAGAAAAACATTCTCTAAGAGGAGGAAAAAGCAACAAGAAGTAGTTAGGGCCTCTTAAGCAAATTCACAGTTTAAAAGATGTGTCACTCCCACATTGATATGCCTTCAATTGCCACTACCACTGAACTAAATTACTGCCCTAAAATAAGTTTTTGGCTTGAGATTGCTTCTTCTAAATTCTTTTGAGATGTCTGGTTTTGTGGGCAGACCTTTCAGGTATCTCTTGAAATTATCCCTCTAATATTTTGCCTAAAGTGTTCCTGACTCCCATGACCTTTTAACATAATAATTTACTGCTGATGCTCTGAATCTTACAAACTAAAAATATTTTGATAGCACTTGGTCTCCATAAATGGCATCTCCACATAATAAAGTACTGTAGAATGACTGTGAACAGATTTAATTATTTCAACAGTGTATGCTTTGAGCTATGCACAGAGATAATATAATCTGTGCTGAATGTAGCAGAGGACGTCTTTCATCCTAAAGCAGATAGCCAGAGCCAAAACTTTGTGATTGCCTAGCCTCAACTTGTTTTTTTTCATAATGTGCAGGCTGAAAAATGTAAGAAGGCCTCTCTTTAGAGTCCATGATCTAGAGGTCAAGGGTGAAGCTGAAGAGGTAAAGAAGCAAGGCAATTCCCAGCAAGACTGGGAAAGACTGCTTCAGCGGCTCGCATTACTGCTGTTCAGAGAACGGTCAGTAGGTAGAGCTAACGTAGCGAGAAATGAGAAGGAGAGAGCTTGTCTCTCATTTTCTCAAGCATGCTGTGCTAACCGAGCTCTCTTTCTTATCTCTTCCACTGCAGTGAAGCTGGAATAAATTCCCTGAACCTGGGCAGGATCTGTACCCCTGCAAGCCAGCAGTAAGGTGGAGCACCCTGGGAAGAAATGTCTTCTACAAGTGATATTTTTGATGGTTGTTTACAAGACCTCAGTGAAGTCATCTCCTGAAATTCCCTGTTAAAGGATCATTTAAGAATTAAGCGTACTACTTGAACCATGATTTCATAAAAAACTTTTCTTAGAAATAAACCAACTAGAAATAAAAAGAAAAGTAACCCATCCCTGGAAAAGTCATGATACCAAGCCATAAAAGAGCACAAAGTGTTGCGAAGGAGAAATGGATTGCAGACAGAAAAATCAAAACAGTTTCACTCATTAAAACAGAAACAGGCATGTTGAGGCTTATCAGGATGATTTTTCAAAGCACGCAAGAATGTTCATGAATTGCAGTGAGTAACTCCATGTCCAATGGCAAATTTCTGAGTACTGAGAGCCTTTCAAATGTATGCATTTACTAACCAGTGGCTTCACATCTAAGTACAGGGTCAAAATAATATATCCCTGAAGTTTGAGCTGCATGACCAAATTCCCTGCAGAAATCGTCTTAAGTTCTAATCCACTGAAGTGTTACAGAGGATATTTAAGTACTTTCTACAGTTAGTTTGGTTTGGGTTTGTAGACAGCTGGGGCACAAGATGCCGTAGTGACCTCTTTTGTTCACCATGAGGGTCCACCCAATATTTGTGTTGGTGCATTCTGTGTTCAAGCAGCAGTTCATAGGCTGGCTTTCAGGCATATATAATTCACCATTAGGAGTAATTTTGGGTGCTAATTGATATAAAAATCTCAATGTCTAGAAGACTAATCCAGTAATGGCCACAGACCAAATATAAACATATTAAATTTTCTATAATAACTTTGATAAATACTAAAGAATCTTCTGGAACCCAATCAGATTGCTTTTGCTTTTTAATGTATGCTTCGTGTATGTGTAATTTCAGGATAATCTCCTTTCTCCATACTACTGCTCACATGTGTTAATTTCAGGACATTAATGTCTGTTTTCTAAAATGGTATCCTCTAAATGCTGTGTGCCCCATGCAGAGTGCAGACACCCAGAGTTTGAAGCATGCTTGTCCTTTGATTCAGCATCAGTGGTGCAAGATGTAATAGAAATAAGCAACATTTCTGATTAGCAAAATCCTCTGCGTCAATGAGGACATCATGCAAGAAGCATCCCTCCACCCTGTTCCAACCATGCATTCAACAAAAGCAATTCTCACTTTACCTGTAATGCTCCACCACTGATGAGGAAAGGGCCTTAGAAGACATTATCTACACCACAAACACATGAATGCTTGTGTCAATTCCAGGGAGCACATTATTACCATATCAACAAGACTTGCCAAGACATGTAGCTATGGCACTCTTTGCCTGCAATTTAGCTAAGTTGGCAAACTGAGAAGTTCAGCTGTATTAACAATCAGAATCTGAATATTTTTTATTACTTTTATTATTTTTACACATGAGAAGATATGTCAATATTTAAAAACCTAGTGTTATCAAAAATTCCCTTGGAGTATCACAATGATATGTGCATTTTGGAGACCAAAGTGAAACATATGAAAATTCCAAAAAATAAAAACAAAACTGTTGTATTCTCTTAATGTCCAAAACCCTTTCATATTAAAAACTTTGATTGCATTAAGAACTTCAGTCCGTTTTAGGAATAATTTATGCATTGGGTTAAGCTAGTAATTCTTGAAAAATATATATGAGCAAGTTTCTTTTAACTTTACTACTTCTAATCTGGAATAGTTTCTTTGTTTTAATTCAGGAACACCTTGCAAAAACTCCAGCACTAAGTCTTCTTAATTGATAGCCTGATATTAAAGATGCTGTTTGTGGAAGACTGCTGGCAGAAGTGTTCCTGCAGGGAAGAGATGAATGAACACGGCAGCTGGGTGCACTGCACACCGAAACTGACCTGGCAGCAGGGACAGGCAGCCCAGGGAGGCAGGCACCAGCCCTGTGCTCCCGATGCAGTTGTGAATAGCAGTCCTGAGAGCAAGTTCAGGTGCTATCAGTCATCAGGAATTTCTAAGACAGTTCTCATTTTTACTGTATTCAAAGCAGATGTACTTCCTGTATGTTCTTAATAAACAATAAAGTTTTAAACCCTTAAAATGCCTGATGCACAATCCCTCATGCTAATGGATGCACTGAATCTTGGTCAGTGAGAAAATAACAGTGTAATTAATTAAAAAAAAGGAGTGTTTGTGCCTAACTGAAACAGGTAATGATCATCAATTAAAATAATAGAGGGTATTTCCTGGAAACTGTGCCATGCTTCAAGAAAGGTGAGTGTCCCATCATAATGAGACACTGGGGGCTTAACAAAAATAATTAATACTTAAGAAACAACATAACTTTCCTTCTAGTGAAATCATCTACTTCATTTCTAAACATTTTTTTTCTGATAAATATTTTAAAACAAGTAAACACACCTTTGAGTTCAATATGTGCGCAGATTTTATTTCCACTATATTTATAAAAGAGTATTGTATAATAATGCTATGTGACTTTACACAGGACAAAAACATGCAGTCACAAAAACAGAGTAATAAAAAAAATCTGAACTATATAAGTGAATTTCTGAAATATTATCTCAGACACAACCAAACTTGCAAATCATTCCAGCTGTTCTCTTTCTTTGCTCCCTTAAAGTCTTCTTAAAACCAGCACATTTTCATGGTATGAGTGGAATACAGATGATGCCTTTTATTACATATACCATTGATATCTAAATAAATAAGCAGTAGATATGGCTATTTGTAGAAGGGCAAGACAATGCATACTCTGGGAACACAGTATCCATTTCCGAGTAGGCTCCATTTGTCGTTTTACCCATAAATGTTTTACAGTTAGATGAAAGGAGTTTAACCAAGACAATCAGCTGAGGACTTGGACTCTGAAGTCTTGATTCCTATTTCCAGCTGTACTGCCAGCTTTCATGTTACCTTGGGTGAAGAACGTCATCTCTCTGTGCTTTGGCTACCCTGTGTTTACAATAGATAATAAGCAAAATTTGCTTTCATCAAGCCTATTTCATTTAGTATGGGAACATATGGAGATCAGATCTATATATTGGATGTACTGCACTTTGGGTAATGGTTCTTATTAAACAGTAACATATATTTCAAAAATACTGGCACTATATGAACTGATGACATTTTCTCTCTTTAACCTAGGGGTAGACATGCTTGCTGTGCCTTTAACACAAACCTGTGTGCTCACAGATGCACTGGGCTGCAATGCAAGAACTCACCTGTATGGCTGTTTCGTTTGCAATACGTGTTCGTCGTAGATTTTGATTTGGATGTTAGGTAGGTTGAATTGGAGCCAATGGAACTAGAGGATAAGGATTTCCCAAGATTATCGGAACTCTTCTTTATAATATTGGTTGCTGTTTTGCTCCAATCTAAAAATGATTGAGAAGTTTTACATAAATAACTACTGTAATAAATGCCTAATTTATTCAATTATGATTATTTCAAATATTGGGTGCGTTTCTTAGTATTGCTTATAACAAATACTTTGTCCTTTTCCTGTTAGGTATCCTATTTGGTTCTTAAGAATGATAAAAGTATTCCAACTTGATTTACTCTACTAAAACAGTTGAAATTGGTGGCTCTAACATTCTAACAATAGTTTGTCTGGACAGCAGAACTGGAAGTATGACCTGGCTTTCCAAAATGCAGAAGAGAAGAGAAGCTCTGTAGCAGTATAGAGATACCAAACTTTCCTAACCTGAAGAGCAAAATCCAAAGGTGATAGGATCATTTACAATGACCTTTTCATCTGAGGGTTTGATCTGCAGCTGCTGCTGCAGAATATACTACATGCTAACAACTAGCTTGTTGTTTAGCATATTGGTGCACAATTTACGTAATAAAGTTTATTCAGTAGTTCACATTTAAAGAATTTTGTCCAAACCATTAACACAATAGGCTCCTATGCTGGAACAACTTCTAAAATTAAATTAAATAGCTAATACTAGTAAACTGAATGAAGAAAACCAACACTTAAAAACTTACCACAAGTGTCCCAATACCAGTAGAATAAAAGTATCTAACTACTTTTGTACCATGCAATTTGAGGTAAGTGCAGGCAGTTTCAATTTAGTCATCTTGTTGTTATTCACTGTACTTCAGTGAAATTCACAAAATGGAAGAGAAGCCCAAGCCAAAGACAAGTGGGCCACTTTAGTCTTGATTTAAATCAAGACAAATACTTTACAGTAAATTATTGCTAGAGTGTTTAGGTATGCAAGTTCACATTTGACTTCTATTTCACTGTTCTGCCTGAAAACAGTGTCAGGTTCATAGAGATTAAAACCAGCCCATGGAGATAAACTAGTTTATGCCAGACACAATGAAATCACATCATCTCTACCACTGAAATATTCAAATCTTTTATGTTTTTATTTCTACCATATTCATACCCACAAGCTGCCCAACAGCAGCATAAAAAAAAAAAAAAAGGAAATAATTTGATCCATCTGTGTTTTTCAGTTCAGGAGTTACAGAATAAATCACATGGAAACTGAACATATGAAACAATTTGGATGCCTGATCAGAATGAATATGATTTTCCTAGTTTGTATTAACCCTTTGAAATAATGAATGAAGTTTTCTTACCACAAAATGAAAGCTTACTATAGAAAGCAATGAGCTTATGTCACCTTACACCAGCTGTAGATTTGAACACTGGTCATTGAATAGAACCATATGAGAAAGAATTCTATGGTACAAAGCACCACCATATCAGACAGCAAAGGAAGAGCCAATTCCCTGAACAAAGCAGTTTCATGCCATCCAAGATGGCCAAAGGTGCAGGAAACTATAAGTGGCCCAAGCACTGGACTTTCCATGTGTCCAAACCAACATCTCTCCTTTCAGTCTGACTGTTGCAGATGAAGTTGAACTTCATTTTCAGAACCTAATCAGGCTTCTGTTAAAGGAATTTTCTATGTTTCTGAGTCTCTAATAGTCTCTGAATTCAATGGCAAAGGACAGGAAAGATTAAAAAGGCAAAGATAAAAGCTAAAGAAGTCATAATGTTTCTATGCAACTTTTTAGAATTGCTCCTACATCAGCTTAGCAGTCCACACAATTCAAAGTCAACAAACTTTATCATTATAGGAGAAAATGAGTATTCCTGGGTTTGGAATGACAGAAGTTTGAATCTCTGGATTTTTTAAATTTATTTTTAGGGTTTGATGGGCCTTCCAAAACCATCACCCACATCTCTGGTTTACCTTGTATTATATTAAAATAACATAGCAAGCTGTTTGCCTGGACTTTTAAAGACAACTGCAGCAGCTAACGAGGGGAGATGTGAACTGCCTTTACCTGAATTGTCTGCCAGTCGGAATCTGCCACAACAGAGATGTCTCCTCCACTGTTTCTGCACATTTTCTTTCATAGCACAATGGAATACAAATATAAACAAACCTGTGACAAAAGCAAATAAACAACAAATGAAGCATGTATTTATAAACAGATTAACTGAAATTTGTAATCAGAAGACTATGAAGTACAAACAAAACAAATCATCTTAATATTTTGTTATTGGTATCCATTTAAGAGGTATGGAAATTAACTAAAGTTTTCCCATCCTATAGTTGCCATGTAAGTGTCTGGAATATCAGAATACAGAGATTAGGATGCCTTTTATTAGCATTGTTGATTTAGCTCAGTGTTCATATTTTTCTTTCCTTTTTTTTTTTTTTTTTTTCTTAGAGGAAAATGATTGAAAGGTCTTTTCTTTGAAGCAAATGACTACTCTGCACCCAACAGGACTGCAAGAGAGGGACTGCAAAATAAATACCAACATTATTATATTAGCAAGGAGATATTTTATCTCCTGGATATGGTTCTGTATGTACAGAACTGTAGGCTGTATTCTTTTAAAACCAGACATCTTGTAAATGGCACTTAGGGGTATCCTAATGTAGTGGGTTGAGTGCTGGCCAAGTGCTGAAAAAACACACTTGGATTTATGTGCATCACATGCAACGCACTTGAATGATTATGAAAATGGTAAGAATATGCTCACAAGTTCTAATTAGGGGTCCAGCTCTTACTCCCAAAGAAAACAAACAGATTTTCATACTCAATTGTAGTAAACATGCTAAAGAATGTATTTGTGGGGTTGATTTTTCTTATGGCATTTTAGAGTTTTTATTTTCAAGAGAGGAGGTAAGCATCCTATCATGTGATAAGGTAGGTCTTAACAGGGCGTATGATATGCTTTCATTACCTACAGATGCACTTTGGAGCTAAATATAGTAGTTGGAAATGCTCCTGAATCTTCTCAGGCTGGCACTGGCTGTGGAATCTTTTGTTGTTCTGTGGCTTAGCCTATTTCTTGTTTTACTTGTGCTCTCTGTGAGAGAGCCAACCTGAGGATGAACACCTGACAGCAAAATGCTATTGCAAGATCCCTCATGATTTTATCTTAGATGTGAATGAATGCTGCATAATGTGGGCAAACATGGTCAAGTGGCTTCCTCTAAAACCATTCCTTTATGATGATCATGACTAGTTCTGTATACTAATGTCTACTGTGTTTCAGCTGTCAGAACACAATGGCAGGGTATAGCTTGGATTATAATGTTTTGGAGAATCAAATTATCTTCTCTCCTCCAAACTGCTGAGGCCTAATTTTGCACTAATGCATGTCATTGAACTGGACTTGTATTTGCTTATCAGTCCTGGCTGAGACCTCTGGAATCAGTTAACTTCAGGTAGGGGTTGGGTCATGAGACACAATCTCTCCAAAGTTTTTCAAGAGCTGATGGGGAAAAAAAGGAAAAGCACATTTTAAAAAGGTATGACCTAATGCATCTCAAATGTAACCTCTCTTGGATTATGGCTACTGTATTTGCACTTGGTAAAATATTTTTCTATCTGATTTGTTTAAAGCACAGAGCAAGTCCAATGCAACCACTATCAGCTCTTATAGGGCTGGAGATATGAAGTTAGTTTTGGTCCAAAGTTCTTCTTAGGGCTTTTACACAGTTTACAAACTTAGTAAATTGATGCTTAATTAAATTGCAGTGAATGTTCTGAATATTTAAAAAGAAAATGCATATTCCATAGTAATGCAAAACAAATGTACTGCATTAAATACTTTGCCTTTGCCCTGTCTGGGCTTGGTCTCCAGAATTTTTTTTCCTCTGTATTTCATTATTCATTAAGTTTACAATGTGCTTTTAGTAGTACAGCTTTGGTTTTGGTTCCCAGAGACAAATCAGATCCTAGGCTTGGTTCTAACTTGGCTCTGACTTGAAAGTATTTGGCTTGCCCAGGCATATATATAAAATGAGCAGCCAAAAAAGAAATGTTCCCATATTTTTTACTCTGAGCGTCAAGGAGAGAGCGTCAAGAATTTCCTTTGTAGATGAAACAGCAAAGTACAGTAACACTAACAGTTGCTGCAATTTGCTTTTTCATTGCCAGTGCACAGAAAACTGCTGCTGGAGGCTGCTGGTATGGCTTGAAATACTCATGCAGCTTTCAAGAACATGAGAGAGAACAGATGTATTTACCAACATCTCCATAATTAAGCTGCTAATACTGATGAGAGACTTGCCATATTGAAATGCTTTTTGCTGCTAGGGAATGCTTTCTGATACAGATTTGCCCCATTCCATCCCCTTACTGCTACATGAACAGTGCACCAGGTATATAGGATTTTAAACATCTTCTTCCTTTATTCTTTAGCTTTGCCTAGCTCTTTCTGACACAGCAAAAAGCACCTTCAGAGAGAAGATTTTTATCTTGTACTGCTTGATCTGACGTGCCTTAACATAGACTGCGACATCATTGCTACCACAATCCATGAAAATCTCATCACTCTTCTTTTTACATTTACTTCTCGACTTTTTCAGTTTCATCTTCTGACTTAACTGCGTTCCAAATATTCATCTTCCATTAAATAGTGCCATTACACCACTCAGGCAGTGTTGGTCAACCTTGTATGCACCCTGCACATACAAGCTTAATTAATTGCACTGGAAATTCTGGTTACAGAGAGCTTGTTCAATTTGACCCTTGGAAAGGTTTTCAGAATTTAAGTATTTTCTCATGTTCTTCCCATACTTCTGATCTCTCTAGGCCTGTCTGAATTTCTAACACAGACACAATGCTGTAAATACTTCATTATGCTGCTAGGGGAGTATCAGAATGTATCCTTTGGAAAAAACAGTCTCTAGTAAAAACACCACATCCAAATATTTTTTGTCATTTTGCTTAGCATTTTAGGTTGAAACTGACCCAAACAAAAACCGACAACATGATTCTCTTTCCATGAAAGCCCAATAAATCTTTCAGCACAGTAAATACATCTCAACTGTATCCGATAAAATCTGCACAGAGTGATATTAATTACTTTTTCCATAAAGAGAAGATATTTTGCTGACCCTAAGAAAAATTCTTTTTTATCTCAATATTTGTGTTGCATAACACATGTTCCTTCAATGACATTCTTGAGTTTGTTTTTTGGGATTTTTCTGGGTTTCCCCCCACCCCTGATAAATTTAATTTTTATGTCAATATGTGTGTGGCATAACATGTGCACTTCCAATGACCTCAGGGTTTTCTCTTCATTGCATATTTAGTTGTTCTTTATAGGTGGATAGGGCAAGCACTGGTAGAGAATTTTATGGCAATTGAGAATATGCAAATTTTAGCTTTGAGTTGAATTTTTATAAATATCAGCTATATCATTCTGTAATTTATAACTATGTGATTACAATTTACAGCATTCTTCAGAAAGACACGCTATGTTGGAAAAGTAAAATATTGAAAACTTGAGTAATGGAAAGAAAAATAAGCTGACTGTAACAGTCACTGGATTTTTCTTAAGCAAAGAATATCCCATATGTCTCTGCTATCTCTCCACACTGAGACAGGACTGAATTTTATTTTATGAGTTTCTCATGCCTTAATAAAATATTTATGAGTTTCACAGATTCCCTACATAAATAAAGTAAGGAAAAAAAGGCTTCCTATATTTGTTATAATCAGTGAAAGGAAATGCTGAAGGTCATATAGCATGTATCTCAACAGAGAACACTGCAGACTGTTAGCTGGGGAGAGCTCTATTTATAATATAGCTCATTTTATGGAAAAAGACATTGAAACCATAATTAATTTACATAAGATATTAAAACCACCTGTAGTTGGTGTTATTATTCCACATAAGGGGAAACTAATGATGGTTAAATATCAAAGGAAAACCTGGAGAGCCTGGATATGAGTTTCCTGGCCAAATCACTGGGCATAGTATGCTCCAGAACAAGAACAGATCAAATACTATTCATTCACAGAACAAAAATTCAGCTTACCTTGCAATGAATTGAAAATTGAGAAGAGGTACAGGAAAGCAAGAGTTAAGGGACCCCAGGCAAAAAAGGCAAAGCCCCATGTCATGCCCAGGAGGAAGGTCAGGCTGACCACGCTGCGGAGGTTCCTCAGGATCTCTTCCTTCAGGCTCCGGTTGGTTCTTTTCCCATTCCTCCCGCAGATTTGCACCATCACCACAATGAACATGGCAACATTCATTAGAAACATGATTCCAAAGTAGCCGGCACAAGTCACATAAAAGACAACTTCGTTCTTGATCCAGCAGCTGTAAAAAAATTAAAATAAAATAAAATATATTTTTGGTTAATGGAAACTCTCCTTCCATTAATCATACAACTAAAGGAAAATGAGGCAATTTCTGATACCACTGGTGCAGAAATATAGTGTAACATTAAATATTTGCTCATTTTCTGTTTGGAAACAGGATGAAGGCCAGAGGCATCTTAAGTGACTATGGCCTACACTATTAAAATATGAGAAATCTGAGGGCTGTATCACATTTTAGTTAAAACTAGTTGGAAAAAGTGGGAAGTGGTGGGAACTGCAATCCCACCATGAAAAATGCTCAGACTCAGTACATAAAAATTCACTGCTGTCATCTGTGTGAAGCACTGAGTGCTTTAGAAACAGGATGGGCAAACTTGGATCTTCACTGTCAAAATCTCAACTTTCTGCCACTGGAGCTAAGGAAGAACTTGAACATGACTGGAGAAGAAGCAAGACTTTTGAGGTAGCCATTTGACAGTCAGCCATATGAGAGCTCTAACTAATTCCTCTTGCAGCAAATGGCTTTAATGCTCAGCATGATACTATAATAAAAATTAAAAAATTAAAGTTTTATTAAAAAAAATTAAGGTTTTATCACAATGAGTCTTTGCCAGGCAAGAAAAAGAGCACTCGCATAAAAATTTTGGCATTTGGAGTTATTATCTGGACATCAAGAGAAGAACATAGAGGACTATTGAACTACATTGGCAAAAGGCTGCTTGATTTACAAAGGAAACTATTTTTATACAAATTCTTTCTTTGCTCTTACCTAGAAAATATACTTTTTACTTAAGACAAACCAAAACAAGTATTTTTAATTTATTTTCATGAAAAACTTTTGCAGAGGCATTTGTTCCTGGCATTGGGTAATGCAGATTTCCCTCCAATTTTTCTAACAGCCTTCTTCACATTACAGATTCTAATCATTCAGAGTTTTGCCCCATTTTGCTTGTTTAATGCACCATTGACTTTTCCAAAGCAACTAAAAATGCTAAATTTCAAGAGATCAAAAGAAATACTCACAAGTCATCTCCTCCTTGCCCGTTTGCATCTCTGCCATATAACTGTTTGCCATAAATATGACTTGCATTTGTGTTAGCACTTGCTAAAACTATTGCTATCACCAGAGCTGGCAAACCTGTAACACAAGAAAACTTGTGAGCTGTAAAATCTCCTAAACTTTCAAATTCACCAGGCTAAGCTGAATTACTGATGTCTCAATCCCTATTACTTTAGTGCACAGCATCTGAGAAAACTGAGAAGGTAGAAGGAAACAATTTTTCTAACAGTACAAATATATAGAACTATCAAAACAATTAACAGGCATTAATGAATAAGCCTTGTAATGTTCTGTAAGGTAGAAGAAGTTTAGTATGTGATAAGGAAATTAAAGTAAAATAATTACCTAAAGTAAAATAATATCCCTTAATTACCCAAAGTTAAATTTGCAGCTGCACACAAGCTCTCATTATATAGTGAAAAGATTAACAAATTATTGCAAAAATGAGATCTAGCAGAGGAATGGTATTAGGAATTTTTTGAGGGATTTTTTCATGCTACTATGAGTTCATAAAGTTGTGTAACTAGGGAACATGAACTTAAACCTGTAATTTCTCCACTGCTTCTCTCAACCACATTATATTACCTACATCATATTATATATCTTCTACACCACTGTACATATTATATGTGGTCCCCTTGCTTGTGTAAGGCAAACTATGTATTTCTTAATAAAAAAGCAGTGGGAGTATTTGGGAAAATAGACAACTATGCAGAAGAGAACTCTGCAGAAAGGTACAGCTCACACAAAAGAAATGCATGTTTCCTGATATGCCTTATTTACATGTCTTATCCTTGCTATAACAGAACAGATTCAAAGGGGAAGAGGTTAATTTGCTTTTCCGACCACTCAGTCCTTGTCCTCTGCTGAGGTTGCCAAAGAGGATGCTAGCTGCCAATGGAAAGACATCAATTACCAGCTGTACTGAGGTCAGTGCTCTAGCCGTAAGGTTAATGGCTTTGCATTGTGTTGTATGATTTCAAACACAATATGTGCATTCAGGGAGAAACCACAGATTCCTGATAGAGACAAAAATGAAGAATAAAAGTCTTGCTGCCTGAGCCTTGCAGTTATTTTTCAGTATTACTTTTTCCATTTCTGTCCTGCTGTGTACATTGCTTAGGGCAGCCAGGATCTCTTGGTGGTTTAAACACTGTGCTGAATCTCAGAAAATTTTGGTTGTTTCTGATTCCACAATAGGCTTTGTGCTTGTTGGCAAGAAAATTTAAGCTGAAATTTAAGTTTTTGAAAGTCAGTGCAAAACCTCCATAGGCTTTGCAGTAACTGCAAAAGTTTCTGCATTCATTGTGTGACACAGTTCTCCATCTCTGAAACAGCACTCACATTTCCCCTCTCCCACTCTGGCCTCTTTGGAAAATAAGACCAGTTTATCTGGTCTCTCCACTCATTCTGGGGCTGGGAGCTGCCCTGGGTGGGGAGTGCCAGTGAGTGTGTATTTACACAGAAGCACACTGGGGAACTCGGTGACAGAGAGAGCTGGCTGCGTGCCGGCACTGCTGCAGGCTGGGGAAGGAAACCACGCACTGATATAAATTCTACTCTGTATTTCTGATAGACAGCTTTTATAAAGCAGCATTTCCAAAAAGCATTTTATACAGCAGCGAACATCCAACGTAAACATTGCATCTACTGAACTCACCCCAGCCAATGATGCAAAACTTCAGTATATATCGCCTTATATATGTGTTGAACACCTTCACTAGAGCAATGTACATGTGAACAGCTTCCAGTCCCATCCATGTAAAGGTGGCCAGAAGAAAAAAGTGCAAAAGTGCAGCTACAGCTATGCAGAGGCCATCAATATCAAAGGATGCAATCCAGCCATCAAGCAAAAAAATCAGGTTAAGAAAGAGTAGGGCTGTGCTCAGATTCATCAGGATTTTGGATGGATAATCTCTTCGTAGCTTCCTAATGAGAGAAACACAGGTGCACGTGATTAACTTGCTGCAATCACACCAACCACCTCCTGCAGCTGGGCTTACCCCTTCACAAAATCAATAAAAGCACAAGGAACCCCCTCCAGCTGGCTTTGTGCATAAGACATAGTGCTGTATATTTCTGCGTGGGGTTGTTGAAGGTTTCAGCTGTGTGTGGTGGGGGTAAGTTACCAGCTCTTTGGGTCCATGATGAGCTAATTAGCTGCTGCAATATTTTAACAACTGATTCTTTTATTTAAAAAAAAACAACAAAAAAACCCTTTAAGTCAAATATAGACCAGTAGTTTTTATTTTAAATTAAAACAAAAAAAGTATAGCTGACCAGAAGATCATCTGTGATCTATTCACATGTAGCCTTATATGTTAGCTTAGTTTTTGGAATATATTGTCTAGTCCATGTAGTTTTCTGTTTGTTTTTAAATAGGATCTTAGGAAGACTGAAAAACATGTAATTTTTTAAACTGATCCCCACTGAAATGTGCGTAATGAGGGGCAGCAAAGAATTTCTACCAACTTGAACCAGAACACTATACCATAGGTAATGTAATAGGAATGCAATCACTGAAGATATTTAAAACTTGAAAAGTCCCTTCTTCAGCCCCCCTTCCCCCTCCTCTCCCCAGAAAAATTATCCTTCTTTAGCAGTTACTATGTCCTGCCCTCTTACTGGCATAATGCTTTCTTTGTGTTGACATGACTTCATTTTCTCTTTCAAATGTTCACAGAACTGTACCACTTCTAAATTTTTGCTTTCTCTTGAGTCACTTTTACACTTCAGCGGGACTTCTGTTGAAATTGTTGCAACACTTCAAATTTATTTTCATTTTATCTCTTCCCACCTCTCTCTATTGAACATAATTGCTCTAGCTGGAAATTTATCTTTTTAAATTTGGAACTTGTTATGCTCACATAGGCACGTTTTGGGGTTTTTTTTTAATAAAAAGCCTGTTTGGCAATTTTAAAATAATATCTATCTGTTCAAAATCTAGAGGATTCTGTCTTGCCAGAAGGAACATTTTGATACACATTCCCCTTATTCCCTGGTCTGAGCAGCACAACACATTAGAAACTGGAAGAAAGACTCTCAACTTATGTCCCCTTGAAAAAGTTTCCGCTTTACAGCGTTGTGACCCTGATTTTGCAGGTTTGATTTTTTTCAACCGTGGACTTCCCCTCCTAGGCAAATAAACCACACTAACCACGTAACTAACTTATTTTATTCTGCACAGGTACTTCTTTGTGATGTTCTGGACAGAATTAGTACTTACTCAAACGCAATGTATGTCAGAAGAGTTGCAGCTGAAAATATAGCAGATATTCCACAGCCTATGTAAGTGATAAAGGTCAGGACCTTGGTGTTCTGTGGGTCGATTTGCGTCACAGTTCTCTGCAGGTCCTGTGAGAGAAGGAAGAGGCATTGGCCATGGGCAGCACTTCTGCTGTGAGCTCAGCACTCTTTCTTGGTAATGGGTCAAGTGAAACCGAAAAGCACTCGGGCAGTACCACTGTGACCTTGACACTGGGGTTCATTTTTACTGCGTGTACTCGGTCTACAGTTGTTACACCTCTCACTTCCTTCCCACAGCCCTTCAAAACATTGTGCTGTAAGTATTATAGCTGCTGGGAACAGCAGAAAGAGCCTGGTTCTGATCCTTATAATTCAGTACTAGGAATTGAAATGTCCTTCTCTGGAAAAGTCCCCAGTGTCCAAACTTTTAATTCTGTTGCTTGCATACCACTCTTTCTCAGAAGATGTAAGATTTAGAAGAATATAACTTACAAGTATTCATACTGAAATGTGCAACATTGTAGGGAATTTCTGGCCTTTTTGTTATTTAAAGTCCATAGGAGCCAACGTAACTAATCACCTGCAGGTGAAACCAAGGGCAAGATATTGCATTTTGGATTTAGGGTCTGTTTTGATATAAAAACTATGGTTTTAAATATAATTGGTCAGAAAAGTAGCGATAAAGACAACAGAAAAAAATTTGGAAATGAAGCAGGAACATTCTAAGGATTTTCCTTTTTTTTCCCCCTGTCGAACTGTAACTGTCACATGGTACCATCTGAGAGTGAATCAGTGTTATTTCCTTTTTTTAAGAACAAGAAAATATGAGAATGTTCAGATTTATATCACTGTGGAGAAAATGTGAGCAAACACTAAGAGATTATTATGTCAATTCTACAGTCATTTTCACTGTTGTCCCTAGCAAAATGAAACATTAAATGCTACAAAACTTTGCATGTTTTGAAGGAAAAGGCAGGAGCAGGTTTTCCTTACTGTCCATACCTACCCTATGTGATAGTTTATTTATACATAAGGAGATAGTTTTTTGGAAATAAATTAGTATCTAAATTAAAGTAAAAAGAAATTATTAAATTGGAAATGTAACTAGAATGGTCAAAACTATGTAAAAATCTATTGGAATGCAGCCCAAATTCAAAGACCTTCTGCCTTATTTCTTACTGCCATGAAGCATTCAGGGAAGAGAAGGGGCTCATTGAATATATCCTAAAGAAAGCCTTTTCTTAATCCCTTTGGGGATGAAAAGTGGAACAAGACCATAATTTAGCTTGCAAGAAGACACAAAGTTTGTGGCTCTCCCATATCTACATCTCAGCATGATGTGATGAGAGCAGTCCTATTAAGAAGGGTCTAGAAGGCCAAAGCTGAAAAAGTCAGCATATGTGGCTCCCTTGTGTGGTTTAAGTCCTATTTGATACTGCCACAAGTTACTTCAAACCCCAAATACTTCCACTTAGAAATTATTCCTGCTGTGCCCAGGAGTCAACATCTTTTCTGCAGCTATGTTTTACAGGCCAAAGAATGTTAATTTCAGCTGGAAAAAAATGTATCAGCCCATTACTGAGCATCAACAACCACCAAAAGTTCAGAAAAGATAGCACTATTCAATTTTTTCATGTTGGGATTTTTTTTTTTCCTCTGGATAGCACTTCACCAGTGCAAATTGCTGGAGGCAGCTGAATGCTGGAGGCTATGCTGCTGAGGCTGAAGTGTCCATATGGTTCCCTCTTTCACCTCCTGGACAGACACTGCTCTGCCAGCCACCCTGTCTGGAGACTTTGCTTAAGGCTCTGACGGAGTATGGGCTATGAGTTCTGTACCAGTGCTCTGTGAGCAATCTTTTTTCAAGAGAAGGCCTGTAACATAAGGCATCCCCAAAACTGAGTAAAGCCAAGCAAGCAAACAGCCAATATGGGTTTACACATTGTGCAAAAGGTGCCACTTCATAGTTTATGACATTAGATAAATCTTGTCAGCTTTGAGAACTAGATCTGCAAGGGACAAGTCAGCCTTTCTATCAAAGGATGAAAGAGAATTATTGTGCTCCCTTGACTTTTCATCCTCATTACTATTTCTGTTGTCTGAAGGATGTTTTTCTTTCCCTGTTTTTCCCTACAATGAGTCTCTTTTCTTTTTGTTCTGAAAACAGCATTTCTAACTATTTCTCATGTTTTCTTGGTTTTCTTTTTCTCCTGCAAGCAACTTCTCACTTTCTCAATCTGGAAATTTCAAATAGACTTTCTTATTCACTTCCCTCTTGTTCCACACCTCCTTCCTCAGCTGCAGGTCACTTTTGTCAGATTATACTGTTAAGGGATATGTCAGAGATACCCTGAAACTTAGGACTCATAAAGATACCTTTTTTTTCCTGTCTCTCTAGTGGAAATGTTAGTACTGGGCCTTGGTTATATTAAGTTGGATGTTATAATATGCTATTTGTATTTTGGTATCACTCAGAAGTCTCAATCTCAAGTCTTCTGTGGCACAGTATTTTTAAAACATGGAAAAATCTCATGGGTACGTTTTAGTTATTTAAAACATAATATTTAGCCACTTTTAAAGAATTTATTAATGATAATAATAACAACTATTACAATATTCTTCCATTGATAACTTTATTAATGATCTTGTTCCTGAATCCTTATCACTAGCTACTTTGTTATGACAAGATAACTTTATGATAATAAGGGGGAAATCATGTATTATTAATATTATAAATTATATGCAAAAGAAAGAACTCAAGTAACAAAAATGAAAGTGGTCTTGCCACCAGACAAAAGCTGTGTTGCTGTTCCTGGGAAAGTAACATGGTGAGTAGTGAGTTTTCCTACCATTAGGACCCCAAAGTGTGTGAGGTGGTTGCATAAGCACACAGTTTCATTTTCATTGGACTCTGCATCCACCTGGCAGCCCGCAGGGTTCCAGCCACCACTGCCACCTGTGGAAATGAAAGATGAGAAACTGGTGTCCAACAAACACATGTCAGCCTCTCTTTTAGAAGATTTCTCACTTCATCCTGTGCAAATGCAGAAGTGCTTTCTCAAATTGAATGAGCCAGCATTAAAAACAGCTACAAGAGAAGCAAGTGTCAGATTTCCTAGTTTCTGCAAAGAATCACCCCAGATGAGTGTCCCAGAAATAGACTACTGAGCAGAGGCAACGGATGGAGATGTATAATAAAGTCAGGGAGCTTTTTGCTTACTGAGTAGGACATGGATCATGCATTAAGACACACCTTAGTTTTACCCAATAATAAGATGGTTTTAGAACTCCTTTTTCCCCCACTAATGTGATGTCTACACCTGCCTGCCTCCCACTCATCTATCCTCAGGCACATGAAAGCTTTTACAGCCCAGGAGCAGAGGGTCCCACTCTTCCTCTCTGCAGCATGTAAAGCAGAAGCTCAGAGGGAGTAATCCCAATGATCTCTGGTGGCCTCACAAAAAACATGAAGTGAACTATTACCAGCCCACTCCACTTGAAAAGGCCATTCTGAAAAACAAATAGAAAGATTTTAGTTTAAAAATTAAATGTTAAAAACTAAAATTTGTTTCTTTGTTCATTTTTCCCTTGCCAAAATATGAGCTAGTTTTGTGAAATTATTCTTATTCTCTGACTCTTAAAAACATTTTTCTCATGCTCTTGACAAAATCCACCATAATTTGCTCTGTAACTTCAAGACAATCAAACACTCAAATTCAAGACATTCTCTCAAAATACTGCAGAGAATTCTGTGAAGATGTTCCAAAACCACTTAAAACTCTTCTCCACTCAAGCAGCCACTGTGAATAGTTTCCTCCCTCCCTGTGTGTTTCTCCTTTAATGTGATTCTTAAGTTCAGCTTCCTAACTAGTTTCTATGATTTTTTTGCTCATTTTAACCCTCCCAAATTCTTCTCAGTTGCCCTGTCTGTATTTCCTACTCCGAAATACAAATTTAGATGTTAAATTTTATTTCTTGCAAGACTCTGTGTCCTGAACCTCTCCATCCGAAATCCTACAGCTCTGTCTGTTTCTTTGTAAGGAAGAGAAATTTCTCAGCAGTGATCTCTAAAACAGAGACATCTGGAAATTCATCCCAGAGAACAACTTTGTGCAAAGGATTTGCCTGAGCAAAACATCACACACAGGTTTGGCAGTAGTGACCATTCTTTGATGAAGAATGGTCTAAAATGTTGTTTTATTAATGTGTGTGTCCATATGTGACCATAAAAGTTTATAATCTGTAACAGTCACAATCTTACACCTATATAACCCAGTTCTTAAAAAAATGAACAGTTAAAAGTATGGCTAAGAACCATTCATGTGTAGGAGTAGCATTATAATTTTATTTGCTCATATAGACAGATCAGAGAAAAACTGCAGATATGGGAAAAAATTGGAAGAACTTATTGGAAAAAATTTAAATCTTTAAAACATTTACATTAAAAACAATCTTTAAAAAGGAGTATTTAAAATTTGCTGTTACAAGTAACTATGTTACCCAGAAGAAATTATACACTTCAATGAGTGGACTTTATTGAATCCTGAAAGGATCGATTTGGGAGCAAAATAGCCAAAACTGTGACCAATTTTAAAACTCAGACATATTCATCCCTCTCAGGAAAGAAATTACAGTATTTTCAAACTTACCATTTTTGTTCATATCCCAGAAGACACAGGTAGGTTTAGGATCTTCCTAAGAACAGATGTAAAAGTAGACTTTGTATATCTCTTCAGACATAAATCTCATAATTTACAACAGATGTTGCAATGCATGTATTTTCATTTGATGAGCTGAAGAATCAATATCATTTGATTGTTGAAAATTTGCCTAGTGTCAAATTAGAGTTTTTTTCTGCTAGACAAACAGATTTGTCCAAATTGCAAAATCTAGAGCATTGCTTCTATGTACTGTTCAATGGTTCCTTTTGCACACCCTCAGAATAATGAAGTTTTCTCATTACTGAAGTTATCCATGAGTATGATATCTTTATATAATCTAAATACTTTTACCTGATTGCTGCCTTAGGGCTTCTCCATGAATCCTCTATGTAAAGCTTGAAAATGTACAAATGCCTGCTGAACACATGTGTAGGTTGTTTTGCCTAACCTTAAAATATTAATTGTTATGCAATGCAAGACAAAGTCAGTTGAGCTGTGAAAATTACAAACCAGGTTCTCATTACATAAACAATTTACTTAGGTATTGCATTTTAACATTTTCTTTAATGTTTCAAGTGCTAGTGCCTCTTTAGGAATAGTCAAGCTCACACGTTTTCTAACTGGAACAGTATGTGCCAAAAGGTTGCATTTGGTCTCTATTTCCCTAAATTTACTGTAGTCATCTTTTATAAGTGTGTTTCTGTCCATTCCTCTGATGAAAAACACATAACAACAAAATAATTCCGGGGACTATTAACAAAGCAAATAATGTTTGGTCAAAGAATTTAAGTAATTATGAAGTTACAGTGTAATAAATCATGTCCCTGGTCATGAATATGGTCATTAACAAAGACTTCACCTACAGTTATTGGCACAGATATTACTTATCAGGGGCAGAATCAATGGTCTTGCAGATAAATGTTAGGTCATGAATGGAGTGCAAATGTATGAGGATGGGAGAGATTATTTGTTTCTACGTTGTGCTTGCATGCTTTTGTTCTAGACTTCTTAATTTTGATTTGAGTTTGATCTTACTCGAAATCCATCCATATAAATCAGTTTATAATCTTAGCCTTTACCATATATAATCTGCATTCCTCTGAATAATCAGTCTTGTTTTACCTGAATTTTGGTATGCTTGATTGTAACCTTCACATAATCCTGAAGATCCTGAATGGTTAAGTTTCCAATACTGCATGCTACCACAAAACTGGTCAAATTGGCAGGATTTTCTGCATCCTTCAAGAAATTAAGAAAAATATAATAAGTGCTTGCAATGGCACATAACATAAAAGCCAGAGTACACAGTTTCATTTTGGAGCGTGCCAGAATAAGTAAGTTGTCAGCATTTCTATACTTTTGATCACACAATGTAAGAACGTTATGTTTATAAAATCAAATTATGGGTTAGCCTCATGGAAGCTTTCCTATTTTTCTTGTAGCCATAAACATGCATAGGCACAATTACAGAGAGAGGTTAGAAGGCAAACAAAATTATAACTCAAACAATGTGGAAGATAACAACCCATGATATGATTAGCTCATTTCCCTAAACAAGCATGAACGAGCTCACTTATCTTATTGTTGACACTGTCCTTTAGTAAATGCAAAGTTTTTAGAGAATAAACCATTTTCTGCACATTGAGGGTGTTAAATCACCCTCAATCTTACAATGGTTGACTATGAAGTAGTAAACAAATACAAAGCAATGTTACATACTGAAGGGGATAGCATTTTCTCTAAGGTCTTATTCTATAGGAATTTAAACAGAATTCTGACATTATCACTGACCAGTAGGATTTTTAACCTGCAGCTGATGATTTTCCAGAAGAGGTGGTTTCCTTGGAAACTAATTATTTATTGAAATGGAAGTGCATTAGCAGTACTATTTCCTTTTGATAGGCTTCTATTGGAACCTGCATATTTAAATGCCTGGTTGGAAAGCTTGGTCACTGCCAGTGGCAAATCTTAGGTAAAATGAAGTCTTCTATTGCCACTCACTTTCCTTCCCAAAATCTGGTCTGCCAAACTCCTGAACCTTTGATTCCTTCCATTTAGGAGTTTTGTTAACTTAACAAGACGTCAGGTTTCAGCTTAGCACTGGGCTTGTGAGATCCCACCACTCATGACAGACACAATAGTTTCTGTTATTAGGTGGATATTATCCTGAGAAGAATATTTTATTTCTGAAGAACCATATCCAAGAATTTTCAGACACAGTATTTCAGATTATACTGGAGCTTTATGGCAAAATTTCCTAAAACCTTCAAAATTGAAGAGGAAAGAAAATGCAAATTTCTAAGCAGTTCTTTAGTATTCAGACAAGAAAAAGTCTCTTGGCTACCAGCTACATTTGAACATCTGACAAAGTCTATGAAAGTCCTTGGACATATTTCCACAGGTTTCAGTGGATTCTGTCTGTAGCAGATAAGAAAAACGAGACATAGTTGGTCTCTTTAGTGAAGGCAATTTAATATATTCTTAGGTGTGCTTTAAAGTAAAATACAGATTACTGCTTATGTAGCCATAAGGCTGTGTTCAGCTGAAGTTCAACAGTTCAGGCATAGATGTTTACACTGAACACACCTGTGTTTGTTCAAGTGAATCCCACCCTGAACAGCTTTTATATAGTCCTCTAAGTAATGGAACCATCTATAATGAATTAAAAGCCAAAACTTACTGGAATTCTCTCAGCTGCAATACAATAATCCCCTACCTCCAATGCTGCAAAGTATGTTTCACTGTTATGTTGAATACTTTTAAGAAAGACAACTAATAATATTCAGATATTTGTAATTGAACGTGGAAGAAATATGAAATGCAATACAAATAAAATACTCTTATACTAATGGATAAAGTTATTTGTTTTGACCTGGCATGTGGAGTTTATTTGTAGACCTTATTTTAATCTCCTTTTTCTTTAACTTCCTTTTTTTTAGACTTCCTAAAAATGTGAGGATTGCACATTTTTAATTCATTGTGTTAAACACATCACCCATAAAGACTTTGAAAAACACACAAAAAATGAAAGGCGTTTTAGTTGCAAATTAAGGTGCAATTTTTATGGTTTTTGTTTTTCAATGGGTTATTAAGCACCACTTAGAAACACATTCTGGCACCATTAAGGGACACATTCTGACTTCATATGATTTTATGCCGTTATGACCAGCCTCCATCTGTATTCTTCTGGGGTTTTTTAAATTAAAGATATTCATCCTGTTTTTCTCAAAAGCAGGCTTAAAACGAATACAATTTAAAATAAAAATACTTTGGGGTGTATTTCAGAAGGCAACTGTGGGTCATGGGTATTTTCTTGCCTAGATTATCTGAAGAATCTGGATACACTGCCAATAAAAACGATAATATAGGGACAATACAATACTACGGAGTTCTGCGGATGCAGAAGAGCCAAAGGTCACTTGAAATACTGATGGGAAAACAAACTCAAGTCTTCTGAGACACATTCTACAGTTCACCATGAAACAATGTTTCCTTCTTAATTAACTTTTTTTTCCCCCCCAAATAACTGTGGTTTTGGTTTTCTTTTTCCAAGCTGCAAACTTTTCCTAATACTTTTGGCACCTACCATGCAGGCACTATTTACAATTACCATTTGATAAAAAAATAAAACATCAAATCTACCTGAGCATGTTTAGGTTTCAGGTACAAGTATTGTTCTCCTTATTCCTATTAAAATATGGTATGCTTATGAGAACACAGGTATGAAAAGAACAGTGTGTATATATATATATATATATATGAACAAAAATCCTCTGGCTGCTAACCATCAGCCTGGGGTTTCCAACTGAATACAGAGCAGTCAGCTGGATATAACTGCTAACCAGCTCCTAAAAGGAAAGGAGAGTACTTGACAGTGTTATATGCCAAATTCCCTACTGATAGAAAAGAACCCGGCTCCACTGAAAATCAAGGAGCTATATTAATGAATTTTAACAGAATTAAAGGCTTTTTTAAAGGCTTTTGCTGCTTTCCTCTAATATTTAGTAGTTGGGATACAGTTTTCCGTAGATTATCCTGAAAAAAGGTTTATTTCACATGTGAGAGGAATCTGCAGTTAAACTACCGACTTCAACTCAACTTGGGCACTTCAACTATTTTGCTGCTCTGAACATAAGACTGTCTTTAGTGCCGACATTTGCAGTTGTCTTTTAATCCCTGTAACTCATGAGATACTGTGAAAGGATTACGCTACAGGAATCTTTTAGCAGCTGGCTTTGATTCACCCTATCTGTATTGACTTCAAGCACATTGATGCTTACCTGAAAAAGACCATTTTTATTGAAGAAGGTAAACTGAGCCCTGGATATAACTTCAAACTCTTCTTGACTTAAATTCTTCAGTAAACTTGGTGGCAGAACAATCGAAGCGATGGCACTTGTCTGATCCTCGTCAAAGTCTATCTGTTAAATAAAACCAACAGGAGAACATCTTCAAACAATAAAGAAACCATCTGTTGTCCACAACTGGGTTCACACTCTTAAACAGAAATATCTAGATATGGGACTAGAACCAATGAAGACTAAAATGACTTGTGCCTATGTAAGAGTTGATACAATAAATAAACTTTTTAAAGGCTAGGGACATTTCCCACTTTTCCAGCATGAGATCAGCCTTCTGCTACAGAAAGATATTCGATAAAACCAACAAAGAAACAAACTCCTCCACTGCTATAATGATGATTTGGAAACAATGAGAGGGTAATTATGACAGTCATAACCATTTTCAGTAGCATTCAAGATACTTTTCCTCATAGCAAACAATGTTGAGAACTAAAAGATATGCTCTGAATCTTTCTTTATTAAATTGTATTAGTTGCCTTGATCTGCACATCTGAAATAATTCTCTTATGAGCTTTTATAGTTTCTCTGGAAAGGAAATTTAAAATTATTAGTGTCAGTTTTCCATATTTATTGTGCTGTGTAACAGAAAAAAAGACACTTTCTCACATCATATAAATTTAATATTTATTGGCAATGTGTCAGAAATCTAAAAGCCCTCTGTGGCCCAGGAATATAACAAGTGAGTAGGAAATAAAAGAGGATGCAACCCTGCATTTTATTAGCAATCCTGTGACTGATCACTTTCCCTCCTTGGCCAACTCAAAGTGTGCCACCATATCCATGAAGGAAGGGGAACAAGCCAGCTCACAGTGGCTCTATGGTAAAAGCACTTCAGAATTTTACTGTGAGATATTGGAACTCCCACTACAGACTTCCCCAGAGACATCCTGGCCGTGTACCTATGCCTCTCGTGGACAGCTGTGTCATTCTAAAAGCACCATTAGCTAATAGAAAGTTAAAAGTCATAGGCTATTAACAGATTATTCACCCTTGGAAATCAGTAAGAAGTAGCTCACAGACATCTCCTGACAGGGTTAAATGCAGTTCAAAACCAGGTTTTCAGAGGTTGGTTCTGTCACAGTAAACAGAAAGTGTGTACGTGATAAAGATGTCCCATTAGGCACTGTCTGCAAATAGAGTAGAAGAGGCTTCTCCAAAGAAGCATGGATATGTTACAGGAATAATTTAATAATATGAATCACCAAAACCTAACTTAGTCAAAGTTTTGGCAAGAAACATAAAGACACAGGGGACTGAAATAGAATCTTTCCAAACTGCCATGGATAAATTTGCTTGGTATCTACTTTAAGAAAAAAATACAAGAAAAAAGTAATCTGGAAACATTCTGACATACAGCTTGAAGAGTTTAATGTTCCCTGATGAGCCTAGGATAGATCATCACATTACTGGTGAAAAACGTGGGCTTTCACAAGGGAATCTCCCTTCAGCAGGGATAGAAAGTATCTTTCTGACAGGCATGGAAAATATAAAGGGTGCCCACAGCTGCTGCAACTTTTCTGGTAGGAAGGATGCTAAGAATTCTCAATCAGCTGTTGGAAATGTGAAAGTCTGAGAAGAAGCTCATGTTCCAATAGGAACAGTATAAATAATTTGACGGAGTTTGGATTTTATGATTATTTAGACAGTGCTGTAATAAATGATTCCTGGACGAGAAAATTCCTGGATGTCCTCAAACCACAGATGGTAATTCCTGTTTTATGTATGATCATCTAAAACCTGGCTTCAGAATTTTCCTTTCCTCTTTCCATAAATAAAGGATGAAATCTGCAGGAGAAACATTCCTTTGATAACAAAGAACTATTCAGCTTCACAAACAGCTATTGAGCTTCATTAATATGAGAGCTAAACAAAAGTAGATTTACAATCACCAAAAATTTCTGATAAAATTGATTCAAAGGAATTTTAGCTAAAATATCAAGTAATATAGATATGTGAAAACTCAAGTTCATTAAATCTATTTTTATCTATTTAAACAAGCATTTGAGTTTTGATCCAAAGTCTCCATATATGCACAAGTCCTAAAGCCTACTATATTACTACAACTTTTTCTAGGAAGTAGACATTCTTCTGTCTTCATTCTTGTTTTGATTTTTACAGTATATAGTATTTTATAAAATGATCAGACATTTATTAGGATTGTTGTGTTGCCAATTTGCAGCAGGAATTAATTTGTTTCCATAAAATACTTATACTCTAGTGATTAGTCTTTAGCTGTTTTTATAATGCCATATTTTCTTGAATTCAGTTTTAGTTCCTTTGGCCCAAATGATAGCAGATTTTTTTGTCTTTCTGTGTAATATTTTCTGTAAGTTTCTCCAAGTAAGACTCACTTTACTTAAATGGTTAAACACCCAGGAAACTGAGATTACATTACCTCTGTCACAGACTTCCTATTTAACTGAAAAAAAAAAAATTAAATTGCACTGCATTTTTAAAAGCATTCAGGTGCCTTAAGATACAGACAGGCATGTAGTGAAATTTAAAAACTTTTGGCACCTCATCACTACTGGTTTCAAAAGAACCTCTGGAAAATCCTGTAGGTGCTCATGTGCTTCTCAAGCAGTATTTCAAATTTTAAGATGTCTGGTTTTTTCTATTTGTGGGAAAAAAGCAAAGAAAAAATATTTTTGAGGTGATGATAAATATCTTAATTATAGTATCCTGTCTAGCTACGGTAGCACTGGAGACCTTCCTAAATTTTGTGTGATCTATGTTTGTTTTATTTTTAATGTCTAGGCTGGTCAAGCTCCACATGAATGACTTGAACTGCCTCAGATATCCTAAATCCTAAATCAACCTATACGTGGACAACTGGATTAGACTTAAGTTTCTTTTAGCACTTAATATTTAAACTGTTCTGGAAGGCTGAAGAACTACTGTATCTGCAGAAATCCATATGTAGATGCCTATATATAGGTGTCTTGTTTTAAAGCTGAAAGACATCACATGAGTTGTTAGATATTGCACAATGGTCAGTGCCACAGATTGTTAAAGGTTGTTTTCCTTTTTCACTAGTAAAAAGAAAACCCACAAAACTAAAAAAAGGTCAAGTGTGTTGTGGATTTATAAGCCAAATTACTTTTTATCTGCATGGAATGTGAGTTTATCTGTGTTTCCTGTCACTCAAGGAAATACTACATTAATCTGTTTGGATGATTGTAGGGAAAAGGAAATAGAAAGCAGGGGGAGAACTGGGAGTTGTAAGTGGATTTATAGGAACCACAGTAAACACACTTGGAACAAGAGGTACATTTCATGTTCAAATACAGCTGCTTGTTCTGTACCTGGAAATCAGATGCATTATTCTGTGGACTGACGCTGAAAGCACCACCCTTGAACGAAGTTGAATTTATAGAGGACACTCCAAGTGCTAGATTTCGTGTTGAAATACTCATGGATGGTCCAGCAAAATGGATCTTTAAAGCCAAGGCATCAATAGTTTTTAGAGCTCTAAAAACAGAAATAAAAATTACTCTGAAAACTCAATACAGAAAAAAACCCCACCTATGCTCTGCATGCTCCTCACATAAGAAGAGGATCCTCTTCTAACTACGTTTCTGTTACCCATCTGTGTATTCACAAGGAGATTCTTGGACTGTAAATTTATGCATGTCTCTTGAAAACAAAAGCTTTTGACTGACACAAACTGTGTGACTACATATCACTGGTCCTGAAATCATTTTCCAACAATACTTATATCTATGCTGTGTCATGTTTCAGAAGACTTCTTTTCCATCCAAATACTTTGTCATGCACACTAATATTTGTTTTGGGAAATTGTTTTTGATGGAAATCAGAAAACTTTGATTTTCTGGTTTGTCTATACATGGAAAAATTAATCCCTACAGTCTTGCAGGTTGCTCTCAAAAAGCTTTTCTCAAATGCAGAAATACTTACTCTGAAGATGAGGCTGCCAATACACTGTCTGAACTGGCTAGAATATTGGAAAAAATTGTCACCACGGTAGAACCCAGAGATTCATCAATTTCTTCATCGTTCACAATTTTTTTGAGCTTCTGCACAACGTCATTTACTTTGTCTGAGGTCAGCTGCTGCCCCTCACCAGTGAGATTCAGAAGCTGATTGGCAATATCTGCTGCATTTTCTGTGAACATACAGAATCAAGCAAAAAGAGAAAATAATGCATTGCACTCCTGAAGTAGTCCAGAATTACAAATTTTTATAATCACTGTTGAAAGTTAGGGTATGTTCTATGGTATATGTAATGAACATAGGATTGCATCATTTTGTCAAACTTATAATTTTTTAAATATATATAGGATGTGCTGATTATATACTATCCTCATTGGCTGTGTCTTTCTTTTCTTTGTTTTGATTTGAGTTTGTAAATCAGAACTATTATAGAAAGGGGTGAATGAATGAAAAAGAGAGGAATACAACGAGTAGTATCTTCTTTTTTTTCCTCCTTATGGTATCCTTTCTTTTTCACTGAGAAAAAGTTTCACTCTTGAAGTGAAACAAATTCATCCAAGGTCTCTATCACTGAAAAAGTGTTCACTCCTTTAAGCTTTCTGACGGAAGTCTGACCCCCTTGCAAATGTTTCAGTTCTTTCAGAGGATGCTACTCTTACTTGTCAGAGGCCTGGCAAGCACAACACACAAGCAAATTTCACTACAAGAATCTTCCTGATAAGGAAAGTTTGATAGCATGTCCAATGGCAAAACATGTTAAAACTGTAATTTTAATGCCACCTGGACAGAAAACTAATATAAACACTAACCTTTAACAACTTCAAAATATTTGAGATTTAATGGAATTTGCAAATAAGATTTTGAAAGATCAGCCTTCTTTAGTTTGCAGCTGGCTGTGGGTTGTTTTTTTATTAATACATGTTCCTGATAGATTTACTGTGGAATATTCATTTTACATGACATGATGTTTTTCATATAATCTGAGTACAAGTACCCAATTGACTGAGTTAGGCAGCCAGGCTCCCTGGGACACCAAAAGAAGCTTCTCCAAGACAGCAATTCAGAACAAGAGCTTATTGTAGGTGCTCTGCACATTATACATAGGACTGTGTAATTCTCTTCACTAACTTTGGCACTAAAAAAGGGACCATAACATTGTTGTCCTGTTATTTTATTACTCTTTCATGGCCAAAATGACGTAAAAGGGTATTTTAGAAACAGAGAATAAATCTGCAAATATCTGATTGTAAGTCCAGTGAAGAGAGCAGGAGCCTTTCCCCTGGCAGGCATTGAAAATATTTAAAAATTTGCCCTAACTTGAATATCAAATAGGGGTAAGATACCACCTTCCTTTCCTCTTGATTAAATTGCCTGAAGAGTTTGATTTAATTCAGTAATTGCTTTCCAGAGCTCTAAATGAGTGAGCTGAATTGAACTTGGGTGTACTTACCCAGAGTTCAATTATTTACTTTGCACTGATGTTTTTAGAAATATTTTTAAACAACTTAGCATAAAGAGAAAATATGTTCTTTCAGAGACCAACACTAATATACCCACCTGTGCAATTTCTAAGATCAGGTTGACCCCAGTATGATGTATAATTCTGCAGACCCAAATAGCTGAAGAGGGAAAATGAGAAAATTCACATCAAATATCATAGCAAAATTACAAAAATATTTCATAATTCTTATGTAGGTTTCTCAGTGGTTCACTCTTCTCAATTCCCAATATTTGTAGCAAAATGGCCCCTAGTGAAACACAATATATATACTTGACAGTGAAAGTATATGATTGATTAACTGATAGTGCTGAGAGAAACCTCAGTTTTTCAGAAATTCTGAAAATTTCTGGAAATTCTGGCTTTGTGTTTCAGGAAAGACCCAAATATTGAGACAAACTATGATGCCCCTATTATGGTCTAGGCATATGCTATTTCTATAATTTCTCCTTTATATAAACAGCTTTGATCTAGCCAATAGCAAGACATACTGCCTCTCATAAGAACATGCACAGGAGCCATGTGAAGGTATAAATTTATTCCACCAATAAAAACTAGGGTAAATAACTACTGGATCCAGGTCCAAAGTTAGGGGCAGATATAAAGATTCCCTTTTTGTTGTTTTTGAAAGCCTTACTATAGCCAAATACAGAATCACAGAATGGGTCAGGTTGAAAGGGACCACAGTGGGCACCTGGTCCAACTGTCCAACTCAAGCAGGATCATCCCAGAGCACATGGCACAGGATTGAGTCCAGGCAGTACTTGAGTAACTCCAGTGAGGGAGACTCCACACCCTCTCTGCACAATCTATTCTGGTCCTTGGTAACCCACACAGTAAATAAAATCTTCCTCACATTCAGGTGGAACTTCCTGTACATCCGTTTCTGCTCATTCCCCCTTGTCCTATTGCCTGGCACCACTGAACAGAGCCTGGACCCATCCTCTTGGCACCCTCCCTTCAGATAGTCATAGACATTGATGAGGTCCCCTCAGTCCTCTCTTCTCAAGGGTGAACAGGCCCAGCTCCCTCAGCCTTTCCTCATAGGAGAGATGCTCTAGTCCCTTAATCAGCTTTGCCAACCTGTAAAAAGGGCTCCAAAATTAAAAACACTTCTGCCTCAGTTTTCTTTAAAGACAAACTTGCTGTTACAGCATGGAAAAAAGACGGATGGTAAAAGGGAAAAAATTATCCCTTTACTCAGCACATGACAAAAAAACATTATTCCTCAGCTGACCACATTTATTGTAACAGCACAGGTAATCACCTACTGTGGAATGCAGATGACTAAAAGAGATTTTAGAAGAGCTTCCTCTTCCCTCCAAACAAATCCCACCAGTGCTCCATATTGGCAAAAGGTAGTGGAGGCAGAGGCAAGGAAGGCACAGCACCAGGCAGAACACAGGAATTTTTTTTTTTTTAATGAGAAGTGCTGTACACAATCATTTGTAGACCACAAATGAATAATAAAGATAAGCAATACTTGGACAGCAAAGGCCAGAAACCTTAATTTTTAATGATTTTGAGGCTCTGACATAAAACCAATTTGATTTCTGCAGTACTCACTCTACAACAAAAGTTGGTCAGTCAGAATCAGTTCTTGTACAAGATTAGGAGGCTGAGGAAGTGAGTTATTTAAGTATAATGCGGGTTGCCTTCCTGTCTGGCACTGAAACTCAAAGCTGATTCATATCCATGTTACCATACTATTTGGAAAAAGTAACAGATCTGGTCTTCTCAGAACATGTTCCAGATGTAATGTGGGTGGATAAGACTAATATATTGCATTTAATAGTAATCATCCTAAATACTGAAGGAATTAATTAATATTGCATCATCATAACCATGTTTACAGCACTCAAAGGAGATCAAAGCCATAACGTTTTGGTAATATATAAACAGAAGTAATAATATTCCCATTTTACAAATGGGAAATGGACATACAGAGTCAAAGTCTTCTGTAGATGTTTGCAAAAAACCCCTTACATTAGGGAAAATTTCTTAACCCTTAAAAAACTCAAGTTCAAGTCTTTAAGTATAAGATTATCCCCACCTTCAATTATTACTAACTACTGGCAAAATATTTGTTTCACAATTTCTTTTACTTTCCCCCTAATGAGATGAGGTGTTTTGGATTAAAACAAATACACATCTCATCTTCATAGAATTTTATTCTAATTCTTACACAAGTTAGATAGTAGTGGTGGAGTGTAGCAAATCTGAAGCTTTGGTAACGTAAAGGTCATGGCCAAGTGCAAGGTCCTGCATGTGGGTGAGGGCAATCTCAAGCACAAGTAGAGACTTGGGAGGAAAACGGGTTAAAAGCAGCCCTGAAGAGAAGGAATTTGGGATGTTGGTGGAAGATGCAGCCCAGAAAGCCAACCACATCCTGGTTGCATCCAGCTGCATCCATCTCTGGGGCCTGCAAGATAAGAAAAATGTGGACTTGCTGGATCAAGTCCAAAGGAGGCCCACAAAAATGATCAGAGGGCTGGAGCACCTCTCCTGTAAAGAAGCTGAGAGAGTTGGGGTTCATCCTGGAGAAGAGAAAGCTCTGGGGAGTTTTCAGCACCTAAAGGGGGTACAAGAGATCTGGACAGGGACTTTTTACAACAGCATGTAGTGACCAGACAATGGCAAATGGTTTTAAACTGAAAGAGAGGTTTCAGGTTTCAGCTAGATATTAGAAAGAGTTTTTTTACTTTGAGGTAGTGAGGCACTGGCACAGGCTGTCCAGAGAGGATGTGGATGCCCCATCCTTGGAAGTGTTCCAGGCCAGGATGGATGGAGCTCTCAGCAACTTGTCCCTGCCCATGGCAGGGGGGTTTGGAACTAGATGATCTTTAGGCTCCCTTCCAACCCAAACCCATTCTATGATTCTATGACTTGAGTAAAACAGTTTCATTCTGTAGGAAGATTTTATTTTAATAGTTATGGAGAACATGTATTAATTGTGGGCCCCAATATGCCCTATAAAAGTGGTAGATGAGTTTTTTTCCTATCAATGAAATACAAAATATTCCTGCACCTACCTAATCTTTCACGGTATAGAAAAAAATCTTTCTGAAATACAATACCAGCCAATGGCAACCATTATATATGACTAAATAATAACTATATATAACCAGAGTTCAGAAGCATCAGAAACTTCTCATATATTTGCACACCTACCAGGTTCTTGATGCAGTCTGAACTGAGCTCCCGTGGCAAAATGTGAAGTTGGTCACAGTAGGCCTGGTATCTGGCCAAAAATAGTTTGGAGGGTTTTCTTCAGCTAAACATTTTTCTGTAAAATGAGTGTATCAGTGTTAATAGTAAATTTCTTCACCTAATCATCTTCCATTTGTTGTCCTCAGCTCATCAACCAGCCTACAGCACAAAATTGTCTTAAAATGAAATGCTTGGTTGTTTGCAAAGGAGTGGGAATAGAGGGGTGCACAATGGGGGATCATCCATGCTGCTGCTGCTCAGAGGTAAGACTTGGATGTGTCTGCTGCATCCATCTGCACTCCAGCAGCCTCCACCTCCTCCCTTCCAAAGGAAGGGCAATCTTTGGTTGAAGCTGAATGGGAAGAGATGAGAGCTAAAAGAAGATTGATTAAGGGCAACTGTTGTCAGAAACACAAACACCATTGAGAAGTGGGGATGAGGGCCTTGGAGGCCCAAAATGTCTCATTTTAGCTCTGGCTGTAAAGCATATTTTGTTATCCTCAAACCACCAGAGCAGCTGTCAGGAACCTCCAAACCTCTTTCAACCAGACAACAAGACATTGACTAAAGCAATTTGAACAACTTTGTTTGTATTAAAAGTGGTATTTTGAGCACGGCTCCTTGAGATTAGTGGAACAAGTAGATTTATAGGGACAATTTAAAATCTGAAACCATCATACTGTTTGGAAATCTGCAATTATTTTAATACAGAAGATGCTTATTTATGAACAAGCAAAAAAAATTTCTTGTGTAACAAAGCTGAACACAACTTACCCACTGGATCAACATCCACAGCATGAAGTTGATATCCCTCTTCCATGGTTCGATTATTACTTATGAGCTTCTGTCGGATGTCTTCTTCTTCTAAATTGATGTTGTTGGTAGAATTATAAACCAGAAGAGCCAAAGCACTAAAACTGCAAAGAAAATTATCCAAGTGTTTCAGTCGGGAGAGCAGAGGCCAAATGTGTGGAAATAAAAATATCTGACCAACTCTGGTTTTCTGAGTATGGAACAGTGTCACCAAAACAGTGTTGCTCATTATCTGTAAATTAGTATTTTTGTATATATAGGGCCATGACAAGAAAATATGGCTGGGAAATTTAATCTCCTAGTTACCTTTAAAAAGCATCTCATCAGAAGAGCTAAAAAATGTTTTCAGAAGAGTTCAGAAGATAAAACCATAGAGTTGTGAGTTCTAAATAGGTCCTAATTAATTTTAAACATCTGGTTGCTAATGGCTTAGGAACTTATGAGCTGATTCATCCCACCTCACAAAACTTGTCAGGGTGGGACTAGCCATCCTCCAGAGGATCCACCTCTGGACTACAGAGAAAGACTAGGAGATTAACAAAGAACAGATGCCTAACATTTAAATCCTTCAAGTTTTTTTTATGGAGTGAAAAACACCCTGACATACTTCTGAAGCTTTTAGTCATAATTAGGAAAGTTGAGTTCCTCAGATGACTAATCGAAGTTTGAGCACTAATAGCTGTTTCTGTATTGTAGCCCACTGCTACTTTCTTGGACATCAGAAGTAGTTCAAAGTGCCCAAGACTCTTTCCTGTGAACAAAATAAAACAGGCCCCACCCTTGTCCAAAAACATTGCTTTTTTGGAAGGGAAATCATGTACAGCAAACCAGTTCTAGCAGGACACAGGAAATAAGCCCAGAGTGGAAGGCACAGAAGTTTCCTCCTGGGACAAAAGGAACTGTTGGAGATGAGAATATGTTGGTACCCAAGAGCATTGCTTGGCTCTGGCTAGTAGGAGGTAAGCCTCTAAAGCATGGAACATTGGATGTCCATGGAAGCCAAAATGTGGAAAAAAGGAAAAAGCAAACATGCTTTGGGCTGTCTTCATCTTAGCCTTGCCCTTGGATACCCATCAGCCTGAATAAAGACAGACCTTTGGAGCGTGTGAGCTGTTCCTGGCAGCCTGGTGAGCTGTGGCACTGCCAGCACACATACCGTGAGCAGGGCACACACCCACCAGGGGAGCTTTCACCTGTGGCCCCTTGTGCCACAAGAAAGCAACAGTCAGCTAAAGGGGCTTGGGGACTACGGGAAGAAGAGCAGCCGAAATAAATCTGTAGGGGTGCTGAAGAGGGCCAGTAGGGTTTTCAGGTACTCCTTCCCAGATAGACCAGGACTTCAACTACAAAAATCTTTCAGAAAGACATTCCCATGATGACGGCTCAGAACTACACTTTCCAGATGTGCCTAATTTTCTTGACAGATTCACTGTTTTACTGGTCACATGTTGCCGGAGAAGTAAGATAAAATGTGACCACCTGCAGGCTTGGCTTTCTCCTTTCCCAGTGGATGTATTTTAGCAGAGAAATTCCAGCTGTCTCAGGCCACGTCTCTCCTTCCCTGCTCCCAGAGATACTGAGTTCCTCCTAACATTCCTTTGGTCTCTGTGGGGTGTTTAACATCTATATGGCAAATAGCCTTAGTAGGGTGGATATGCATTAGCAGGCTTTTTCTGTATACCTCAGATATGTTACAAGTACAAATTTATTACGGCATTTATTTTTAGCAGAAGTATGGAAATTGCCTACAGGATTGCCAATTCCTTCAGCCCTCCAGTACTTCTGCCCCAGAGCCTCCTGGCATTTAACCATCTTTCCTAAAAGATTCTGGCTTCAGTCATCTATTCCCTTTACTTCAGAAGAGGAAAACTTAATATACTGATGCCACTCCCTACCTCAGCACTCTGGCTGCAGAACAGACATTCTGAACAGTCACCACTACTGCTTAGCTTCCTGTCTCAGGATTCCCAAATAACCAAAATGATATTTAGTATCCATACCTTTGAGGAAGGACAATGCCAACAAAATAGAAGGGATAATGATAGATGAGATAGAACTGGTTGCAGTTACATTGAAAAATTACAGAAAAAAGTATTGATTGTGAGGAAGAAAAGACTGGCAAAAGAAGACTGGCAAAAAGAATCCCTTAAACCAATCTGTTGTTTTCTGAGAAACTCTTAAAGCACAAGTATGTGTATACTGTATAATAAGAGCCTACTCCATATTATGATGAAAACAATTTCCACAAACTTTTCAGAATGACTCATGCTAGCTTCCCAGACTAAATAAATACCTTTTAAC
This sequence comes from Serinus canaria, assembly GCF_022539315.1. Taxonomy (NCBI): domain Eukaryota; kingdom Metazoa; phylum Chordata; class Aves; order Passeriformes; family Fringillidae; genus Serinus; species Serinus canaria. The sequence goes on along the minus strand of NC_066316.1, from coordinate 51,801,399 downwards.
TTGACAGCTGACGCAACATGGAGTTCAGTGCTTCCTTCCACTTTTGTCATGCTCATATCCCAGAAAGAAAACATTATAATTGTGAAGAGCAAATTCTTAATTTGGGAAACAGTAGGCCTGCACTCAAATAAATGGCAATGCTGCCGTGCTCTGCTGGTGTCACTGGATTTGCTACACTCAGCTTTAAATGTTTTATTGTGTGACATATAAAGGTAGATAGACTCTCACAGCAGTAATCAGTTACAAATTCCACATCACCTATAGTAACCTGTACTGCCATTACTGCCATCAATATAATTTAAAAAAAATGGACAGTGGTGTAGGTAAACACAACAGGGATTAGTATGTTTCTCTTTTCTTTAACTGAAATGGTGACAGCTGGAGCAAGTAGGAAAGCTTGGGAAGACCAGTGTCTATCCCACTTGGTCCTGGTCTGTTGAGCTAAGCTGGCTCACAGAGAGCAATTTACGAAGCTGCATCCTCATCAGAGGCACAGGAGGCGGTGGTGGAGCCTGTGCTGCCACGGCCCGGACCACAAAGCCAGCTTTCTTCTCTGGCAGCGTGACTCAGAGCTATTCCAGGACAGTGTGCCTACACACGGGCTGTGGTCGCGCTGCTGCGCCCTGCGAGGAGCCCGGAGGAAGGATTAACAAACCGCGGGAAGCCGGCAGCACAGCCTGCCTTGCACCTGGAGACATGCAGCTGATAATCAGCAATGCACATTTCTCCTTTCTGTCGTACTAGACAGGCTGAGCTAATACTGATTACTGTCGTTGTCAAACTGTTACACAAATCACTATTAATTTCCTTCAGAGTTAGTATAACTTGATTTAAAGAATATAAAGAACTAATTTTAAAGAACCGAAATACTTGTGGAATCTAAATTTCCACTAAAAGTCCTGGGAATTTCAGTGCTGGCTACTCTGGCATATTTTAAATAGTTTTCAAATGTCAACATTAAATTCTTTACTAATCTCATGGTTATGTTTTCTCTGAAGATAAGTGGTGATGGATAGCTATAACTGAAGACTGGCCACACAGGTAGGCCCAAAGAGTCACTTGTGAGGTTTTATTTTGTGTTTGTGGGGTTTTTTAGACAGAGAAAGGAAATGATGAATTTGACTTTATGTTTTTAGAAGGTTAATTTATTATTTCATGATACTATATTATATTAAAGACTATTATATTAAAGTATGCTAAAGAATATAGAAAGGATATTTACAGAAGGTTAAAAGATAATAATGAAAACTCGTGACTCTTTCTAGAGTTTCGACACAGCTTGACTGTGATTGGTTAAGTTACATATACTTGAAACTAATGAAACAACCACCTGTTGGACAAACAATCTCCAAATACATTTTAAAGCAGCAAAACACAGGCAAAGCAATGAGATAACTATTGTTTTCTTTTTTATCTGAGGCTTCTCAGCTTTCCAGGAGAGAAATCGTGAGCAAAGGGATTTTTCCAGAAAATATGACAGTAACACTTCTAACTGCTTCGCATTAACTGGACAGACAAAAAAGAACTGACTGTTCCATAAGTCACTCAGTGAAGATGCAATACAAAGAGCAGACAAAACATTAGAAAACTCACAGAGTAAGACAGAAATAAATTTGAAAGCAGAGGAAAACTAAAAGCATTCCACAGAAGCATCTGAGTTGTGAATAATCTTTTACTTGAGGTGATTTTGACTGCAGCACATTAAAGTGTTCAAAACAGAGAGCAAAAAAAAATGACTTGACATAACAGACACATTCAAAGAAATGTCAAGGATGAAGAGTTTCCTTTCCCTGGAGAAGGTGATGTTATAGTTAGAATATAAAATCTGAGACTTCATGACACAAAACTAAAAATTGCAGCTACTTTTTGGACTACTAAAAATAAAAGCATCCTAAGCCTTCCTTTTAAGTTATTGACCATTGTAGCAGAAGAATTTTGGAAGCACCATGGTCGTGCCTCATGCCTTGGCTTGTGTCTCTGGGTCTTGCTCCTCCTTGCAGATCTGGTGTGGGAATACAATCAACTACAGCTTTTCAACAGAAAGCACTTACAATATGTGCTAATTTGGTATGAAGGCTATTCATTACTAGAGAATGTTGCAAAGTCAAACCAGAAAGGCCTGGAATCCCTCACATGAAACAGCTGGTCTTTGCTGAAATGGGTTTTTGGCTACACTTGCACCGTGTTCTGGAACAATGAAGAAAACCCCCTTTCCCTATTCTCCAATACACTGCTTTTCTAAAAATGGCATCGAACAATGTCAGATCATCACTAAATCTAGTTAAAGTTTAAAGTCAGTATAAAGACAAAAGAAGGCATTGGAAGGTGGAAAAGGGCAGGAAGCTTCAGCAGGAGACTAAGAAGGGATCATCCTTCAGTCACTCAAAAGGAAATCCCAAATTTTTCCATCTGTGATGAAGGCTTTCTCCACAGGTCATGGACACAAGATGCCAGCATGGCACTGTGGAGAAACCTGAGGATTTTCACTTGGGTTCTTTTTTGGTTGGTTTTTCAAATACAAATATTACATGTAATGTACATGTTATGTAGCATTTTAAAATATTTCTCAGCCCGAGCAAAGGCTGTCCCTCACTACCTTCACTAACACTGAACTTGAAGTTGTGTGGAGTAGAGGAGGGCCAGGTCCAAATCCTTCATAAAACCTCACTGGTAGAAACCCAGAAAACTTTTGAAATAAAAACAGACATCACAGATTTCATAATTTATAATAAGAATAGCAAAGTTATTTAATAAAAAATAATTTGAAGTAATCTACAAAGAATTTAAAAAGCCCAATACTTTACTTAGGACTAGAAAACCAAAATTATGCTGTTCTAGTGGTGCTACCTCTTGTCTAAAACTATTACACAATCTAATTAATTAACATTTTATCCAAGTGCATTACTTTCCATTAAGCAAAACAACACCCAAGAACTCAGCATGCAGGAGCCTGAATGTGCCTCACTAATATTGGTGGCAAAACTCCCACAGACTTCAAAAGAGCAGGACTGGGCATGGGTAGCTCTGATTAACTGCTTTCCTCTCTATTTTCATTTCCAAGACAAGGGATTTCTGTTTAGATTTAGCAGATTTTATGCAGATGGCTACCACTGTAGTTTTTACTTTGGATGAGATGTTTAACAGTGCTAACATTGATATCGTTTCCCATAGAAGGAGGAACCCAGCACTGGAAATAGGCCAAAATTATGACAATCAAGCAGTGGATATTGGAACAAGCATAAACTTACTGTATGTTAAGTGGAGAAAAATTCATAAATTAATTAGGGCCTGAATTCTCAAAATTGCTTGCAAATTAAGAGAAGAAAGGAGAAGCAAGGGAGCTGAACTCTTTATTAAAGACCAATTCCCCTACTGTGAGGCAGCCCTATGTAGTCATCTGACAAAACCAAGGATCAGTAGGACTTTTCTGAGAAAAGGAGCAGCAACTGTCACAGGAAGTTTTGACAAAGCTGCAGAGTCATAAAAGACAAAGAATTAATGAAAGAAACAAATACATTTATAGTTTATCTACAAAACTGATTCACTTGGTTAAAATCCACAAATTGGTTTCATTTTCAAAGGTTTGTGCAAAAATAATGGGCACAAAGAAACAGCTATATCCATAGCTCATGCTGAACTCCTGTCTGTTTTGAATGGCTGCCCTCAGTGGCAGAAACAGTACAAACAGGGGAAAAATTGAACACTGACATAAAGTCAAATATAGCTTTTATAAGACTCTGTCTATTAAAGTAGTTAATAATCTACCAAAGTATTAGCTTGATACATATTGCTGTCATCCAGAGATGTCACAGAATTAGAGGTGCTGATAATAATATGCACTTTTGGACTTGGCACTGTCTCTCATCACTGGGTACATAAACGCCCAGCAAGCAAGGTGTACTTTGGATTTCTGCAGCTCATACAAGACAGCAATGAAAGAGCAGCAATCCACTTCAATAATTTTGTTTTGTTTTGCTCTTCTCCAGAATGCAGTAGTTCAAAATATTTTTTTGGAAAACACCTATTTTTAGTGTGACAAAAAAAGCCAGCTTCCTACCTCCCACTTCCAGCTACTATTTCTTGTCTGAATCATTCTCTCTAGCGATTTTTCCTCTTTCACATGCAAGAACACTAGGTGGGGAGAGTGACAGCTCAATTTCCTTGGTGAGGAAGCAGTGTGGTAAATACGGGTGGAGCAAAGCAAAATGCATAGAACAGGCTTGGGGATGTTGTTTTGTTGGTTTTGGGGTTTTTTTTAAACTGCTGTATAAAATACTAATCCAAAGGGAATGAAAAAAATATGTGATCTGAATTACAAGAATATGAATTCATGTAAAGAGAGGAAAAACCTTCTCAAAGAACAATTTTAAGAATTATTATACTGCCTTAGAAAAAAGAAGGCTGTGATCTTGTAGAAAAATCAGAAAAGAGAAATAAGGCTTAGTGAATTAAGAGTTAAGACTAAAATGTTCAGTTCTGTAAAAGATAAAGTTAAGGCCATAATATTTCTATGTTAGGTCTTAAATTGAAACTGTGGAGTGAATTTCTGTTTAGATGAACAAGAAGGTAAATAGAACAAGAAGTACCTAAAAACTAAGGGAAATAGTAGAATGTCTAAGACTACAACAGACTTATCCTTGACCATTCTAAATGAAAAAATAGGGCAACTTTCCACAGAAACAATTTATAGGAACATTAAATTAATAGTAACTGCATGAAATCACACTGTGAGCAAGTTACATTCAGCCATAACATTTCAGTGAATCACCTGGGCAGTCAGGAACTACCATTACTTGCACCAGGTATTTAGAATTTCTATCCTCTAAACTGCTAATCTTTTATGCTCTCAGGTGTTACCCTAGCATCTTGTAGGATTTCCTAAGAATCCTATCCAGGAAAAATCAAAGGAAAGTCTAGCAAAGAATCTTGACCACAATTATCTGGAAGCAGTAGGAAAAAATATATGAATCTTCAAAAATTCAACAGATTTCTTCCCCACAAAATTCAGTAACAAATGTGTGAGCCTCAAAGAAGTAAGGAACTGGTGACTAAATCCAGGAACACTGAAGACTACTGGGAAGCTGATCCTTTTTTGATTTCAGAAGGGAGGGATGTACACTCATAGAAATATACACAGAACACCTAAACATGCTTTAACCAATTTTTTTTTCAAATGCTTCTTCTTTAAGAGGTAAATGATGCATGAAAATGTATTCAAGACATGAAAGCTATACGAAAAAAGGCAGAAAATAATGCATATATATATATTTCTATGTATGTATATATATATATAGAATACATACATAGAAATATATATATGTATGCATATATATATTTCTATGTATGTATTCTAAGTACATACACAGTGTGTAAAAAGTGTAATTTTTTTTTAGTCATGTATCATGTAGCTCACTTAAATTTTTGATTATCCTTGCTTCATCCCATCTGCATTTCTAGGTTGAGCACGGTCCTGACTTGTCTTTTTGTTTTGTTTTATTTTGTGGTGGGTTTTTTTTGTTTGTTTTGTTTTGTTTTCTTAAGAGAACATTCACATCATGACACTCCTGATTATTTGAAGAACACTAAAATTTGGTGTGACATGACCAGCATTTACACTAAATTATTCAGAATGATGAAGAAATGCTATATGACCTTGACACAAAGAGCACTAGAGCCCATGAGAAGATTGGTTTCTCATTAGATGAGGCCTTCTTTGAAAAATGACATATTATGAACATGCAATTCCACTGCCTCTGAAATTGCATATAATGAACAAAAGAAATAGAGATGGGATTACTTCCCCATAAGAGTAATACATTATGAGAAGTAATTTAATAGTATATTCACTGTATGTCAAAAAGGGAGGCAAAGGAAAGGAAAGGGAAAGGGAAATTACTAAAATATTTTCTGCCACTTCGATGTTTTTTTTGAGTAGACTGGGGAGAAGGAAAAAAAACAGAGGTCAGGATGGGGGGAAGGTGAGACAAGAAGAAATCAGGTGTACAGCTCAGCTGCTAGACTCCTAAAAAGATACAGGAATAAGGATGGGGAAAGCTGTGCATTCCTCAGCAGTCTTGGATTGTTGGTAAGACCTGAGGTGTGGTCTCCACTTGAAAGGCCTTGCTGCCATAACCATATCATTTAGAAGTGTGAAAAAAAATCCTACCCACATCACTACACCCTACTGGAAATGTAGGTCAAGCAGCAAAATAGCCCATTCAGAGACTGGGATAACAGGGTACCAGTTAAAAGGTTTTGCCAATAAAAGCTGTCTTTCTGCTGTGGCTATGTGGGAAGGAGATACTACCTTTCTACAGATCTTTTCATGTCAGGGCAAACTCTTGAAAACTAAAAGCACCACTAAATTGGGAATATTGGTCTCTGATACTAAAAAGCCCAACTTTTACTGCCACTATCATGGCAGCTCTCAAGAGTCAGCAGTTAAAATTCTTAACAGGACTTTTGCCTGCACTTCAAACAGATACATCCCATACCCACTTATTGCCCCATCCTCAGAAGACTAATTATATTTTGGTTTCCTCTCTTTAATTTGGTCCTAAGATTCCCTCCCTCTCCAGACATCCCTCAGAATCAGCCTGCTGCTTTCAAAGAAGCCCATGGAGGCCAGATTTTCAGGGGGTTGACCCATCTAACTTTCTCTGGCTGCCTTTGAGGTCGTTCCAACTCCAGCGCCTCCAAGCCCAGCAGTAGTCAGGAAATGAGAGCATATGGTAAATAGTTTAACTCACACTCGTTTAGCTTTCAATTCTAGCCTGATTTTTCAGTGTTTTCCATCTAGTAAGATGTCTATTAACTCAAGAGTGTCTGGTTCAAGAGAATAAATGCAGTGGACAGATACCAGTGTACCAAAGCTTGTTGCCAAAGAAAGCTGGGTGTGTTGTACAACTTAAATATCCCGTATCTATTCAGTTTTGTGACAGATGAAATCTGAGTTCTGAACAAATTGTCTGTTAGGGTTTAAAGTGTGATAGGTTTAAACCAAAACAAACATGATAACTACTATTAGGTTTTTAAGAACATTCAGAACACTGATATTGCCAGCAGTCATGTATTTACAGACCTGCAGCATCTGCCAAATAATAGGCAATGAATCCAATAATAGACAATAAAGCCTGTTGTAAAGCCACTTGCAAAAGCAGCTGTTGCCTCTGTTGAGAAAATGTATTTCAAACTATTACCTTTTAATGCTTCTTTTTTGTCTGGCTCCCTCTCTTACAGAGGCAGGGTGGATGCTATGGAAGAAACAGACAATTATTAGGGTGGATTAATTCTCCAAAGGAATACAGCATAAATATCTTCCTCCTTAATTTACCTGATATTGACCACATACACAGTGTAATTCCAGTTCTGGAAAGTACGGTTCAGCTGAAAAACAGGAAGACATTGATCACATGAATTGTGAGATGTTACTGGGGCTCTTTGTTGCTTAAAGCTGTGTTAGAATGTCACTCTTCTGCCCCTTGAGAAATCCCCTTCAGTTTTGCAAATCAAAGAGAACACTCACTTTTCAGTGAGGTGATTGTTGTGCAACTGGTAGTGAGAGATGTGGCTTTTTGCGGGCAGAAGGAAATCTGTATAAGGTCACGACAGAGTGAATAGGTGAGCGCACAGGAGCCTGACCTTTTCCTGCTCTCCCTCTGTTCCACATCTTAAATCCTCAGATACACTTTGAATAGAACAGATTTACTGAAAAAGCTATTGGCTAAATTTTCACCTGAAAGTCTTCAAAAAACTTAGGATGATCTTCTTTGCAGACCTTTGTACTATTTATTCTGAGTGCTCAACATCTGCTTAGTTTTCCTCCAAGAGACACCTTTGCATGCTCTTACACCTTCCTAGCTTCTTTTGGCTCAGGCACCTATGTACTTTGCCTGGGTACTGCTGCTAAGGGAACAGTCTTGGCAGGTGTACATGACTGCAATTCTGTTCTGTAGATTATTTTATATATATATTCTGGTTTATGGGTTTCTTAGCTTCTGATAGCTGAAATCTCCAGGTTTTATAAATGAAAAAAAAAAAGAAGAAAAAAGAGTAGTTGCTCTATTTCATGATGTTGCATATTTACATAAGTAGTTGGTATAAAGATTTTACAAATTGTGTGAGTGGGACTATGCCAACTGTCAAAAAGGACAGAGAATATCTTTATTCAGACAAAAAGAACTTCTAGAGGCAAGAGCTTCAAAAATTCCTCACTCAGAGACAAGCTTATGTCTGCTAAAATGGGCTGAAAAACCAGGGACTACTAGAAACCTCAGCAGCTGACCTATGACAGAAACCTTTTGAAGTAGCAAACATTAGGATAAATTGGAAAAGTTTATTGCTTCACACAACTCAACACTGCCTGGTGTTTCTATAATTTCTGCCACAATATAGCTTCAAAACCATATGAGCACTTGGGGAGAAAGTTTTTCTCCTAGAATAGTGATGTTTGAACCCAGACATGTACCTCTTTTTGTGGAGAATTCTGATTTCTCCATACTTTCCAAAATCTCACTTACTATCTATATTTCTTAGGAAGCTAGCTAATATAGTGCAGACATTTCAAATTTTACCCATAGTGCTGAAGAGCCCCAGCTAGACCTGAATTTATTACTGCACAAATAAATAAAAGAAAGATATTTGGAGAACTCATGTGAAGAGTTTTTTTGGTAGTCTCTTTTTTTTTAAATGTTTTTTCCAGCTGATAACAGTGATGGGACAGATTCATATATGTAATCACAAAGGAAAGAAAACTTAACTTACCCATTCTGCAACGACATCATGTACTTTTGACACCGAGTTGGGGTTGGAACTAGAGACAACTATAGATATCCTGTAGAACAGCCCACCTGTCCATTAAAAATGGCATCATAATGTTAGAAACTGAGCAAATTTAGCTTTTTAATAATGAGATTTTAGCTTCATGATTAATATAAAAATTGTGCTTAACCCCAGTTACAAGGCCACCTCACACTCTTGATGGCATTTAATCTCTGAAATAAATTACCCCTGCAGGTTTGGGCCCATTCTCACTAGTTCTGTTGATTTTGACAAGAATTCCCTCCCCTTCCATATTTTCAGAGGCACTTGAAATGTGACATGGAAACTCACAGACAACACACGTATAAATAGTATTTTGGATATGCCTCTAATGTCAAGTTCATGACAGTGTCAGGAATATTTAAAACTATTATAATTAATGAAGTCTGTAAACACAGATAAATTCTGATCCTAGGCATATTAGAATATTGCTATATGTTCCAGAATTGAACCACTGGAGACTGGAGTTTAAATATTGTGAGAGCAAATAAAGCTCATCAATTAAATGTAGCAAGGTAACTGAGGACAGAATTAGGTGTGAGAAGGGATATAGAGCTCTTGTTTCCAAAGTACAGGCTTGCTCTGAGGCCTGGCAATGGCCAGACAGTAGAAGAACCCATATTAGCTTTACAAAACTGGCAGCTGAACAAACCATCTTTCAGTAACAAAATGTGTAACACTTGGCTTGGTGCAATTTTATATTCAGAAAACTGTTTTGAAATGGCACTGTGTAAATATAAATTCTCTTTAAGCTCATGAGTGGGTAGGCAGCATTACAAGATTTCACATCTAATAAATAACATCAATTCATTTCATAGTTATGCTCTGTGTTAAAAGTCTGTACTTTCCACAAGCCTATTTTTTTTTCATTAAGCTACTAAACATTCTGTAAGCTCTAGTTGTGTGAAAGTTCCCAGGATGTGGGGGAGGTTTAAGAACTTCTGGATCAATTCACTTGCATTTATGTGCATTTGTGGCATTGCTTGGTTTGGGGCTGTTACCAAGGCTGTGGGTCTTGTTCACAGATACATGCATTTATTTAATCTTATGTAAATCTTACAGAGACACTATATAGGACGGAGCAGGACATGACAATAATTATACAGAAATCCCTTTCTGTCTCAGATTGGAAAGGAACTGCTCCATCTTTTGGAATCTTTATTTAGATTCCAAAAAGACCTTTTATTCTAAGTGGAGCAAATGTCATAATTTTACAACTTCATAGATAATTACTGTACAAGAGCTTGAAGCAAAAGCACCTGGAAAAAATTTTGATGTCAGTATTTTCCAATTGGCTACTATTCATGAAATGGTTGGAGAATTGTTCTTTCTTTACAATATGGAATTAATTATATGAATATTAAGATTGGTAAAAAAATCCTTAACGATAAAACAGTAAAGAAGATGGTTTACTAGACACTTTCCTTGGTTAGCTATGATTTAATTTTTGATATGAGCAGAAGGAACTTTGTTTTACTTGACTGTCTTTTTTAACTCTCCTGAGGAGGCACACAAATTATGTGCATAGTTTAATCTGAATATGTGCTTTAGTTTATTATTACTGTGATCATTTTTTAAAAAATTATGTCTTTGGAAGTAGAAATTTGGACTTTGGGCAAATTGAAAACACTGGCAATACCTAGATGTTCTTTGTGTGTTTATATCTCTGTATAAACACATATTCAATTTTAAATCTGCAATGTACTTTTTATATGTGCCATGCAGATACACACATACAGAAAGTGTGCATTAGATACTCAAAAACTCATATGTAATTATATATCTAGTTATAACCTTACTTAGATAATTATGTATAGTGACAAAATCACTTTAATATAGGAATGTGCAAAGCATTTTAAAAATCATACACAGTAACTACAAACTAGGCAACAGATTCAAGATCTCCATCAGATGTTGACCCAAAGCATGTTTTAATGAGGCAAAATAAAAGAACTAGAACTAATCTGCATTTTAAAATACTCTCAGGAGACTGTAAAGTAGATAGTAAAAATGAAAACTTATTTATCCCTCTTCAAATTAAACAGTTGAAATCCCATCTCAAAATGCTGAATGAAAAGAAAAAAAAGTTCATAAAACTGGTGAAAAGTAGCCAGAGAAAATCTGGAAAAAAAGGAAAAAATAGCCTTGAAAACAATGCTCCCTACACCCACCACCAACTACAAAAATAGAATGATGAATCAAATGTGAGTATTTTTAAAAATTCTGTTAGGGATACACTGAGTTTTATTATTCAAACACTGAGTTTTGAAAAATCTTCTATTTTTGAAAGTGAAATCCTCAAAAAATACGTCAGTAAAAAACATTAATATACTCTCAAACAATAAATTGTCATTTAATCATATAAAATACATGGAAACCAGTAAATTATCCTCACAGTCTCATGAGAGCTGTCTTAGAGAAGTATACAAATATGAGAAATCACACATTAATGACATTTACTATCACTAATATGTTACAAATTCCCTTCTACTGTAATCATATTATTATTCCAAAACATTTTCCTATGCCAAATGGTCCTACATCTAAAGGATGAAAGAGAGCTACTTCTACATTCAGTCTACAAACTGAATATCTAACAGATAAGATGATCTGGGTTTTTTTCTACATCTAACTTAGCAGCTTGACATACTGTAGTGGAACTCAGCTCGACACAGGCAGCCCAGCTCAGTGAAGAAGTCACACAAACAAGGCAAAAGGACTGCAGCAGAGCTAGAAAGTTGTTTCAGTGGTGGGTAAGAGGTGCTGTTTTGGCTTGTCCCAGATGGTAAATGGGCCAAGGAATAAACATGGGCTGAAACTGATGACTCGTGGTATGTCACAGAAGAAAGTGATGTTTGGATCTGCACGAGAGAGTGATGGATGGCTGCTGCAGCAGTTGTCAGAGTGCCTGTCAAGATGGTCTCTTTGTGCTGAATAAAAACTCTGATGTAAGAAGATGGCAAAGGTACCACATCACTCATTATTGCAGTTCTTGATGATTCCAGGACAGAAGAGAGATTTGCAAGGCGTCCATAATCAGCATTTTCAAAATGCAAGGCATTAGCAGTAATGGTAGATATTGCTTCTCTGCTCCTGCTGAAGGGTCTGTACACCTCCCCCTCTGAATTCCATTCAGAAAGCCTCGGTATGTTTGTTGATGTCAGAACAGCAAAATCCCTTGTGCCTTTATCACTGTCAATGATTTCTTGTTCCACTGCCCAGAGAGAGTATCTTGGACCGTCCGCTTGATTTTCAATGGAGTCTTGCCCTAAAACAGTTAGATAATTTCTTGGTGCTTCTGTTGTTGGCAAGTTTAACTCTTCTACGTCCCACTGAGGGAGCAAGCTTGGAGTAATTGAGTCAAGATGATTCTGAAAACTTTGTGGGAGTGGAGGTGTAGAATAGGTGTTAGGAGTTACGCTGTCTCTGAATTCAGACTCTGAATGAAGAAATTGCTGCAATTCCAAAGACACTGGAAAAAAGTCAGAACTTGTTGAACTGATGCTTTTTAAAAAAATACCTGCATCTTTCTGAACTTTACTTCTTGGTTTATCAATGGTATTTGTTATAGTATCATTCTCCAGAAGACTTTGAGACTGCTGTGTTTTGTGTGTTCTTGCACTGCTTGTCAAACTCTGAACTGTCCAAGTGACCTGAGCCCCAGATGTTCTGATCAAGAAAGGAGCACGGCTATCCCTTGAACCAGAAGGCTGAGTTCCTGAGTGTGTTGGAAAGACAGAAACAGGCTGATGCCTATTGCTTAGGAAAGCCATGTCAATTTGATCACTTACTATGTCAGTTTGAATTTGCATGTGCAAACTATCTGCAGAGTTTTCAAGCACCTGATCAAAAGGGCTTCCCTGTGCCCATACAGAGGACTGAATGGAAGGTGCTTCCAGGGAAGGAGAAGGAAAATCAAAGTAAAATTCACTGTGGGAAGTCACAGTTAGGTTTGCAAAGTTGATTGTTGACTGCAATTGTGATATTGACCAGCCAGTACTTTCTGAAATTCTCTTTGAAATGCCTGGAATTAATGAACTAAAGATTTGTGTTTCCAAAGTTGATACATGACTAGAAAAATTACTTTCTTCAGCTCTGTGACCTACAAATCTAATGGCAGATGTTTGTTCAGAGATACCGTCAGAGTTAGCATATAAACTAATGGACCTCAATCTCTCTGTTGGGGAAGAAAGCAGTTTATTAAATGAGAGCCAGAAATTTTCCGATGGCTCCCCAGAAAACACTTGAGATGCTTCTTTCAAATGATGGGAAACAGTCCAGAAACTTGCTCTTAAAGAGGGGGATATATCTACATATTTTGTTGGAAAATCCAAGTAATCTGAATCCCAGGAGTCAGCAACTGGATTCATGTTCTCTGGCTCTAATATGGAAAAAGATGATTCTTCATTTTCATTACTACCATGAAATGCATCCAAATTGTTCTCCAGTGCTCCATTTCTAAGGGTCTCACTTGGATTTTCAAAGTATAATGAATGCTGTAAATAATGAGACCAGTAATTACTACTAGATATAAATATGCTGTCACTTTTCAAATATGTGTCAGTCAACAGCTGTTGATAAACAGGCAGGGTTGTTACAACATGCTTAAATGCTGAGCTTGTCCAGCCTGGTTCTACCAGAAATGATGAAAATGTTAATAGTTCTTTACTGTGTCCTTGGACTGAATTTGTCAGTTGGCTGCCATGCATAAATTTTGTGTATGATTTTTTCATGATCTGAAAAAAACTTGTTGGTTTTGCATGTAGAATTTCCACAGAGGTTAAATTTGTAATGCCTGCTGAATGACGGTCCTTAATGTGCACAGATTTTCTAAACTGAAATTCACTGTTTGCTGATAGTGTAGAAAACATTTTCCTGTCAGCATCGCCTTCTACCATTTCCAGGTAAAAATTGTCAGGTGCCAAGTCTAGTAAATCTAACCTACTTTTTTGGAATAGTGGCTTCTCATCTGTAGGTGGTACAGAAAAGCTAGAAAGAAAACGATGTCCGTCCTCTTGAATATCAGAGGTGATACGATGGTGAAATACAGGCTCATTCCACCAGTTCACAGGCTCCAAGACATTGCTTGTATGCACGAAATTGGTTGTGTCGCTGTTGGAGGCTGAAATCCACGGAGTTTCTTCTTCATGTTCATAAACAGTGCTGCTGCTGCTGCTGCTGCTAACAGGAGAGTGGAACGATGGCTCAGAGTCAGAAAGATGGAGCCTACTTGCCAAAGTCCTTGCTAGCTTTGCGCTGGGATTTCTGCTGTGAAGAAGAGGAACTGCTGCACTCACAGGGGGCTCTGTAACTGCATCTGCTGCACCAGAAGTTCCACGGAATGGACTTCTAGAATAATTCAAAATATTTTCAATTGGCAACTGATCCATTACAGTATAATCTAGCTTGGTGTTTTCTGTATAAGCAGATGAGGTTTTGTTGCCATTCTCCTCAGAAGAAGCTGGTGTGGACAAAGTTGGAAGGAAGAGGCTGTATGCGTTTTTTCTCTCTGGGTTATCATCTGATGAATTTTTACTGAAATGCAGGGGCCTTTGCTTCACTGGCCAAATAATTGGGCTTGAGATAATTCCTATTGTTTTGATCCCTTCTATCTTAGATTCTTGCTGCCTCTGTGGTCGTGAATGGGAAAATTCAGGTGAATTTCTCTTCATTCTGAAGATAACTGTAGCAGGAAGTCTGAATTCCTGCAGGTCTGTGTGTAGCAAGCCACATAGTTAATGGATTAAAGAAAATATATGTAACTTAACTCTTTGTTCTTGGTCTAAAAATCAACTTACCAAGAGTGGAAAATGATGCCTGTTAGCTGAGTGAAAGTTTAATTTGCTTCTACCACTAGTGAGCTTGGCTTATTTCTTATTTTCATAGTCTTCCTACTTTTTCTTGGGACTTTCAAAGCTAGAGAAAGGACTTAATTGTCTATTTTTTATTCATACTAATATTAATAAGATTTAGTTCATTCTGTCATTAAAAAACCAGAGTTAACTGCTCATGGTGAACATTTGTGAGTGGCTCCATAAAAAAGAAGCAAACACGACTTGGAAGAAATTTTCAATATTTTCTTCTTACTTCTACAGCTTATTAAAACCAAACAGTCTGGATTCAGATAAATTCTTTCACATTATGCACTGTACTGCCTGATTGCCAGTGTACAATAAATATCTGCCAAGAAAAAAAATACTTCAAGAGTTTTAAATCCTACAGTAACAACTGATGGATTGGGGAAAAAAAAACACTCAACCAAAAAAAAAGCAACCTAAAAACCAAACCACAAACCCCACCCAGATTCTAATTTATTTCTGTGGAGTACCCTGAAAAAATAAATCTTAAAAAAATATACATTTAGGCCTCTGATGAAAATTGGCAAAATCTACCTCTGTGTTTAACAACCAGCTTTAACAAACTAATAAATATTTTAGCAGCACTTCACAAAATGATGCTCAGTCTTTAGGAGACAGTGATATCACAGAATTTGAGAAAGCCTCAAAAGAAATCCTGGCTTTATTCCTGTGCTAATAATAGGTTCATTTACTACCTTATTTTTTCCCTTAATCTTTCTAAATGAAAAGTAAACGATATCTGATACTGTCAACATTTTCCCTAGTAAAGTCTGATCCAACTCTTCTTTAAGTCAGTGGAAAGATTTCTGTTGACTCAGTGGAAGTGGCTTTGCTCCATAGGAATGGTTCCACTTGGCTCCTGCGCCTGAGGAATGGCGAGGAACTAGTGAGGAACAGACAATCCAAGCCTACTACCAGCCTGGCTGCACAAGCAGGAGCCACACAATGTCTGACAACCTACAGCCTTGAACCCTTCAACAGCATGCTTCTTTTTGGACCCTTTCTAAACATCCCTCTCCCTTCCCTCGTTCTTTGCATCGTTAAATGCAAGGGGTGACACAAAGTTAGTCCCTTTCACAGAAGAGCCAGGTAAACACGAAACAAATAACACTGAGTTTGGTTCTGTCCTCATTTACACCATTCTGACATGGTCCAGAGATTTAATCCTGAGTTATTCAGTGTAAATGAGATCAGAAACGGAGACGTGACCCTTGACATTATGATGGTAGGAAAAACACACCTTAAAATACAACAAATTTGCTTTAGACACAGTACAAGGAAAAATGTAACACAGGATTTCTTACCATTGTTTGGCTTATCGTTTCTATTAGTATCGGGCATGTTAGTGGTGACAGTGGGTGGTGTAGGAGTAGTAGCATTTACAGTAGCTGGTAATAAAGATGAGAAAGAGGTGAACTTGAATGAAATATGAATGTTAATAAGGTAAGACAAAATGGGAACAATGCATGACAATGTAAAATGAAACCATCTACACACAATGCCATAAATGTTAAAAAAACACATTATTTTTTTTCTGTACAAAGTGATGAATAGATATGAACTGAGGCCCCAGTCCTGCAATCCTACTTGCATTCACTTCAGCGGGAATTTTGCCAGTGTAAATTTTGCAGGATCAGTCCTGCACTCCTTTCATAAACTCAAAATCCTCTCATGAGAGCCTTGGTTCTGTGAAGACCAGAAAATGAGGAAGTTCTAAGATGCATGCACTTAGAATGCTGCTTGTGAAAAGAACCTTTGCCCCTCCTCAAAGACTGAATATGACAAACAATTGAGAAACTGAAACATTCATGTAAGGATTCAATTAACTCCACTGAACTCAAAACAGTGAAGAGAATTGAGATCAGGCTTGGAACAGGTGAAGTAAAATACCTGTTTTGAAAGCTTTATGTAGAAACTCAGCTGTACTCTTACCACTGGCACCAACAGAAGTCACTCCACAAAATCAGCTGAACACTTTTTAAAATTAGGAGGAGAAGCCAAAACTGCAAATTTCCCCCACGATGGACCTGGAGGGTATATATGCTAGTAGAATTCAAAGATCATGACACTAAATTTTCAAATAATAGTTTGGAAAATATTTTGGTTTTGTTCAGTAACTCCCAAGGAATGCAAATCCATTCATTGATAGACTTTTTTCCTGAAAACCCTTATTTAAAATCTGAAGGTTGGTATGGTAAAATCTCCCAGTGTTACATGGCTTTGGAAGATTTTGGAAGAATAAACCTAGGAAGTTTAAGCAGTTATATTTTGGACAAGAAATCACATTTTTTAATGTTTTGCTAAGTTGATTTATCTAGCTTTTTGAATCCAAAAGTCACAAACTTGTCACAGCCTAGGGAGCATGTTCATGTTCAGGTTCTAAAAAAATTTAGGGAAAGAGAAGGAAAAGCTGGACACTGGAACAAACAGATTCTAACTAGGAAGGAGAGCATATGAAGTGACACCTTGAAATATAAAAAAAAGCTCTTACATGAAACTTCAGAGCTATATTGTCTGAGGAATAATTTACAGGACTTCTTACAGACTGTGTCATACAGCCAATGCTGCTAAAGGAGGCATCTAATGAACAAAAATGTTTACTAAGCATAATGGAGAAATCAGTTCTTTCATCAGACATAGCTGGCATAACCTGGCATCCACAAACTATTTTACTGCTGTTATTGCACAACACCCAACAAACAAAGGAATCCAAACTGGCCTCTCAGTTTAGACAAAGTCTGTGGTATTGACAGAAATAGACAGACATATTTTTATGATTTTCATTATTTTGACAATAATTATGATGGTGCTGAGTGGGATAAACCTGATCTGGCATCTTATTCCAAAGTGAAAAACTGAACACAAGGGACACTTTACCAAATACTTTTTAGAGAAGGAAAGAGCATTACCTTCATGAAAATACTCATAGTCTTTATTGAAGTCTTTTTTGATGGTCTAAGAAGTTACGAAGGCAAGTTTGAAAGGCAGCATCTTTTATCAGAGGCAATATCTACCAGACAAGTTAATAAAGCTGGGACAAAGGATGAGGTTTTTAGAAAAGCAGGCTTGTTCAGCTGAAAATGTGTCCATTTCTGTAGCCATATTCACTGATGTTATGAAAGATATTTTCTCCCTTCCACACCATGCCATTTTAATGGAAGAAAACACTCAGAGATCTTCCAAAACAATGGACAAAGATATTTATACAGTGATACCCTTTATATATAAAAATAATATTATTGAATGATTGTGGATGCCTCATTTACCCAAACTATTTGAGTTTTAGTATTTAGATCGAACTCTGCTTTGTGAATATGATACCTGAAAATTACTGTTTAAAATCTGATTATGGACATTAATGGCATTTCACTCACCCCATGGAGACCAGTACAATATGCTCCTGAACTAAATTTACCTCAGGAAAATCTGGGACAAATACACTGAAAACTGACATAGATCTCTTATTGGCTTTCCAAGTAGAGTGCATTTCCCCTTTTATTTTTAAGCTAAATCTGATTTACTTAAAAATATTGGTTGTGAAAAAGTTCTGAGATTTCTTGTTCTCCTCTTATATATTATTTTCTCCGGTCTCTTTCATCCACCATTCAGCTGGAAAGAGTTTATAAAGCTAGATATTTTTGGTGCAGTTGCTTCTGTAACTAAAGTTTAACATAGCATGCCAATTGTAAGGCCGGGGCTCATGAAGGTGTAGTGGAAATGGGTTAACATTTAATGGAACTTCAGCATCTGAGCAGAACAGTACAAATGGGCATCAATGGGCATCCTTGCATGCCCATTGAAATAGAAATCTGTAGGGTTCACCTATTCCTTCCATTCAACAGAGCTGACCTTTAAAAACAATTAATTTCTATATGTGGTCATTTTGACATTATTAATCCATCATTAAGTGCCATAGCATGTGTTTCTTTCTCTAAAAGCTGCTGAATTTTGCAGTCTGATGGTAATTATTTTATACCTGCTAATCTCAAAGTATCTTGCCTCAAAATATCTTATTGAAAAAAAAACCCCGAATAAAAGCTAGTTCCTTTATTTACATGTGTTCCTTTTTTTTTTTTAACAGATTTACCTACTACTTATACTGGTTAATATTTTACTGTGAAAATGTGCAGGAGGAAAAGAGGTGGAGAAAGAAATGAAAGCAGTTAATTCAGCTTTGACATAATTGAGACTATTTGGAAAATGTATTATCAAGGGAGTGATCACATTTTTTCCACATATTGTGCGAACAGGACACCCACATACTTGATGAGACTGAAGAATTCCTTTCCTTGCTATTTTTTATTGCTGCTCACCCTTTTATAAACGATAATAAAAAAGAAATGGAATAAAACCCTGAGGCAAATAAAGATTTCCCAAAGATGAAACTGTGAAAAGGATCTGGGTTTCTTACCTTGGCAAAGGCTTCCTAGGTTTGCACAACTGGTTGGTTCAATTGAAGAAGAGGGAATTAGATATGAGCCTTTAAAAGGAGAAATCAAATAATTTAAAAAGGGTTAGTTACTGGGCCTAAAACACATTATATCACACAGTGACACATTCCTCTTCCTAATTTCTCTCAGTGGCAGAACTGACACTGCCATTTGCCTATATGACTTACAAGTCTTCAGTTTCTGTTGCAGCTCAGGAATCCTTGAAAACCCTGCTGACTTGCAAGTTAGAGTCACTCATGTATCCTCCTGCGGTTTTCTCAGCTTTCACTGAATAACATCACATTAAAGGAATGCAGCTTGTGTGAGCTCTGTGAAATGGGTTTAAGGAAAGGGGTCAGTGTGGCCACAGGATTTATGTGATTTTCATAACAAGGCGCGCCTTGGAGGAGCGACCACGCTTTGCTGCTGCAGCACAGGCTGCCCAACACACACTTGTGAGTAATCTGCCCGGGACAGACAGCAGCCAGATAAAAGGTGATTAAACTTGCTCCTCTGCCCAGGGCGAGGGTGTGATTAATATGCTGGTATGCATGACTTATAAACAGATAATGTTATAAGTCTGTACCTCTACGGAATTATTCATAACAACAGGCATTACACTTTGTTGATCTGGAGACAAAACCAAGGCACCTAAGAATGGCTACAGAAAAAGAACGGGTGCAACTGCATTAATTACACTCCACGTATCCCAGGGGTTCAGCTGCAGATACAGCTGCCTTTGCACACTGTGTTGAACACAAAGGGACCATAGAGCTCTGGCAAAATGTGAACCCACTAGGAGTTTTGCCCTTTTGGCTTTTGTTCTGTCCACTTCAGAATCATATTGAGTCAATGAGGTTCTCTCATGAAACACACTATCCTTCCGCGAAATTAAATTGCCACCACCCATCAGCTTGCAAAGATAGCTAAGAAAATATTTCCTATGATGCAAGAACAAATGAAGCGTGGAGCTTTGACAAAGAAACTGTATCATGACACAGATACCCCTACATGTGTTGCCAACAAATATAGGGTGTAATTAAAACAACAAATATTAAATGATCTACAACAAATATTAAATTTCACTGATTTTTTTTTAAATTGATTTAGAGATAGAGGCAAAGTCACTTTCTTGGTACAATTATTATGAACTCCAGAAAGGATGTTCTAAGTGAATGTACTATCCCCTGCATGTGGTAGGCTTTTACTCCCAAAATAAATTTGTTAATATTAAACAGTCAATATCAAAAACTACTCTCTTTCACCCACATTGTGTAACATGAAAAGATGACCTGGGAGTTAGCTGGAAATACTGTGGGTGTTCATATTTTCTTCACTGAGTATTTTAAACAAGATTGTGATTTTATTTGGTGAAACTTAAAACAAAAATAAAATCCAAATTTACAAAACGTTTAAGTCAGAAGACTACTGCATTGATTTTGCATGGCAAGTGTTTGGCAGCAAGGGGGGGTTACAGGGGCAGTTCTCTGAGAAGCCTCTCATAGAAGCTTTCCCTATGTCCAATGGAGCCAATGCCAGCCAGCTCCAAGATGGATGCATTGGCCAAGGCTGAGCCTGTAGGCAGCAATGGCAGTGTCTCTGGGACAATGGATTTTAAAAGGGGGAAAAGTTACTGCACAGCAGCAATTGCAGCCAAGAGAGGAGAACGAATGTGTGAGAGCAAAATCCCACAGACACCAGGGCCCGTGAGGAAGGAGGGGCAGGAGGTGCTCCAGGTGCCCGAGCTCAGATTCCCCTGCAGCCCGTGGTGCAGACCATGGGAAGCAGCTGTGCCTCTGCAGCCAGGGAGGTCCATGGTGGAGCAGAGATCCACCTGCAGCCCAGGGAGGTCCATGGGGGAGCAGAGATCCACCTGCAGCCCATGGAGGTCCATGGTGGAGCAGAGATCCACCTGCAGCCCATGGAGGTCCATGGTGGAGCAGAGATCCACCTGCAGC
Source organism: Serinus canaria (assembly GCF_022539315.1). NCBI lineage: Eukaryota > Metazoa > Chordata > Aves > Passeriformes > Fringillidae > Serinus > Serinus canaria. The sequence continues at coordinate 51,780,333 of NC_066316.1, read as the reverse complement.
CCATGGAGGTCCATGGTGGAGCAGAGATCCACCTGCAGCCATGGAGGTTCATGGTGGAGCAGAGATCCACCTGCAGCCTGTGGAGGACCACATGCCAGAGCAGGTGGATGCCTGAAGGAGGCTGTTGCTCCATGGAAAACTGGCACTGGAGAAAACTCCTGGTAGGAGCTGTGGACCCATGAAGACAGGAGCCCATTCTGGAGCAGATTTGCTGACAGGATTTGTCACCCCATGAACCTGTATTACAGACACATTGTGTGACACATCTCACTTCAAATGTCTAAAACTCAGACATCCATATCTGGTTGTCATGCTTGACTTTATAGCCAGTGGAGAGGAAGAGGCACTCCCACAGCAAAAGAACTTTGACTGCACTGAGACATCTTTTCCAGCATGAGATGCACTGACCTGTGGAGTAGCCTTTTTGATTCCACTATTCATAAACAGCACTGAGGGCAATTATCTTAGCCTGAAACACTGGCCAGCTGCCTAAGGCAGACACATCCCACACTGAGTTAAATCTGAGAGCAAAATTAAGGATTCCTTTGGCCTTTGGGAATGAGGAACCCATGAAATGCACATGAAAAAACAAACAATTGCAGGCATGGACAGATATGTGGCCACGTTGCCCTTAAAATGAGTAGATCCTATCCTGCTGGAGCTGTAGCCAGTGCAGGCTTCAGAATCAGAACCAGAAGTTGATTAAATGTTTCTCAGTTTGCTGGCACTGAACTCTGAACTGGTGGGCAATAGCCATACTTCTATCATTACCTAGGGAACTTGTTTTAAAGTAAGTCTGGATACCTAGACTGTGTATGCATACCTTTACATGCAATCTGCACAAAGGTATGGCAATAAAACCAGAATTCTGTCAAGTCTTATGCAAACACCCCACCACAACTGCACAGCTGTGAAAACATTAGTCTAAGGAATAAACTAATAGAAGGTAAAACTATGAAAAGATTATCTGAAGCAATTTGCCGGTGTTTTATGCCCCATAAATCTACATGTAAAAGCTTTGTTTGAGAAACTATAAAAATAATACCCCTTGAAAATGTAAGCACTGTTCAGGCAAAGATATGTTGAGATCACTGCTAAATGCTTGGTTTGCTTTTTTTTAAGTCACAGGCCACTTCCTGGTGAAGCATTATTGGAGCTGTGTGAAAAACTCTTTTCTGTATAAATCCTTTCACTGCTGTTAAATGAAGGCTAATCAGAGTCAGCTCCCCAATGTCAGTGGTTTATTCATGGTTGATAGCCTGACTCATCAACTCTCCTGTTGAAGGCTGATTTTACAAAGAAGGCTTTTACTTGGGAGGAGGAAGGGAAGACAATTCTGACAATTTCATCTCTGGGATTAGTAACGATCTTTGAAATGGCATTGCACCCAGAATTTTCTTTTAGGAATACTATGGCTCAGGAAAGCCTGTATCACAGAGGGTGATTTCACATCAAGGAAAGAAAAAGACTGGCTAGAGAGTCAGTTTCCTCATAGGCTTATTTAGAGGCAACAACAAGGTTTTTATGTAGATACATTTTAAATTACTTGAATGGATGCTGGGCCTAAAGCAGGAACACTAATATCCTTTTTCTAAAACAATGTTCTGATGCAGGGAAACTATTGATAACTCACATCCCAGGGAATAAAGTTGTGGGAAAAAAATCTATCTACAATATCACAGCTGTGATATTATATTTGTGTCTTAGGATTGTACAGTCTTTAGCAGAAAGAAGAACAAGACTCCTACTCCAATCAAAATTAAATGAGATTGCAGCTTTTACAGAGATAGGTTGTTTGGTAAAAGTGTTATGGTACATCATGTTGCTGTTACATCATGGTGTAACAGAGTAAGAAGAGCATGATTTTCTGGTAAGTTATTCTCTATCTATTTTAGATCAGTTTATATTGATGAAATAGAAACAACTTTTTTTTGTCCAAAAAAAATGGTTTTGTCCAGAAAAATGTTTCTGTTCATCACTCATGGTCAGATCAGCCATTTCTTTGTTCTGGTAGAAAAGTGAAGGTACCTAGTTGCTTGGGGTTTCATGCAGGTGTTGATTAATTTTTCTTAGCAGAGGCATGTTGAGATCTTTCTTAGTAGTTCTGCAAATGAGTATCCCACACTTTGATATGAGTACAATAAAGCAAGAAAAGCAGCTTTTTTAGCCACTTTAATCCCTCAAGAACTACTAGATGCAGAAACTAGAATGCCTTAGTGATGGCAGCTTCTCTTCTAAGCTGAGGATTCTCAGAATGTGACAGATGCTCTGTCAAATATACAAAAAATACTCCAGGACATTTATGTGAATTAAGTGTCTGAGCCATAAAATGAGAAAAGGTTGGTAAATGTATTGGAATTTATCTTCTGGAGTAATCTACAGGAAAAAACACCTTCAGTAAGTACCAGTTAAAAAAGGACTGATAATATGTCATCATGAAGAAAAAATCTTATGATTTTTATCTCAAGCTCTTCCTTTCTGTCCACTTCTTCTAATTTAATATTTTATTCTAGTTTCCTGTCACCTATGCACTGCTTTTGTCAATGTTCTTGCTGGCTCTGCATATACAGCTAGCATGGGCTCCTCTGGCTAATCAAAGGGCCAAAGGGCAGGTATAAAAACATTTAGTAATATTTTCTATTTTTTTCTCCAGAGACCACAGTAATCTTATTTGAGGCTAGTAGGTACTCGCCGTTATTCCCCTTTTGTATGAGCCAATATGGAATGTTTAGGAAATCCTTGATCTACAGATCATTTCAAGCAGCAACTAAATAAACTTAGGGGACTTGTCCTTTGCCTTTAAGGAATCAACTCCATAACCTTTCAAAGCCTCTCTTCATGGTAAGTGGTGAGCTAAACTCTAATAAAGGTAAGTAAGACCTTCCTATTTTTCTTTCATGGGAATGCTCTAATTTTTTTCCATCTTGGTATGTGGTACGTTCAGCACAATACAGAAGTGGGGGGGGGGGGGAATAAGCAAAAAAGTTTTGGCAAGGCATACTCACCACAACTCAAATTGTTTTCTGCCTTCAGCGCTGAAGTTGGAATACTCCAGAATTCATTTTCCCAGTCTACAATGTTTCCTTTCACATCGCAGCTGAGGTTGGCCAGTGTTTGCGCATTCATGGTGAAATTCCAGAGGCGGAAGTTGTAAATGTCCCCATTTAGAGAGCTCACTTCATTGCTGTTAGAGCCCAGCACCAGCCTCCCATTTCCAGGGATAACTTTGTCAAAGATCTCTGGACAGTCCACCACATGATAGGTGCTTTTGGCATATACACCTATAGCGCCCCAAAAGCTGTCCCATACAACACACAGCTGTTGAAAGGTTCCTGTGAAAAACTCTGCATTTCGGGGCAGTGCATTCTTAAGGATGCACTGTGTGCCTGAGATGGACAGAAAATGGCCTTTTGTGGTCTTCCCGAAGCTGAAGAGCTCTCTCAACAATGCATCAGTGTAGGAGAAAACCTTCCAGTCGTCGTTGTCATCGCTGTTGCCCTTGGTTGCTTCAAAGCACAGTGTAAACTGCCTAAGCTCTGGCACTGCGACGGTCTCTGCCACAGACACAGCATCGATGTCAGGAACCTGGGGAATGATGACTTTCTGATTCCTCAGAGACACGGCAACTGGAACCAAGAGCAGATATGTAAACTATCAAAAAAAAAGTAGGAATAAGGGCAGACTGGCAGCAGGGGTTAAAGTAACATTCATTAAATCAAACATTCATCAGGTCGCTTTTATCACTGTAGTATACCAGCAGCACACCCTAAGGGGAATTTGACTTGAGCTAAATTGTGTTAGGGGCAATATTAGGTCATGTTACCTACTGACCTCCAACTCGGCTTCAACTCACTTAATAAAAATTACTTCTCACCTAGTACTCTCTTCATCTAGTAAGGATGCATTTAGCAATGGGACAAACCAGTTATTTGAAAAAAACAGTATGACATGCTTTTAAGATATATTATTTTAATTATTTGTCTGCATGTCTGCATTACACCAGTGAAGGTTGTCCCTTCCTTCTTTTAAATATCGCAGTAGAAGAAAGGCCCCATTACAATCCTTGGCAAATTGGAGCCTTTTGTTGCTGAATTCAGCTAATGGGCATTTCTGCACAGCATTAGGCATCTTCTCATTTTGTCCCCAGCAGCTTTCTGGTCGAATACTGCAATTGTGTGCTCATGAATATTTCTATCCAAACTGTTCCCTATTTACTAACAGTTGGGTCAGCAGTTTTGGACTTTGCACAAGTATCTAGAAATTTCTAGTCCTACAGCAATTTATATATTTCTGTAAGGGTATTTAGGCAGAATTGCTTTAATTGTTGTTAAGTATGCTCATTTGCATGGGCAAAATAACAACCACTAAATGAGAAAGTATCACGACTCATACTTTTTCTCCACGAGTACATGAATGAAAATTCTGTTCACTCTATTTCAGAGAACATTATTTTTCAAAAGAGAATGTTAATATGCTCAGTTTTATTGTCACATTTATGGCAGCACAATTCTTACAGCAAATTTCTCCACAGAAAAATTCCGGTTACCATTCATGCAAAGGTCTCTGGTACAGATTGCAACAGCCCTCGGTTTTACTTCTGGCTCCTCAGTTCTGCCTCAGACCTGTATCTCCCGCAAATGTCTGCTACCTCTTACACATTTTCACAGTGTATATGCTGGAAATGAAACTGTTTCTTGCAGAACATGAAGAATAACTGCCACTGTACTTAATTCCCAGTCTCCTCTGGGAGTTATCAGTGATGTCACAACACTTATACTAATTACTACACCTCTTCTCAGATTGAAAGAAAACCCTTTCAAACATGAGAGTGTGAGACCTGAGGGAAGGGTGACTGTCACGCCATACCCAGGAAAAGTCACAGATACATGGTGTATAAGGATTCTGTGTTGTCTGTGGCACTGCAAATTCCCTTTGCCAGCTGCTTGCAAAGACTCTGAGCTCCAAACTACCATATTTGGATATACACAAGAACATAATTTGACCAATATATTACATAGTAAAATAACATAAAGCATTGCACATTATCCGCCAACCCAGCAACTGCATAATAGGAGGGAAGAGAGAAAAATACTGGGCTTTTATAGTTACTGGATTTACTTCATAGATTTATTTTTCTTCCCAAGGGAAAAAGCATGCTGTAACAATTTTATAGATAGAAAATGCGTTCAACTCTCCATTGAAAACAGGGGCATTTTTTTAGCGGGTTAATTATACTGTAAGCTCCTTTACGTCACATGGAAAGTGTTCCAGAAGAAGCGTAAGGATTCAAGACTCGAAAAAGAAGAAAGCTTATTCACAGGAGCACCATCCAGACCAGGTGGTCAGAAAAGTTATGGACCACCTGGTCACATTTAAACAGTACAGAAAGAGAAATAAATGGGAAGGACTTTGCTCCCGTACTGAAGAAGTCGACTCAGTTTTCCTGTATTCATTGTACAGATTTAACCACTGGCAGCTCCCCCATGTACTGAAAAGACAAAACTGACAAGTATTTTGTCCACATGGAGAAAAACTGAATCCTGCCATCAATATTAAATGCAGATCTCCTTCCTGGTTGCTGTTACACAGTCAGTCATCACACAGATGAATTTAAAAGTTAGTTTTGGAGAAACTGGTTATTCTCTGAGGAAGAATATACATGTATTCTTGGAATATTCATCCAGGTGTTTCAGAATGCTTTCAGAATGATGCTAATTTTTTTCTTTTAGGAAGATCCTGAGATTAGCTCAGCTGGTTAGAGGATGGTGTAAATAATGCCAGAGTTGTGGGTTTGATCCCTCTATGGGCCATTCACACCATAGCTGGACTTGATGATCCTTCTGGGTCCTTTCCAACTCAGACTGTTGTGTGATAACTGGATTACAATGGACATGGGGTTTTTAACAGATTTTTTTATGAAGAACATACAAACATACAAACATCCACCTTACTTGCATCTCACTGTCTCACATCTCATACACCCCTTCACGCATAAGCAAGCCAGGAGTCCTTTGGCTCTATTTTATAATCCTTTGCAGGGAACACTGTCTCCTGACAGCTGATGGGCTTTTCAGTATAGTTTGGTGCTCATTATAGTTTGCTGCTTCTAGCTCCCCAGCTTTCATCTTCCCTGTCTCTGAGGCTGGAAGAAATGTGTCAAACTTTTAAGAGGTCTGCAAGCGTCCACATACGAAGTATGTTTGGGGCTGTATTGTTCCTACCTCAGTGAATTGTGCTTTTAATTTGGGCTACTGCAGTCCTGCTTAACTGTATGCTAAATTGTCTCAAGCATTTTGGTACTTGCACAGGTCTGTTGGCTCTCCTTCCTCCCCTTTTGGTGACTGACTTCTACTTACTGGTGGAGTTATTACTCACAGCTAAGTGTTACAAGAAAATTATTTACCATGACAGCTCTTCAGCCTCTGTAAATTGAGATAATTCCCCTAAGACTGGCAAAGCTAGATTGGTTTACTGCAGCTGAGGATATGGCCTGTCCATCTGCTATTGGTGTGTTGCAGGAGGTGGCAGGCAGGAAACAAACATTTGAGTGGGTGGCCAATTTGATATGGACAACAAGACTCTGGAAAACTCAGTTTGAAACTTAAATAAAACTGAGCAGTCACACAAAAGTTGTTCTATTCCCCAACTAATTCCCTGCCACAACTCACTCTCTTATGTCTGTATTTCCCCACATGTTTTTTGTCATGGATACACAATGCACATTAGGATGTTTGTATCACTAATGTCTTTTTAAACTTCATTGCTAGACAGAAAATTGTGTCTTTGAATGGCTTTATACTTTCAAATTGTGCATTACTTTCTGAAATTCAGAGTGGAACAAACAAATTAAATTTATTATAATATATAAAATATAATTTCTTAGAAATGGAAAAAGTATAACAGCATTCCCCTAGTTCTGGGAGAAATTAATTTTTTTGCTGCCATGTCACATTTTTAGTAGTTTAAGATGGTGTCAGCTTGAACTACAAGCTTTGAAACTTGATGCGAAGTGAGGGGGTGTGCAATTTTTCATATGATGTGAAGTGAAGGGGTGTTCAGTCTTTTGGATGGCTTTGGAAACTCTCTGCAAGCATAGCAGAGCATACAGGCATCTGCCATGTGGATGCACTGCCATTTCAGTGTGTGTGCCCATTGATGTGCTGTTTTCCACATGCTTTTATAACTTGAAAGGAAAGCAGTACATTATGATCCCTTTTCCCAGACTCTTTTCTGTATCCATTTCCAGGTTATGATCTTTGTCTCTAACTATGTTCTGAAAGTAACACAATTGCACAACTGTGAGCAATAAGTAGAATATAGTTATAATTTGCCCTAGAAGAATGCAGACAGCTCTCCCAGCATTCACAGTCAAAATCAAGATGTCAGGTTAAAGTTACACATTTGGAGTAATGAAGCCACATGAAGCCAGTCTCAACCTAGGTGCTTAACAGCAAGCCTTAACACAGAGCTTCTGAACTAATATATATGTGAAACATTAAAATATAAGCCACTGGTGAAGGTCTTTGATACTTTCACTGGCACTGGAGAATAGCCTTCTTTTTCAACATAAAAGGCTATCTTTCAGGACTATTTAATTTTGACGGTGCTATCCATGAGCATAAGGTACTACTCAATTTGGAGGTAATGCTCTTGCTTCCATTACAATACATTACTCTAGGTATGGATACACAAAGGGTTCTCTGCCTATGTTTGTAGACCTTTTCTCTCCTTATTAAACACAGGTGAGGTCAACGTTGCAGCTCTTAATTCCAATTGTAACTCATCTCTACAGTGATACTTAAACATTAAAATATTAAATATTTTGCATAATCTGACTGCACATGATTTGTTATGATCCACTTGATTTTACAACTTCTTACAATAATTTCAAATACAGAAGCCTTTCAGAAAATTTGCTTTGACTTTCATAAGAAAACAGGTGCTCCTACAATTATTGCTACATTATTTTGTCAGCATGAGAAGACCTCAGTAGAGAGAAGTATTTTTAGTTTCTCTGTGATGTTACCTTTTTTCTTTTCAGGACTGCACACAGATTTTGATGATATAATCATGCCTACTTTTGTCTTTTGATTCCTGGGATTTACTATCCTAATTATTTTAAAATATATGAAATGTGTAATAAATATTTTGAAATAATCATGAGGAAGATGTGCTTGTGACTGAAAAGACAACTGCCAAACTTCCCTGCTCTGTCTTTTCACAGAAAGCCAACCTGCAGAACATAATAACTGTGCCATAATAATATAAAGGCTAAATACAATACTAGTGCTCAGTTTAAGGTGTGCAACCACTACAAAAAGAAAGTCTACTGAGAGCATGCAACTGGAAACCATAACCCTGAAGTGGAATGAAAGTGAGGGCCAGTCAGTGACTGTCCTAATGCCCTTTGTTACCTCACTGCCCTTTACTGTCTAGTTAATCCTAATTAATGCTCCAGCCAGAAATTATTTGTACGCTTATCTTCTGGGGAAAAAAGCATGAGTGTCTTTTTAAAACCTTTAAAACCATTGTTACATATTTAGGGAAGGGAAAGAAAGGTCAAGGAACTGGGATGACAGATAGCCATTTTGCAATGCCAGCTTATCCCTGGGAGTTTGTTCTAGAGGCTGGATGAACCCTGAGAAGTTCTGCTTTCTGCACTAACTTCTCCCCACTGCTGGGAGTTACCCTGGGCCACAGGTCCAGGCTGATCTTTCTGGCTCAACTAAGTTGCCTCTCATGCTCTCCTTTAGGTTTCTATGTCCCTCTGCAGGTGTGCTGACCTGAAAGACACCTATCCTGCTTCCAAATCCTCCAGCATAAATTGGCAGGAAGAGAACTGTTAGGCCCAAAATCTCTGCATGTGAAAAGTTTTTCTAACACACTTCTTGTCATGTCCTGGAATAAAATAATTTTGATCCAAAGAAAAAGAAATTAGCTAATAAAAGATACAAGATAACCCTGTGAAGTGTAGCCTCACCCATTAATTCTCTTCTTATGGAGGACTTGATTCCTCTGGGAAGTCATTCTAATCCTTATAGGACATTTCCTAATAACATCTATAATGGGATTAAATGCTTTGGACTTACTTACTTCGTACATAGCTGGCATTAAAACCTTTCTTTTGGATACTGAAGTCGCTTTTAAATGACACAATCATTTCATTTCCGGTAGAATTATAGGATAATCCTTTGGCAGTGATGCCACAAAGGTTCATTGGGCTTTCTCCATTGTCTAATGTCAGTGAATCATAAATGCAGCCCGGAGCTTCTTCAATGTCGAAATCAATAAATGTTAGCTGGATGATAAATCCATGAGGCGCTCGGATGATCCACTTGCA